>NW_028324305.1:14243297-14612047 GCF_058129835.1 Hydra viridissima
AAAAGTTTTTTTATGTAGATCCTCTTCAATCATAAAATAATATTCCTCTTTCATTTTACTTACTTCTTAATAAAATTAAGTTACCGAGACATTACTAACAGTCTAAAAGCTGGTTATCAACGTAGACGATTTTAAAAAAACGTGATAAGTAATGAAAAATTGGTCGCTAAGTAAAAATTCATTCTGTAACGAAGGTCCGTAGCCATTTTGAAAGTTCTAAAATTTTCATAATCCAACTGCGCTTGCGCACAATAACCTGTCGCTTATTAACAGAGTTTGAACGACCGTGTTGGACCACAAATCTCACATTGAAAATGCGCAATAAGAAATCTATCAACGCCAAAGAAAACAATTCAAATTTTCAAACAAATTTTCCTAGGAGAATCTGCACTAAGTGTAGAAAAATATTTGAGTTAATGCTTGTGGTCAAGGAAATGCCCAAGGAGCTAACGCTATAAATATTTTCAGGAACTGCCAAATCTCTTTTATGGAAGATTTGAGAGGTAAAAAGATAACATTTTATAAGTATATTTTGATATTTAACTCATTGGCTTACTCTTCAAATATCGTAGAATTTTTTTGAGTCTAGAGAGAATTCGTGAGTCACCAGACCATGCTGTTTGTAAATGCTTTTTGCATATCTGCAATCAAAAACATTTCTTTATCTGCTACTAAAATCCAAGAAAAGGAAACCTATATGATAAAAAGCATAAACAGTTTTAAGACTTATTATAATGGTTGGTTACGTAGTTGGAAAAAAACGAAGAAATATCACTTTGAAAACGTTCCTTGACACCTGAATAATTGTAAACAAACGCACAATTAGTTTTTTTTTTTTTTTTTAGCTCTAACTTGAGAGACATTTATAACCCTGACAAGTTTGGACTATTCTACAAGATCTATAACATACAAATTCAAATCGGATAAGTATCCGGGGGAAAGTTAAGTAAAGTTTGCACAACTTGCTTAACTTTTTTCAACTAATAATTGCATTAGAGCTGCTTCAAATTTTTTCTTTTTGTTTGCTATAAATATTTTGCTAAAAATGGCGAAGAAGTTCAAGGAGGATGTTTAAATATTGAAAGAAGCAAAAAAAAAAAACATTTTGCAAAAAATTAACAGTAAACCCAAAAAACGACCTTTTCAAAATGTATTTCTAAAATTTTTACGCTTAAAATTACTTAAAATGCTTGCTGAACAATTTTCAAGTACGCTTGAACGATCTCAAGATAATAGAAGCGTCCGTGAAAATTTCCTTAATCTTCTTGATGGGTTGCGTGGGCACCGGACAAATTGCTTTAAATAGTGGTTCCACAAAACAGTAAATGCCTTGAAGTCTGTTCCTATTACATTCACTAGATTGTACAGGCGTGGGATTTTTCTCACTACACAAAAGTGGAGTAAACAAATAGCAGGCTTTTCAACGTTTGCCTTTTGTTTAGAAGGCCTAAGCCGGTCACACTTTTGGGAGATATGAAAAGTAATTACTTAAAACTTTAGGTAATGTGATCTTAAAATAAAAAAGAGAGAGAGAGAGAGAAAATGGATTTGTTATTTTGTCACAACATTTAGTAGGCGATTACTGTTGCCACATTATCAGGCCTTTTCCTGGCAACTGTTTCATCATAAATAAATAAAACAATTTATCTGAAGTCAATTTATGGATGTTAAACGTGTAAGAACAGTGTCGTTTGTTTCAGTTTTAATGTTTGTTTTTTTTTGGTATTAAAACGCCATTAAGAATTTGTATGGCCTTTTACTTTTTGTTTTGAACCCGCTTTAACGTAGAGTGATTCAGCATTCCTTTGGTGTAGTTGGTGGTTTCTTTCATTTCAAAGCTCATCAACTGGTTTCTACCTTGAGCTGACTATAAAATAATTAACTTACAGAAATTGCTTCCTCGTTTCTGCTTAAAAAAACACTTCAGAATCATTTCGAACTACCGGGCCTTAAAGAATTACTTCTGATAATTCCCGATTTTTGTTTTATGTTTTTACACCATCAAAAGATCCCTTTAAATAACTTCCTATGTATGTATATTATAACGATACCCAGCAAGCACACAACGTTGTTTCAACGTTGTTTCAACGTTGTGTGCTTGCTGGGTATCGTTGTAATATACATACATACTATCTAGTACTCAACAGTAAAATCAGCGTGGACTATACTTAATTACTTATACTATATTAAACTTACTAAACTTAAAATGCTAAACATACAGAGTAATCCTAGGAAAATGAACAAACTATTATAAAGTATTATAAAACGTATTGCAAGTAACAAGTAGTTACAAGTAACAAGTAGATACAAGTAACAATAAGTTACAAGTATATATTTAACGTGTTATTCTTTAAACTTCTTTAATTTTTATTTGTAAACTTCTTTAACTTTCTTTAAACGTCTTTTATTTTTATCTTATTTTTGAAAAGTAGAAAAGAATTTTCTTGGTCATATAAACTTTTTTGTTTGATTTAAATATATGAAAAAAGATATAAACTTATTAAACTTAATTATTAATATAATAAACAGTTGTTGCCATATTATAAAAATGGAGTTCTTTTGTCCCTTTATTTTTCCCTTTTCAATGCCAATTAAAACCTTAAATGGCTGTTGCATAATATTTCGGAGCATATCACTTTCTGATAACAGCATATTCTCATGAACAGGGTTAGAAATTAATTTCATTAATGAAAGGAAAATGGAATTAAGAATGAAAAGTATCTTAAAATTTAATGAGATTCAAAAATGGGATTGTTCTCCTTCTAGTAAAAAAAAAAAGGGATTGTCTTGAAAAATGCAAACGGTAGTGGCGTACCAAGGAATTATGGTTACTGGACCTTTTATATGTTAAGAGAACTTTTTTAATGCTATATACGAGATAATTTTAAAACCAGCTACACCTTAAGTCTGGCATGTAAGCCAACACATTTAGCCTGGGATGTAAGCTCATAAATAAACGCTTTTTTTATATTTTGCAGACCAAGTTTGTGATTGTTGTAAAGGCGCTATTAGGTATTAAACACTACCGGTAAAGAATGCTGACTGGCACAGTGTCAAACTTGATCAGTAGTAGAAAAAACAGATATGAATTTGGTAAAACTCAACAGTTTGGTAAAAATAAATAACGAAAGTATAATTTTATAGCTAATGAATTTTAAATTATAAAAGTTAAAAAATTATTAAAAATTATAAAAGTTTAAAAATCAGTAAAATTTAAAAATTGCTAAGCCTATTTCAAGCTTTGTCAAAATTTAAGAGATTTAGAGTGACGTTAAGAGATTTAGAGTGACGTTAAGAGATTTAGAGTGATTTACTGCAAAGTTTAAACTTTAAAGTATTGGAGTTTAACAATGTTCTCACATTCAGTTAGTGTCCTTAAATCAAAGCTTGTGGTTCAATTAGAGCAAAAATCGCCTCTGATAAAGTTTTATCTAAACGAACTAAGTTTGAGAAAAGTTTTCATCTAAAACGAATTGCACATTTCATTAAGTTGTCTTAAGGTAAAAGGCAGCTGAGGGAAAATTCCACGAAATGAAATGCTTCATCAATGTCCCATAAAATTATTAATTGTTTCTTATGCGTATTATGCTATTGGTTCCAGCTGCTATTTGTTTACTTGTCTGAAGCTTATTTAGTACAAACTTAAACCTTTTATTGAAGATTTTAGAAGGAATTCAAATTAGTTCTTTTACTTCAAATTAAAAATTAACCTATAAATTCCAATTTTCATATGAGCCAATATCCGAACGAAACGTAACGCACCGAGTACACTTAGTGTTGGCATGGCTAAAAAGGGTTGAAGCATTGTTGAAAGAAAAGAAATCAAGATGAAAATAAATTATTTTTCAACTGTCAAAGCAAATTCAAAACTCTGACCCTAGTTCATCCTTTTGCACCTATTGCTTGAGATACTTATTATATATAAAACGTTATCTTAAAAGTTTGTTATTTATAGGTTTCACCTTTGAATTCAAAGGTCACAGACAACCTAGAACAAATTCTAGTAATTGGATTAATGTAGCAACAACATGGCTTAAAGTTCTGCTTTTTTTGTAGTATGGTATTGAATTTTATTTTCAGTGCGTTTTATACAGCTGCAATAATAACTATTAAAATGTAATTTGCAAAAATCTAATGCCTGGCCTTACTGATTACCGGAATCGCCGAAGCTCTTGTTTTCGAAATTTGAATAACCATTGACTCTCTTGCCTGAACTCGATTTTCGAAGAGTTCCGAAACTTAACTAAACACCACACCGGCTGTACTTTACCTCTGGGATCTTACTCGAAAATCTTTTGAAGTTTACAAGTTCCTACCTCTCTTTACCAGATGTAACTTCATTAAATGACATACAGGTACGCTTGTTTCATAATTTGCCCTTCAACAATACAGGTAGTAAAGAAAATGATTATGTGAAATTTTCAATGAGAATTACATTCCTTATAAGGTCAAAAGTGTTGTAAGATCCTTAGTGTTACTCTATGTAGTTTTAGCCTACCGGTTGCAGGTTTGAAAAAAACTACATGCTTTTACTATCAAATTGTGTTATTTTCAATTGGTATTAGTTTGCAGGGTTAGTTATTTGTCTGTTTTTTTATTATTATTATTTTTTTTTTTTCTATTACTAGCATTAAGATAATTTTTTTTCAGAAAAACTACCTTAATATAACATTAGATAAACATAAAATAATGCAAAATTAGCATATCTCTCAAGATACAGTTGTTATGAAGTATATTCATGTTTATCTTGTGTAATTATGTTTTCTTACAATCGACTTGTAGATAAATATAAGAAGTTAGCAGTCCAATGTTATATACACTAAGTAAATACTTCTAATGTTGACAGGTTCTGTTATTGGTACAAGTTAGACAAAGTAAATGTCTGTAGATAAATATTTAGTTTTGTATATTATAAATGTTTAGTTTTATATATTATAAATGATGAAAGGAAATGATTTTATTAGTTTCATGTTGCTTGAGAAGTAGTACTGGTCAAAATTGTTTTAAAAGCTTTTTAGTATAGAAATAAACCAGCTAAAGTATATACTTATAAATATAACCAAAAGTTTTTTGTAAAATATTTTATGTTTAGGACAAAAAGTTATAAAAAAGTATTGTGTTAGTAGTTTATAACAATTTTACATTATAGAAATTTCTAAATTTAGGTCTTGTTAACAATTAATCTGATCAACTTATGTCTTTTTTGCGATTCTGCTTTAATTCAATTCCTGAAGTCAGTTTATATTTATATCTCTTTTGGTATTTGATAGCCTACAGTGCCTTATATTTTTATATGCCATTTATATCCAATTTGGTTATAATCAACAGTCAATTTTTATCTCTTTTGGTATTTGATAGCCTAGAGTGCTTAACAGCTTTTGAATCAGTTTAAGTTGGTTGTAAAAGTTAATTATTAGATTGTTAATATATATTTAAAGGTATGTTCCAAGAACATATCTTTTAAATATGATTAAATTTATTTTCTCATAAAAATTTTCTCTTTGTTCTTAACTCAACAATTCTTTTTATTTCTCTCTTTATTCTTAACTCAACAATTTTTTTTTAATCGTATTTGTTATTTTAATTTGTTTTAATTTTTTCTCTAAATTTTAAAACTAAAACAACAAAAACAAAAAACTTATTCTAGAAGATGAGTTCAAAATGGGTGATAAGCTATGAAAAGTTTAAAAATAATTTAAGTCTATTTAAAAAAAAAATCACCTTGGGCTATAAGAAAATAGACAAATTTGTATTAAATTGAACTTTCAAGTAATAGATTAATATGTCATTAAGTTTTTTGGTTTCTAGTTTTTTAAGATTTATAACTTAACTTCAGAGAACACAAAGATTATGAAGATTGTTTTGAATATTGGTAATAATCAATTTCATTCTGACATAAAACACAGTTACAGAGATTAAAAGCTTTTGTCTTAAAAATAAATGACTGACATTCCTCTAGTAAATATCAAAATTTTGTTCTTAAAAACACAATTTTTATTTTTTGTTTAAATTTTTGAGATTCATTGAGGAACTTCTAGTTTTATTTTAATTAGTTTATATATCTTGCACAAATCAGGTTTTTTGTTCTAACTTTAGCATTTTTTTCCCTATTATACTCCAGGGTATATACACTAGCTTTTAATTAAATGTCTATTTTCTCTATGTACTAATAAATAGCTTATACATATAGGAATTACATTTGTCCCATTAAGGTTCAATTGCAATAAGTTATTTCTTTAATTCTATTTTTTTTTTTTTTTTTTATTTGTTTTAATTCATACAGAGAGAGATTGCTTGTGTGTCTTTTATTGATATATTAAAAGACCTTTGCTTCATTTTTCTAACTTTTTTTCTTGCTCAACTAATGGCACTTTTTTTTTTTTTTAATTTAAGTGTGATAAATAATTACAAATTCTCATGTTATCTATTTTTTTATTTTTTATTTTTTATTTTTTTTGCTTTAGTTTTGTTAGTTTTACACTATCTATTTTTTTTTTATGTACTAGATTCTTTTGAATGATAACTGATAGGTTACAAAAAAATTTGCATCTTAATAATTTCCCTCAAAACATTTTTTGTGATGCTGAATAATTGTACTTATCACATGTATATTATGTAGTTATATTTAAAATAGGTACTCATGCATAAAATTTATAAAGTTTATTTCTAAAAAGCTGCTTGTTTTAGGAAATGGTTTTTGTTAGATAAAGGTAAAGAAATAAAATATGTAACCATGTGTAAAATGTAAATACATACAACCATATGGTTATGTATATAATCCTCAAAATTTTTCAAATTTTTTTCTGCAAAAAATCATAACTTATAAGTAAAAAAACTTTCTTTTTCTAAAATAATCTTTTTAGTTTTATGCTTTAACATTTACTCTATCTTGGCATGTCCAATATTAAATTGGTAATTTCTTTAATGAATTTCATTTTACAACCTTAAAAAAAAAAATTAAATGTTTATGACTGTTTATTATTTAACAAGAACATTGAGGTTTTCTAAACCATCAAACTATAGAGTATGTAAGCAGGTGCAACAATTTCTTTAGATTAACAGCTGCTGGCTCTCTCCTTCTTGCTGCTTTTTTCTCATTTATAAGTAATGTTAAAAAAAAAAACTAAAACATTGAATGTATTTTTTCACGTTAAGGCTCTGAGAGGGTTTTCTTTTTAAAAGAACCATATGCATCTTTAGTGTATATTCTTTTTTCAGCTGTTTGGTGATTGGTTGTTCTTGTATTGGAGTTAGTGCTTTTAAGTTGTTAATTAGGATATTAAAAAGGGAGGGAGAGAAAAAGAAAAGTGAGTTAATAGCCTCAAAAGTGGGTTTTTATGTTTCAGCAATACATGATTTCATTTTAAGATTGTGAGAGAAAAAATGTGAGCAGGCAGCTTTATGCTAAACAATTTGTACTGCTCTCTAAAGTTGCAATCTGTTTTTTTGTTATTTTCATTGATCTTTAACCCAGTCATGCAGTTAAAAATCTCCTCTCCTGACTTGACATCCTGTATTGGGCAGTTTTTAGATGACAATCAAAAGGTATATCTAGTAATTGCAACCAAGGAAAAGTTTACAAACTATTATTATTAAACTTGTTAAATCTATTTTTAAATCTTTTTTATTTGATTTATATAATTTTTTAACTTATTTGTTTTTTATTTAACACCAAAGAAATAAAAATAAAATACTTAAATACTAATAGTTTTTGTTTTACATAGTAGATTTTGAAATATTATCCTCATAGTTCAAGGGGAAGTATATAATTAATTTTACTTCTTGAGGCATGCTTTCTTTTTGAAAGCTTCTAGAAATGTTCAAAATGCTAGATCATTAATAATTCATCATAGAACTGGTTGCCAACAGGCAATTTTTCAATAGAGTCACCATACAATTTATATTAGATGCTAAGAACTACTTTTTGACTTTCTTTATGAGTGTAACTACCCTATCGAAAATGACTTTTTGTTTTTGTTTTTTTTTTTTTGCAAAATTATCCTGTAAGAGTTAGGTTTTGAAAATCATTTAAAAAAAAAAGTAAAAAGTTTTAAGTATCTTTCAAAAAAGTTTTAAGTATCTTTCAAAAAAGTTTTAAAAAAATGTAAAAAGATTTAAGTATCCTTTTAAATTATGATAGGTTTAAAAACTACACTGACTGCATTAACTTTATGAAGAATTTCAGCAATTGTTCTAACTTTATATTAATAATAATTTAAGTCATTCTCTTTTCTTAAAAAAAAATATTAGATTTTAAGTAATATGTAGGGTCTGTAAACTAAAGATGCAATACCCTCATATTGCCATTGATATGCTTTTCTGTAATCTGCTTTATCTTCATTTTAAAAATTTAATCTTTGAAATTTATTAAAAAACACTTCAACTTCAGAAATAAAGGTAGATTTTGTAATAAAGAAAAATTGAAAATAATACATGAATAAATACATGAATAATTTTATGCTTATAGTGAAAAAGTTGTTGTTATTTTTCATGACTTTTTTAAGATTTTTAAAAAAATTTTTGCCTTCTCTTTGTCACTAATTTGCAAACTATGCTTTAGATTGAACCAATCTCCAAACAGAAGTCAATGGCTACACTTGCTCAGGCACCAGTGTTTACTTCTAAATTGAATCATTTAGAAAATGAAAATCAAGTGGTCATAAACAGCACGTGTTTATCAAAATTGAAATCACTTCAAAATACTAGTAACAGCTACACTTTGAATTCATCTGTAAAAGCCACCTCTTCAAGACCAATGACCACCTCTGAGGTTTCTCAAAGTTTAGTTTATCTTAAATATGCACTTATAAGATAATATTACCTTTGATCAAAGTTTGTTACATGACAATCATCAACAAATATTTATATTACTAAATAGCTTGAAATATATAGAACAAATGTCATAATTAAACATAAATTGTTTAAAATAATGGTAATTTTTTTAAATACTTTTACTTAAGCAGCTGGTAATTATTTGTTATTCCAGTATGTTTGTTTGGTCATTTTTTTGTGTGTGGATTTTAGATGTTTCTAAAAACAATTTCAGATTTGTAACAGAGTAGTAAACCTTCAGTCTACTAAAAACAAAAGCTGAATAATAAATTGTGATTTAAATTGAAGCTCAAAGTATTTTGTGTTTTGATCAGAAAATGACTAAAAAGTACAAAATTAAAATTCTTTGCAACTAAAACAGAGAAACGCATAAAGTTTGCTATTTTGTTTGGCTTATGTTTATATTCATATTTTAAACTTGTTACTAAATTCAGAATTTGGAATAAAAAATTTTTTGGAACTTTTGTTAAAAGCAGATCAGTATTAAAGTAAATTCATTTTATTTTTGAAAGAAAATGTAGGAGCTATTACTTTTTCAGATAATTAAATTATCCAAAAAAAGTTTTTTTCTGATCAATAAATGCTATTTTACTGATATCCTGTTACTTGTGGTGTGTTTATGACAATCCTTAAAGGACCATAATTTAATTTGATAAAAATTTATGACTTGGTGTTTTTTTTTTGTTTTTTTTTCTCTTCATAAGATAACATAAAATTCCTTAACTTTTCCCTGATTTTTGACTCAAAGATACTGCTTATGAATATACATACATACACACACAACCTAATAAAAAGCACTTTTGTAGTCTCATTACTCTATTAGAAGCAAGATAAAAATGGTTTATGATTTTCTTTTTAGAAACATCCGCCTAAGCTTCAAAATAAAAGTGCTACAGTTACAAGTACACCTCCATCAAGTAACAAAGTAAGATTTGTTGTAAATTTAGTTCTTTCTTGATCCTTTTATTTAGAAATTTAACGTATTGTGTTCATTTAGTCTGATGATGGTAACAATGAGGATTTATCATTAAAAGATTGCCAAGATCCTAATCAATCTACCTTGAATGCAGCTGATATTGAAGACAAACAACCTAAAGTAACTACTAAACATATTTCTACTCCGACTAAACAACTTAATGCTGATTACAATTCTTCACCATCTTCAATTGCATCTTCACTTAACAGAGGCTAGTATTTTTTTTTCTTTAAATGCTACTAAGCAAACCTCACTAAGTCTTTTTTTTTTTTTTTCTAGCTTTTCTCTTACTTTTATGTTTATTGTTATGTCTACGCATAATGTAGTTTGGTAATAAATATTGAAGAAAGTAAAGTTATTTGAAAAGTTAAATTGTTTATATAGTAAATTAATTTATATTTAGAGAACTCACTTGATTATAAAGACTCTACTGGTGTTGATTTACATGAGTTTATGGTTAAAACCCTCAGGGAAAATCCGAGGTAAAGATGAAAGTTCCATATTTCTTTTAAAATAAAGGATTCTCTAACTTGTTTTACATTCTTGGTATAATTACAATAAATTTCCCTTGGTGCAATTTTTATTTTAAGCTTAAGTGTTATTTTATTTAAAAACCTGCAGAGACAGACTGATGCTTTTAAAATTGGAAAAGGAGTTTACAGAGTTCATAAATGATGTTCCTCGAACCTATTTTCGTTATCCCCCCATGACTTCCTATCATCGCATGCTTGTACATAGAGTGGCAGCATACTTTGGGCTTGACCATAATGTAGATTCAACAGGGAAATGTGTAATTATCAGTAAAACACCATCATCAAGAATGTAAGTTTTTAAAGCATTTTCTTTATCTATGGCAAGTTGTAAAAGTTGCTTTTAACAATTTTTTATTATTATTTAAACATTCAATTACAAAGTTATAAAAAAAGTGTGAAAAAATTCTATTAAATACTTATTTTCTGTGAATCTATGATGCTCTATCATTATTAAATTAAAATATATCATTGTTAAATTAAAATAAAATTAGATCAAAGCTTTAATTGAAAAATGACAAAAAGTTCCTAGCTTTAGTCCTTATGAACTTAAATAGAATCTCTTACTTTAATATGTATGTTTTTATTACTTATTTTATCAGTTTCTGTACTTTTTTTTAATTTAGCCCAGAAACTCGCTTCCAAATGTATTGCAGTCATGAATATACAGATGAAGAGCTCTCTGCAACACCTCGTGCAATCCTAATTCGATCAACATCTGAAGAGGTTGTTACTACTGCTAGGGTTAGTGTAAAATGACATTTATGTGGCTTTATTAACAAAAAAAACATCATAACTATAGTTCTAGTTTTTAAAAATCTTTAAATCCTTAGTAATCAACTGATGTTCTTATACTTATCTTCAGAATTCTGTGGATTCACCAGAAGATATATCAAGTGCTGAAGAAAGGTAATTATTTATGGAGAAAAAAAGAAGGACCTTTTTTAACTACGAACATTTAAAAAAAACAAAAACCAATTTTCAAAAAAAACCTTTGAATTTATAATGAATATGGGGTGGTGATTTTTTTAAGATTTTTGAGTGTTTTCATCATGCTTTTGTCATAATAAACTTTTAAATAAATCACTAAAGTTCTTACAATTTAAGGCTTTCAAATCAATCTAATGAATCTTATCAAACTGAATCCGTTCAATCTGAAAAAGAAGCAGCTATTGCTGCTGTGGCTGCTGTTTTTGGTTAGTAAAAATAATTTGTTTTCTTATTTATTTGCTCTTTTTTTTTTTTTTTTTTTATCTATAACTGATTTAATGCATAAATATACATAGCGTAACTTATCATTGGTAATTTATTTGATTTAATTTTATTTGTTACTTATCATGTATTGTTTGGAAAATACTTTAAGGAAACACGAAGGCTAGTTCATCAAAGCGTGTTCAAGACAGAAAAAATGTTGCTCATTTACAATTGTACCAAGTGCCACATTATGGTTATTCTTTTTAAGTTATTTCTTTTTCAAAGTCCTGTTTCTCTAAAACTGGTCCAAAAAAATAATCTTTTAATGTGTTAAATAGGAAAATTTTTTTTAGATAAAAGTTTTTTTTAATCTACCTTGCAGGATATCAAAATGCCAATATTAATGGGACATTGACAGATCAGTTTAGTTACGCTGGGCCTGCTTATGTGCATAATGGTAAGCATTATCCTTCTAACCTGTTGCTCATTAGTCATTTTTACACCGAAATTTTTTTTTTTTTTTTTTTTAATGAGATTTTTGAAATTACATTTATGTTTTTATTTACTTCTTTTCTATTTTGAAGGAGAGTCTTATAATGCATCTAATGTTGCCACTTTGCCAGTTGGTGGAACCATTGCTATCAATCCTCAAACAGGTTATTTTTATACTAATCTGCTGTTAAAATTTTCAATGAGTTGTTCTTTAATTATGTTTAAATAAGTTGTTTTTTAACTGTTTAATTGGTTAAGTAGTGCAAACCACACTCTAAAAGTAAAATTTTTTTTTTAATTTTGTTGTTCAAAAGTTCTCTCTATCATAAATTTCTTTTTTTACTTTTTTTACAGGTCAGCCAATCATAGGTGCTGATGGATCACCTGCAATATTTCAGGCTGGCGTATATCCTCAGCAGACACCTGGAAGTACTTATCCTGGAACAAATGTTTACATGCAACATTCTGTTCAGCAACCTTATGTGCCTATCTACTTAGCAAATAATCAAAATGGTCAATTGCAGCAATATTATGTGGTACCACAGCAGTCTACACAAATTGTTTATACTCCAACTCAAGTAAAAAAAAATTGTCATTAAGTAAAAAAAGTTAAAATAGATTTTATGATTTACTACCATTTACATACCAGATAAGAAGTTTAAATTCTTTGGAAATTTGTTTTGATGGGGGTTGATTTTACTAAACTATCAATGATTCAAAAAAATCTGTTTACTTTCATTTAAACAACCTTTTGGCTAGTTAAAATAGAAAGAAAAAAAAAATGTTGAGAAACTTTTGAACTAAATAGTTTGTTACACTTTGCTAAGTTATAAAAAAGGTTTGAGAAATAAATCTTTTGTTTTATTATTTTAGCCACTAGTTGATACTCCTGGTGCTTTACTTTCATCTCAAGTGCCATATCAAAGTTGTACTAACCAATTATCTAATATGTCAATTGAAGGTGACGATGCTAATAAACATCCATCACAGCAAGTCTCTTCACCATCTAGTCCTGATCCTTCTAATGTGTCACAACAATTTACAGCCAGCAACAGGCAACTCTATTTGATACAAACTAATCCTAATGGAGTCTATCAGCAACCTGGTTGTTCAATACAATATTATCCATCAGGACAACCTGCTGCTTATGCTGGGTATGTAAATCAGTATGGTCAAATTGTGGACACTCCTGAAATATTTAACCAAACAACTTCTCCATCTGCTTCCCCTCCTGGCCATATTATTCAACAACAAGCTTATAGTCCAACACCATCACCTATGGGAAAACCTCTATCGCAATCATATAGACAAACTGTGTATCAACCTGCGCGAGTTGTGTGTGGTATGGTAGGTAAGCAGCCTGTCTATCTTTCGGTAGCAGGAAACAACCAAGTTCTCACTTCTTTGTCGTACCCCAATAATGTTCATATTGGCCCAACAGTATGTGCACACAGAGGGCAGAGTACAATTAAGAAGCCGGACTTTTATCGGAAAGATGAAAATACAAATAAGTATTCGTATATACAGCAATGTCCACAGTAAGTTGAGCTCTAAGAGTACTAACTATTCTTTGTTTTATTTGCTACTCTTAACAATTAACATTGAGCGCATAAGGTGATTACAGAGTTTTATTGAAAATTATCAAGTTTAGGATTAACTATCTGTCACTATATTTTATCTAGATTTTCCACCGTTACTCCTATTTATAATCAGCAAATACGACCTGCTGGTCTTCATAATAAAAAGGTGCGCTCATCACGTTTCCAAAACCATAATAGTCAACAGATACGGATAAGTCGACCCAACTCAAATAGTAGCGAAGCTGATCAGAAAAGTGAGTTTGATTATATATGTATCTATTATGCATTTAATATGCATGTTGAATTTTTTTTTCTTTTTTTCTCAAAAATACTTTGTTCTTTGTAGCTGTCAATCACATCTTGGAGATTTTTGATTTCCCTGATACAGTTACTTCAGATGCGGACGCAATTTTTGACGAGATAAAAAATGCAGGTGCCCGAATCCTAAAGATAAAAAGCAGCAGTTCTCAGCAGCCTAACTCAAACTCTCAGCACACATCTGTCCAGCGACCAACAATACTAGCAATTTTTAAATCTGCTGCTGAAGCTCAGCTTGCTTTAGAAACCGTCTCTAGTCCGTATTATAAGCTTAGAGTGTCACAAAAGTCCCCGACACATTTTTCCGGTAGCGATTATTATAGAAGCCCGTCACCAGTGAGTAGTAAATGAAGATGTCAATAATGTTTTTTTTCAGCAATTTTATTTTAATACTTTTTTAAAAATCGGATGCCGTAAAAAAAAAAAAAAAAAAAAAGAAAGTCTTAAGGTGAATCTTTCCGAAGGTGGTTCTTGAATGAGTGACCCTTTCTTTGTCACTCTTCCTCTATCTCTTTTTTGTTATTTTTTCTATGAACTTCCTGGTTTAAAAATCTTAATATAATTGCTATTTAAATAAATACGAAGGCTTGAAGTTGCTTGAAGTTACCACTAGTGAATTTGAGCATTTGGTGCTCTCGCTAAATATTGTATAGTAAAGTTCACATTGGTGGTAACATCGGGTCTTCTGCTCTTCTCTCCGTGATGGAGAATGTATTTATAACCGACCTATAGCAAGTTTTTAAGCGCAAGTATTACTTGAATCAGAATTTTATTGCTTGTGACTGCTTTTGAAACAAACTAGATTTTTTTTTAATCTAAAATTGGAAAAAGGCGTAATTTATGTGTATTTTTGCCACTATTAGAAAGGATATAAATTTCTATTTTTACGCGCGTAATCAATATGCTATTGGTCGGCATATATATAGGGTGTACAGAAAAGTGAAAAACATAAACAATGGTTTATTTATTAATGCTTTTTAAAATATTTACCGAAGCTTTTAAAAATCTTTTTAACGTACGCTTGCATTCTTAATATGAAACTTTTTTTAAATTTTTATTTATATTGACCATAAGAAAGCATAGAGAGCTCAAAGAATTTCGCTATGTAACTTTCAATGTTATTTTTATTCTTTGCTTGGTCGCCTCAGGAATATCATCTTTCTAAACTAAAATCAGAGGGAAGGGGGAGGGTATTTTTGTTTTTAAGAAATAGATATTTATATTTTCACTTTTTTCGTTACCGTTTTGTCATAATTAACTGAAAAGAAGTTTAACTACAAAGAAAAGAAATAATATTGTGTTTTTAAACACCTGGTTTTTTTTTCCGACACCTTTCTACTGGGTATACTAAACAATTAAGATTCCACGCGAAATATATAGTTCGGCTTATCTGTTATGGCAACTTTTTTCAGGTAGTTTTTCTGCAATTGCATTAATCATTTTTTCAGCTGTACCTAGTAAATTTCGGATAAATATCAAACAGTTCTTAGTAACTAACTATGCGATTTTTTTAAGAGCAATTCTCTATAATGGCGACTGTGGAAGGTACGTTATCAACTTGCAGCATTGTTCGCATGCGGTTTTCAATGGTGTTATGGATAATATGAAATCCTTAGCTAATTTGCATGCAGATTTGTTTTAAAACAGATGTATTAAAACAAATCTGCATGCTATAATCATCTAGCTCTTGTATTTCAGTATCTGGATCCGTCACAACCACATTTGCTGATCAGCAATAAATATGATTCTTTGATCCAATTTTGTTTTTTACAAATACTATAACTATAAAGTACATTTTTAAAATCGAGTTTGATGATCTTATACTATTTTCATTAGAGTTCCGCTTCAAAAAAAAAAAAAAATAGAGAGTGCTTCCAGAGATGATAGTCATTACTTTTCTTATTGCGTTCACTTCAAACATTTTTAATGGTCACCCAAAAGCATTTTTTGTATTTAACGGCTCAACTAAGCCCTAAAGCCATTCATGATGTTTTTTTAATAAACAGTTATTCGTTCTTGTTTGCTAACTTGCATTTACATTTAATATCTAATTTATGTAAAACATTTGTTTCCTTTTCTTTATATAAACTTCTAATAGATCTGAAAATTAAAAAGATAGCATACGAGATGACTAAACAATGAAAAAAGAGAAATGATCAAATAAAAGAAAACCAATTGTTCAATGGCAGAGAAGGAAGATCCAAGGACAAATAGTAATAGTTGATGAACTAAGTGTAACGAAGAACTTAAATTTAAAATGTGTATTCTTTATTAGATACAAAATCCTATTTAGATAATATAATCTTCGTTAGATTCAGTAATTTTTGATTTAAAAAATAACGTTTTTGTAGGTATCAATCAACTTTTTAGAAGAATGTATAGGCAGGAGAGACCTATTGAATATCTCCTATCTCTACATTTTTTTTTTACGCTTTAAGGGTGATTGGACTGAAATTTCAAATCTCAATCCTATATCCACGCTTAAAAGGTCGTAAGGTCTGAAGTTCCCGAAAAACGGTTTTTCGGTTCTTCGGTTTTTCGGTATTTTTCGGGGAATCGAAAGGAATCGAAGGTTTCGGTTCTTTATCAGAATCGGAATCGAAATTTACCGAAATTTCGAATCTTGCCTAAAATAAGGAATCGAAAAGAACCGAAGTTATCGGTTCCTTATCAAATTAGGAACCGAAATTTACCGAAGGAACCGTTTTTCGGTAATTCCAGTCTCTGAAATGAATCACAGTCTCAAAGTCTACTACAAAGAGCTAAAAAAAGGAAACTTGTACTTGAATCACCAATGAAAAAATCACCAATGAAAAAAAACCCTATATATGATGCATCTAAAGATTTATTTAATACTGAACCTAGTGATAGTTCTACTAGCGTAGCTTATAGCAGTGCTAGTAGTAGTCGCAAGGGCAGCAAGGACAGTGTCACTGATCTCACTGATAGTGATTTAGAATAACTGTATTTTTCAACTGTATTTCAACTGTATTTTTGAAAATAAAAATTAAAAAAATTCAAGTTTTTCAATTCTTAGTAACAATTTCGATTCTTTGTAGCATTTTTGATTTTTTGCGATATTTCCCGCTAAGAACCGAAATTGGAACCAAAATTCCAATTTCGGTTCTTAGCGGTTCTTAGCAATTCCAAAATTCCCGCTAGGAATCGAAAAGAACCGAAGTTATCGGTTCTTTAGCAGAATCGGAATCGAAATTTACCGTAATTTCGATTCTTTCTTAAAATAAGGAATCGAAATTTACCGAAATTTCGAATCTTGCCTAAAATAAGGAATCGAAAAGAATCGAAGTTATCGGTTCCTTATCAAATTAGGAACCGAAATTTACCGAAGGAACCGTTTTTCGGTAATTCCAGTCTCTGAAAGGTCGAACAAAACTCAACCTTAAAATAACTTTTAAAAAAAATAAGAATGTCACAAACTCTATGATTTATTTTGCTCATTAAATATAAGTAAACACAAATTACCAGAGGTGGACACTTCCGATAGAAGTTCCGGTATTCGATGTTCTGATAGTATCTGACTAAGAAAAGCATATGTAAATTTTTCATAAATAAATTTAAATTTTTTTTTTTTTTTTTTTGTGAACTATCTGATTTTTATTTGAACTATCAAACTGTCGGGATCGATTATCGGCGAATTGCAATTATTGAACATTTATAGAATGAATGATTTTTAATGATAATTTTTAATTTTTTTTTTTAATATATGCAACTTTAACTTAAAAAATTGAAAGAAAATCAGAAAAATATCCTTTTTTTTTATTTATTATTAAAATTATCGTGCGGTGCGGGTATCGTTTTTCTAAATAAAGAATATTGCCCTTTGAAAGTATGACATCTTCTTAACGCCCGAAAGCTAGTATATATATGCACATTTAGAAACAATTTTACTCATATGAAAAGTTAAGAGAATCTTTGTTAAGCGCATTTTAATAAAAGAAAAGTTATTTATGTTTTTACAGACTCTAATCCTGTCGGAACTTCGACTATTCTTGTTCTTCTATTTTTTGAATACTATCAAAAAATCCCACCTAAAGTTAACTCATGTTCATTAAACTCTCTTGCAAAAACTAAATATTGTTAATCAAGTAGAATTAGGTTAAAAGCAACGAAACAAATATGATCATCGCAATCAAAATTTGCAATTACAAATTTGAAAATTAAAAATCGAAACTCTCAAAGATAAGCCTATTACAACTTGGTAATTTAATGCAGATAAATTCCAGTCATAAACTAAACGAATATAGCAAATGAAAAGAGACCACAGTGACATAATAAAAATGATAATAGCAACAACACGATTACATAGGTCGACTACCCGTCGAAAATCGACTTTTTTGTTACCGCCTTATCAGCAAACCAAGATGGCGATGTATATTAATAACTTCATGTTCAAATTTTATATGCACTTGTTTCATGCGTACTTTTATGTCAATAAATCCCTTCTTTAAAAATGACCTCCTCCCACCTCTAGAACTTTCAGGAAATATCTCCATTAGCATTAACCCTAATACCTTTAATCTTTAAATTAAGCGTTAGAATAGAAAAAATAATAACAAAATTAACTAAATAAAATCTATTGAAAATCAAAGAAATTATTGCAATTTAATACCCTTTCCGTCATCTTTCTTCGTTTGATAAAGAAAATATGTCCAACCCCAAAGACATAGGTCTGTGAGTCACCATTTCCCCTCCACAGTTTATAGCTCACCATTTAGGAAATTGAAATAAAGTGAAAACCAACCAATAAAATTAAAAAATACCAAAACTAAGCTATATAAGCTACTCAATTCATTCAAAACACTATGTAGTCAATAACTTAGATTAAAGCAAATATATAAATGGGAAAGGATAAAAAAAAAAAAAAATGAACTAGCTCACAGTAAATAAAAAAACATAATTTTAAAAGCAGGGAAGAAAAATATCAGGCAACTGCAAAAATAACAACAGCCACTTTTGAAAAAATAAATCTTGCAGATTTCTCGAGGTGAAATCGCTATCCAGGGTGCTACTTGGACTCTGGGCTTTGCTTTTTATCTACTCAATACTTTACTACACGTCTTTTGGATCTTCCAAATAGAATCGAAAATTCCCAGCAAGAGATTTTTTTTCCTAAAGTAAAGTAAGATACGTCGTTCAAATAAAGTCATAATCTTGAAATGTCTTAGACAAGTTTTGACCTTTTGGTCTTTCAAGTTTTTTCTGTGCAGCTGTCAACAGGGTTCTTTTGATTCTCTTGAAACACTTGACTCTCAAGTTTGTAGGGTTACTATAGGTCCGTATAATTATAATTTAGTTTATAATCCAGCAGCAAACAAGTTGACATGTGAAAAAATGTCGAGGAATGTAAAATCCAAATTATTTTCTAAGAATCACAAAAAATTTAGAAAATGGTTTTTATGAAATTTTTAAAAGTTGTAAAAATATAAGCACTTTTACTATATAAATCTGAACTTATATTCATCTTTGTTTTGTTAAAGTAAAATTATGGAATTAATCATATAAAGGCAACACCTGGAAAGCCATGGCATTACAAAATAGATTATGCTGGTTTATTTCTAGTAAATGCAGCCAAGACCATTTAAGTTTTTTAAAATTGAAGTCTTCTACATCACAACTTTCATTTAACTTACAAAAACGATTTGCAGGCCATTCAAAGTGGTCAAACATCAAGTTCAAAAAGATGCATATTGATAATGCAAGAGCAAAAGTGTTTGGAAAGCTTTCAATGGAAATTATACAAGCTGTCAGAGGTAAGCTGTTTGACTTATTTTTCACACATCTAAAACGTTTATGATCTGTAAATTATCTAAATATTGTAATTTAACCCAATTAATCTTTGCTATTTTGCAACTTTAACTAATTGCTTTATAGATAATGTGCATATCTAAATTGTCAATTACCTAGTTGTTATAAACAATTAAAATAATAAATATCAATATCATCATTACAATCACAATTACAATCACAATTACAATCACAATGACAATCACAGTTACAATCACAATTACAATCACAATTACAATCACAATTACAATCACAATTACAATTACAATCACAAGGTTGAAATGATGATATTGATATTTAGCATTTTAATTGTTTACATCACAGAAAATGGTCCAGACACAAAGTTTAATCCTAAGTTACTTCAACTTATATCAAAAGCTAAAGCATCTTATATGCCGAAAGAAAAAATTGATGCATCAATCAAAAATGCTTTAAGAGTGAGTTTTTTTTTCTTCATTGTTAAAATAGAGAAAAGTGTTGTACCTAGAATATAATGTACCTTATTATAATAGGAAATATCATCCTATACCTAAAGTTGTAATTTAATCCATTTGTAATTTGTATTTAGCATAATAATTTAACAACAAAATAATAATCATGTGGCCTAATATTATGTGATGAAGAAGTAACATTTTTTATTATACTATAATCTAACTTTTAAACTAGTAAGTTAAGAGCACCTTGATAAATAATCTAATAAAAATCATAACTGTTGAAAGATAAATGGTAAGATTTATGCTTATTTGATTTTCTTTTTTTATATTTAATTGTTATGTATAAAACTTTAATATGCTGTGTAATTTTACATCAATTGAAATCAAATGGTAAAAGGTTCATATTTCTTTTTTAACTAAACTTTAAGTATTGTACTTTTAAACTTGTCTACATCATTTTTAGTTAATTTTACCTTTAACTTCATATTTTATTTTTAACAAAAAAAATCTTTTTTGTTAAGAATAAAACATGAAGTAAAATGTAAAATGTCTGTTAGATGAGAAAAAGCAACAAAAATGGGTTTTTGTACAACATTTTCCCCTGCATTTTTATCTTTATTTAGTGGTATAAGTATATTTCATTTTCTTAGTAATTAATTTTAAAAAGAAAAAAAGTTAATTAGAAAGTAGTTAATTTGAAGATTATTAAAAATTGACATAACTTATTCATATTACTGTTGCATTTAAATGTTTAGACAAAGGTGTAAATAGAGGTATGTATAAATACTTACATTTTTGAACGTATTGGAATTTAGGAAACAGAAGAAAAACGCATCAGTTTTATGTTACAAGCCCGAGGGCCTGGAAAATGTGGGTTAATTATTGATCTTCTAACTCCAAATGCTCTTCGAAGCAAAAATGAAATTAGAAGTATTCTCAAGAAAAATGAGTATACTGAAATTATATTATTTGTTTTTTATAAATTTTTTTTTTAAATACTGTGTAAATTTTGCTAATTGAAAGAACTCATTTAAGGCATCCATAAATTGGCTGACTTAATTTTCAGTAAAATAATTTCAGTTACTGAGTTAAACGAAAAATTAAAGTCTAAAAGGTTTTTAGTTGTCTTAAATCCCATTATTTCATTTTCAGTTTTCACTTTAAAACCATCTATAGTTGGTTTATGCACAGGGCTACTCATCAGTTACATTGCTTATCTAACCATATTTGCTCATCTAACAAAAAACTATAAAGGCAGATTTTCTTGATATTTATTTTATATAAAGGCCCCTATAATTGAGAGGCCACTTTCTTTTGACAAAATTTTGATGCAGACACATTGTATAGTTTACTATAATATATTTCTGTTTTAAATTCTTAAATTTCAGTTCTACCTTCATTGAAGATGGCTCTGTTGCTTTTATGTTTGAAAGAAAAGGTAAAGAACATCCTTTTAATAGCTATAATATTTACAGATATGTTAATATAAAAGTAATATTTATAAATAGTTTTAGTAAATACACATTTATAAATCATATTAAAGTAATTTAATACAGTTTTTATTCTATAAAGCTTAACTTTCTGATTTACATTATAATTTTCCAATATTGAATTTTTAAGAAAAAATCGAGTCAGGTTTACAGCATTATAAGGTAAATGTACCAGTAATTGACCTCTTAAGAGAAAAAATTCCATATTACTGCCATATCTTTAAGATTGTTTGCCAATTACATAGTCCTGATAGTTCTAACAACTTACCATACTATCTTCTAGTATACTGTTTAGCAATATTTTACAAAGTACTTCATGTTTTGATAGCTACTTTTTTTAAGCATGATTTTATGTTAGTAATTGACCGTATAAAAGATTTTTTTTTTTCAGTATTTGACCGTCCTTTGCTTTAGTAGTTGATCATATGTTCAGTTAAGGAAAAATGAAAGCAGTGATAATATTTTTATTTTATTTCAATGAATATAACATTGCAAAGACATTTTGAATATTTTTGAAGCGATGCAACACAAATACAACATTAAAAATGAAATGATTAATAAGCGTTCATTTCTGGTATGAGGTATGAACCATGTCGAGAACAAAAGTTTGGATGGTGGATTTTCTTTTGTATTTTTTGATTTTTTGCCTACTTTTCTTTTCCTTTTTTTTCCTCTCTTTCTCTTCCATTTTCTCTTCTCTCTTTCTTTCCCTTTCAGCTGCTCTTTCTTGATTCAGCCTTTCAATTCCATTCTTCTTGTCCATTTTCTTTTGGAAATACACTTGGCCAAGCTCCTCAGACACTATAGTGGGTATTCTTTCTTTTGGCCTTTTCTTCTGTGGCTTTTTCTTGCCAACAGGAAGATAGATTTTTTAAATGGAGATGGTATGTTTGACTGCCCTGCATTTGTGATATCTTCATTGCCTTCATCTATGGGAGACAGTACATGTGATGGTCCTGCGATTGTGGTATCTTTATTGCCTTCAAATATGGGAGACAACACATTCAATGGTCCTGCAATGTCCTCACCCTCTTCAAAAGGGGTGCTGTCATTTAAAGCTGTTTGTTTAGATTTAGTGTTAAGTCTTTTAATTTTTAACTCAGTTTTCTTCCACAACAGGAAAAGTGATGTGTCAGAAGGGTCACCTTCCTAATCAACTGTAGATTGCTCAAATAATTCCAATTTGTCTTTCCCCATAATCTCACTCAAGAATTGGAATCCCTGCTTAACATATTTCAAACGTGAATGTAAGTCATTATTCTGCATAGCATTCTGCACAGCAATGTCATTTTTATGTTCTGCAACCTTAGGTACGATTGGATCCCAGGGTTAAAGTCCACACTTGCAGAAGCTGTTGGCCAGCACAGAATGAGTAACATGCTTATCCACTACTTCTTTCAGCAGTTTAGCAAAATCTTTTTTCTTCAAGATGGCGTCATCTAAGTGATTGCTGCGCCACTCATGACCATGTTGCTTCCAATTTTCTTTTAATGTGCAAAACACTGCAACATCCATAGGCTTTAGAATGTGCGTAGCATTAGCATATAAAGCCACCAAAATAATCCCATTTTGGTTGCAGAACTGACTTCTCTGTAGACTTAAATGGGAAACATGTCCATCAACAAATAAAGTAACAGGAAGCGTTATATTATTTCCTTTAAGTCAAGGATGAAAAAAGTTTACTAAGAATTCCAAAGAAAGTTCCGTCTGCATCCAACTGGAATCACCTTTTCCAAGTGCCAAATTGAAAGGAAAATTACAGTTACAGGGAACCCTGCTTCTACCATTTTTAGAACCCAGGTAGCAAATACTGTTTCCTCTTCCTAGCTTAGGATGGTTTGAGGTCCCATTTTTCTTTTCAGGGGTGACTTGCCTTCTACTTTATATTTAGAGTAATTCTTGGTACACCATATTTTTTAGCTGCTGTCCAGACTGGTGTATTATTAATTCTTACATCTTGGATGGCTTCCTTCATCGCCTTCTCTGAGTAACTCCAAAATTAGCCTTTTATGGCAGGCATAATGAATCTAAAACAATACCAAAAAAAATGGTTTCAGAAGTTGACACACCCTTGTTTTAGTATTTGACCACCTGGTCATCTCTTAGATAAACCTAACTTTTAATGTTAAGAGTACAAAAAACAGTGTAGTTTGCTATAAAAACATGAAACATGCATATTAAAATGAATTAAGATAAACAAAGGAATTACTGAGTAATTGACCACCCTGGTCGATTACTAAATTTTTTAAATTTTCTGATCCAATATTTGACCACCCTCATAACTGACTACAGATGGTCTGTAAACAGACGATAAATAACTTTTAATTAGTATCAAACATACCTATTTCAAAATATAATCATTTATTATTAAAATAATTGTACTTATCTTTTAAAATTAAACTTATTTGTGACATTTCCTTAGAAAATTGCAGAAGAAAACTTAAAAAATTAGACAAGAGCGTAACACATTCACATTGATATTCAGCCAGCCTTTTTCAAAGCTGCCAAATAATTGCCGCATTTAGGTGGGTTCAGCCAAATGGCAGGAGAGTATTTTCCTGCTGTTTTTAAAATCATTTTACCAGAGTAGGGCTTATTTTAAAAATTTTCCTTTTAAATGGTCAACTACTGGCACATGGTCAATTACTACCTCATTTACCTTATATCTATTTTTTTTTTTTATATCTATTTTTTTTTTTTTTTTTTCTGTTTTAGGAGTTGTTACTGTGCAGGAAACAGCCATGAATGATTTGTCTGTAAAGGATAAGGTTTGTTATATCATGATATAATTTGGTTAGTCTGTCATTTTTTTAAAGCTCTGTAATTCTCAACAGGGTGTGTGTGGGGTGGGTGGTGGTTTGTTTAATTGTAATACTGAACATTATCATGCTTATTTGTAAACAGACACAAATTTTTTTGCTCAGATTAAATTTCAATAGAGAAAGAATAAATTTTCACAATTTATAAGTTTCCATGTTTTTCTTAGTAATTTTAAATTTTGATTTACTTATATGGGCCCAGAGGAGGCTATTAAGATAGCTGATCATTAAAAGTGAATTTTTTTTCTTCTGAAAAGCCTATTTGATAACCTTTTTAATAACATATTTACATTTAATTGAAAAAAATAAAAAGTAGCAAAAAATATTAAGATAATTCTTTAAAAACTTTACAACAAATTTGATGAAATTAACTCAAAATTGAACTTGAAAGGTGCTTATGATGGCATACTGGTCATGTTTTCAAAAATATTGATTTTTTACTCTGGTAGAGTTGTGACAAATTTTCAATTGGTTGGTTGTTTAAACAATACACATTTGAAAAGTGCTGTCAGCCAATGCTGTGCATGCTTTTATGAAATCTGGGATCCCTTCAAGGATAAGATCTTGTATACGAAAGTTGTTTTCCTATAGCAACTCCTAAAACTGAATTAAAAAGGACACAAAAAGGTGGAAAATAAATACCACACTGGATATCCTAGAATAAAAGACAAACCAAAAGAAAAAGATAATAAGGGAAAGGAAAATATTGTTAGAAAACCAAAAAGAAAGATGTTAAAGAAAAACACTGCAATGAGGAGAATAAAGCAAAGTTTAATGATTTCCTTCTGATGTTGTGTTTTGAGTTTATGCTAAGTTTCCCGGGTCCGTTCGATGAATTCTACATCACTTTATATAACCATCTAGCATTTTGTTAATAGGCTGAGGAGTTGGCAATATTAGTTGGTGCAGAGAGCGTTGAGTTCAATGTGGTTAATAACCTCAGTGTTGTACAGGTATGTTCTTCTTTTACTAGTGTTATAAATATTTTTCGATTGGATTTATTTTGTAGCATTTTTTTTTCTTGCAGTTTATCTGTGACCCATTAGAATTTATTAATGTTGAACGAACTATGGCTGCAATGTGCCCTGATATTTCTATTATATCGGCTGACGTGCAATATATAGCTAAAACATTAATCGATCTTTCGGAAGAGCATGTTAAACAGAGTGACCATGTCATTGAAGCTGTGTCAGATCATCCAGATGTACTCACGGTATACGACAACATAATTGGTTATCCAAGCACGACTATAAAAAGAAACGACCAATATCTAAATGGATGATAAAATGGTTGCGTATTTCTGCTTGACATCAAACAATAAAATATCTTGTATTTAATTACCTCCTTTTTTTATCCTGTTAAAATTTTAATGATTTTTGTCTTTTTTTATTGGTCGATCCACTTTGAAATTAAGTTTTTGACTCCACTTACAATTTTAAACAGTATTGCGTGTCCAATTAAAGCTATTTAAAAAAAACGAAATAAAATTCTTTCTAAACCGTATTCTCTAGTACTGTTGATGGCTTATCAATTCAACCTCAAATTTTAATGCGGGATTATTAGGGAAGCAGGCATAACTTTTCGGACTCACTGAAACGTACTAAAACGTGCAGGGTTATAAATTTAACTCCAAACCTCTTTGTCGTTTCATTTACAGAATTTTCTTGGTATAACTTTTTTACATTTGGTTAAGGTGAAAACTCAAAATTCGTCAACCAAAACGAGAAAGTCATGTTTCTTATCGGATTGTTAAATATTAGTAGATTATACTCAGTGATTCTATTTAAGAATTTTTATCTAGTTATGTATAGTTCAAAAATATTGTTCGTTAAACAATATTTGGGGCTTGCATAAGAAAAGTAATTCGTTTCTTGAATTGTGATTGGTGAAAACTTAAAAAGCTTAATGTTGCCGTAAAATCCAGACCAGAATTTTTTTAAAACTTAAATTGGATACAAAACTTAGCAATAAACATGAGGCCAATGTCACCCATCACGCTTGTTGGGTGACTTGCATCTAGTATTTATACTTATTAAATTTGTTAAAAAAGATATATCCTTAACAAGAAGACTGATCTATAAAAAATATTTAGGGTAGACTTTTTCAAAAGGCCTTACTTCTTCAGGAGATGGTAAAAGTAAAGGGTTAGGAGTGGGACCTGGTATTTCATTTAAGTCTGGAAAATTTTCTTACTTTGAAGTAGACAGAGGCAATCAATTTATTGAGATTTGTTTGTTTGGAAGTGTTGTAATCTGCAGTGAAGAAATCAACATCAGGATCTGGTCTATCTGATGTATACGACAGCAAAAAGTCACTATCTGAAAAAGTATCTCTGTTAAATGGATAAACTTCCGATACTTGGAAGCCACTCATTATGTTTCTTGGAGTAATAGGATTAGGAAGTGCTGTTCTTACTATACCAGATACATTATATATAGTCATCGGTTGTTTGTTTACGGTTATCCACGCATCACACGCTAAGTTAACAAAATTTTTAAAAGGACCATAAACACTTCTACCCAACGGTTGTAGCTAACGGCTACAGTGTGCTGGAAAGGATAAAAGCGTGATCCCTTTTTCTTTGAAAAAATCAAGAACTAGTGCATCAAGATGAGAGCTGTGGTTGTCAATCAAAACTAGATAAGGACGATTGTTTGAGCAACGTGTGTGAGTGGCAAAATGTTTGATATATTTACAGTTGTGGACAAAATAATAGTAGTGGCTAGTAAAACAATGATTTGTGATAATAATTTTATGTAAATTTAAATATAAATTAATAAATTTAGGCATAACAGTAATACAAACACTGAATTATGAAATGGGAGTATAAAATGTTGGTAACACTGTTCAAATTACTTTAGGGAAGTCCCGAATTTTACATACGAACATATCTAGATATGTAGGTCAAAATAACATATCTGTTGTTTCCTATCAATTTATTTATATTAGCTTTTGTTTATTTGGTTTTAGTAAGACTAATTAAAGGTAAGGTTAATTTTAGTGTTAATTTAATGAAATATATAAAATAATCGTATAAATTTATTTTATAAATAGAAATTATGGGTCGTGCAAAGCATTGTAGTGCAGAAAAGAGACAACTAATTTTTAAATTAAAACAAGAAGGGAAAACATACAAACTTATTCAAGAGTCATTAAGTTGTTCTCCTATGATGATTAGAAATGCTCTAAAATGGAAAAATGTAGGCGAAACAAGGGGCCGAAAACAAAAAACGACTGAACATGAAGACAGATTGATAAAACATGCTGGTTTTGCCGATCCTTTTGTAACTTCCCGCCATGTTAAAGAATATTTAAATTTAAACGTTTCTTCGAGAACAGTACGTAGACGGCTAGTACAAAGTAAGTTAGTCGCCAGAAGCCCAAGAAAAGTTGAAAACGCATGCAGATTGGCCTGTTTCAAAATGGCGTAATATTTTGTGGTCTGATGAAAGCAAAATTTTTTTATCTGGGTCAAGTGGACGCAGGATGTATGTAAGGAGGCC
The DNA here is from genome assembly GCF_058129835.1 of Hydra viridissima. Taxonomy (NCBI): domain Eukaryota; kingdom Metazoa; phylum Cnidaria; class Hydrozoa; order Anthoathecata; family Hydridae; genus Hydra; species Hydra viridissima. The sequence goes on from NW_028324305.1 coordinate 14,271,271, forward strand.
ACCTAACTCTGCATAGAAACCGCAATAATCCATAAAAACTGTAAAACATGGCGGAGCAAAAAAAAATATTTGGGGTTGTTTTTCTTATTATGGCGTAGGGCCAATCTATAAAATTGATGGTATTATGGACCAAGACATATACCTTCAAACATTACAAAAATACCATGTTGCCCTATGCAGAAGAAGATATGCCCTTTAGATGGTTTTATATGCAGGACAACGATCTAAAGCATACCAGTCGCAGGGTATAAAGGTGGTTCATCGAGAATAGGGTTGCAGTTATGGATTGGCCTGCACAGTCACCGGATCTCAATCCAATAGAAAACCTTTAGACGGATGTAAAAGAGGCAGTTTATAGCCAAAAACCAAAAAATCAGCAGGAGTTATGGAAAGTTGTCCAGAATGCTTGGAACAACATTCCTTTAGAACGTTGTCAAAATTTGATTAACTCAATGCCGAATAGATGCAAAGCTGTGATAAAAAACCGGGGGCATGCAATTAAATATTAGTTTTTTATTATTGTTTAACTAAATTTATATAATTTTTTTGTTAATAAAGTAAATTATTTGCAATATAACATTAAATAAGTTAATACTACTATTATCATGTCCAACCTGTTTTTTATACTTATATAATTATTATAAATAAAAGCAAAAATTTAAAACTTTCTACTAATTATTTTATAATCTCACACCTATTTAATTAATAATCCAGTATTACAATTTCATTTTCAGTAACTGTTTAAAGATAAAAATAATAATTCGTTAATTTTCATCACACTACTATTATTTTGTCCATAACTGTAAAAAGATTTTTCTCTATCATCCAGCCTGAGGAATGAGCTGATCCATCACATCCTATTGGTCCATCACAAATAAAGTGGGACTTAAAGTTAACTCTCGGAAAGATAAAATATGGGGGCACACTATTGCCAATCGCATTAACCGCCAAATCTATAGCCACTAATGCTCCTCTTTCAGCAGATGTTACTCGACCTATCTGGGGAAAACCTCTGCAAGTGACGATATGGTCTGGTTGTTGCACAGTTTTGATTCCGATCTCATTAATACTCCATATGTCTGCAGGGATCACTTTCAACTTAGTCAAAGCATTACTTAAGTTGTCAAAAAACAATTTAACATTATGGTGATTAAAGCTAGTGCAGCGGCCTAAACTTGTTGCTTGAGGAGAACGAATAGAAAGTTTTGGATGCCTCTTCAAGAATCCTGCAAACCAATCACACCCTGCAATTTGTAACTTTGTCCATGATTGGGGAATTTTTCTGCTGCAGGCAAGAGCATATGTATAAAAAAGCGTCTGACCTCCTTAGGAGAAAGACCATAGTATATGTAATATAGAGTTAATAGTTATTATTTTTCATTACCTAGACTAATTCTTCCCTAACATTCTAAAGCTGGTTTGTAACTGATGCGTGTTGAAACTTAAAATTAGGTACTATATTGCATATTTACTTTTTTTAATGTGTAATATTTACTTATTAATATTACATATTTACATGTTTAACTTTTTTAATACTACAAAAACAAATTTACTTACTGCTATTACATTTTTACATAAATTTACATATTCCTTACATAGTATGAAACTCTAACAAAATTACTAAATACCTATTTGATTTATTTGGCTTAATTCTTATCTAATATGTTTGGCTTAATTCTTATCTAATATGTTTGGCTTCATTCTTATTCAATATGTTTTGAAACTGGCTGAAAAATCTCAATAAAATTAGCGTCTCAATAAAAACTTTCTATCACTAGCACTTTCTTCCATCACTAACAATTTAAAATGAATTAAAAATGTGCATTTGTAAACGGGTTACGTTAGCCCATATGACCAACGTGCCTCGTTTGTGCTGGGTTAACCTGCTACGTCGCCATGTTTAGAGTAAAAATAATTTTTTCCTTAACCCATCAACAGATACTGTGCAAAATTGTATATTAAAATAATCCTCAGACATTAAGCTTCAAACAAGATACTTACCTATAGCACTACTGTCGAAGACTAGTGAATACAAACACATCAAGCAAATTGTTCAAAATATACTTCAACTTATCCAAAATCGATAAAAAGACACAATACTGGCCACTGTGCTCAGACATCTGTGATACTTCTGAGGAATGAGCGGAGGAGTGCTGTCAACCTTCCCCTTGATTCCTAGCGCGCCGAAGCGCGTAGTCAGAGAACTAATTCAAAAGGGCCATCCTGCTCCTAGGGCCAACGTGCCCCGGTTAACCCTAGATCCTCAAGCGCGTTAACGAAAAAATAAACGTGCAAAGAGAAAAACTATAAAAAAAAAAAAAAGAAGAAGAAGTACACATCAATTTTATCTAAAACTAAATAAGAATTCTAATGCATCAATACATAAAGATAAAATATTTCAAAGAAGTTAATTTATTTCTTCAGACATCTAAGAAAATTTCGAACTTTTGCTTTGGTGATCCCCAGGAGTTTGCATACAGCATTACAATCATAACTATTTGATGCTTTTTTTCAAGAAATCTTCAAACTTTTTGTCTCTGCTAAATGGGTTAATCTTGAAATCATTTAGAAGTTTTCCAACTAGTTTTTTATCTTGAAAACCCTCCTAATGTTCCATCAGCAGATTTTGCTGAAGAAACATCGAATAATACGACGTTCAGGTTAGAATCCTTTTGGTCTTCCATTTTAAACGTTGAAAGAAAGTCATTGATTTTTTTTTTCTTAAAGTAAAGAATTACTTAAAGTTTTAGCATTACTTTTTAAAGAAATACAAATTATCCATTAAATATATTTAATGGAATATTTATATTTAACGAAAGTATTTAGGAAAATGTTTAAAAAATAAAATGTATTTTAAAAGTCATCATTTACTCGGTAAAATTATTAACTCGTTTTCTCCCAACGTTTAAAATGGGAGATAGAACAAAATAATTCTAACCTGACGTAATGTTGTAGGGATGTTTTGCAACTCATTTGCTATTGAGTTGTAACTTCTCTTAGGTTTTTCCAAAGAGTTGTGCATAATTTTTCTCTAACGTCTTCTTTTGTCATTTTTAAAACAAATCTTAATTTAATCAGAAAACTAAATTATTTTAAAATCACGTGTAATAAATAAAAGCACAATTAAAAACTTATAGATGCGAGGAAAAAGGCGTATTTATTAATTCACATTTATTACGTTTACACGCTTTAAATGATTTTCTAGACCAAACCTTACACATTTATCAGCAAAAATCTGTTTTGAAGTAATGGTCCCAAGAGAGCCAATGTTGGCGATACAAAATATTTTAACAACTTGACTACTAATATCTATACTACCAGCAAACAGTCAGAAAGATGATAAAATGGCAAAAGTTATATGACCAACAAATATATATACATCAATACTAGCGTTTTTAGGAAATCTAAATTTGTTCTAATAAGTGAATTTTACGCGTACCTAAGACGCGTACTACGCGCGCTTACACGTGTCAGCGTCGTTTACTCGCGCAAATAATGATTTTAATAATAATTATTCACGTTATAATTTCAGTTATAATTTCAGTGTTTATAAAGAACTCTAAAGCTGCCTCTGATTTCATTTTTTTGTCCTCCTGTGTTAAATTTAAGCACATGACAATAATCTTTTTGATTTTTTACTATGTAAGGAATGAGTTTTGCCAATTTAAAGTTCTTGTAACTGTATGCCTTCTTCCTTGCTATCAATAAGGATTTTTCTATTGATTCTTGATTTATGGTCCTGGGGATTCAGATGATATCTACTGTATGTTTTTTTTTCAGATGATATCTTCTGTATATTTTTGCAGTTTAAATATACCAATCAACCATTTTCCATGTTTTAACTCTAGTCATTATACTATGACACTCCTTTCAACATTGTAAATAAACAGCAGAAGTACTCTTTATGCTACTATATAATACTGCTTCCTGGTTGTCTTTGAAAGTTTCTTTCGATTAATCGAAAAAACAGCCAATTACATCTTTAACATGAATCTCCATTTTACTTAGATCTATTAAAGCTGGAAACTTGTCAACTACCAACTTGTCAACTACCAACTTGTCAACTTATCAATTGTTGAATTTGTGCACATTCTGTGTGTTTTATATTCATAAAGCAGGTACATATCAGTTACTTTTTGCACCAACGGCAAGATCTCATACGTCATTCTTAATTACATTTTTACCTCGTTATATTTTTCTACTTGCTAAAAAAAATTAATCGGGTCCTTTTTATATCTACTACTGGAGATCTTATTTTCAGTTATATAGAAAAAAAGGGGAGGTCTTCTACCTGCGGTTTTAGATCATATGATTTCTTTAGGTATATATACATCACATGGCATGTTTGTACCTGGTTTTAAAAAAAACCGAATTAAGACCGTAAGGTTTTCTCAAAAACATACTTTTTATGAAATTTTTAAACCTAGTATTAGAAAAATACAATTTATCCATGAAAATGCTGCAGTGCTACTTTTCATTTGACTACTTGAACATCTTAAAAATTAAATATCAAGAAAAAAGTGGAAAAATGTGAAAATGAATTTTTTGGCTGGAGTTAATAAACATTCATGTCATGCCACATGTCATGTGATTCGATTGTGACGTACATCTCAATACAACTACTCTAAAAAAATTTTTAAATGTCCAACAAAAAATTTTTTCATAAATTTTGATTTAACGAGGGAATTTGAAAGATACGCCAGAGATATAGTATTTTTAAAAGTGATTATTAAAAACTATGTTTAACTGTATTTCTAACAATATATGTGTCTTAAGGAAGTTTTATTCATTACCGTACGAATGCTTTTCTAAAAAAAGTCTGTGAGAGTATAATTTACGAATTTTTACGAAATTTTTGACTCCATCACTAAATATCTCTAAATCGGCATAACTTAGATTATAACTTAGATATTTTAGGCTTTTCTTATTCAATGTGTTCTTAATAAAACTCCATAGTCAAATATAGAAATTTGAAATGTGACTTTTTTGATTTTTGACCAGCTGATTCCACACTATGCAAAGCACAGTGCCAAAAAACAGGTATCTAGTAATGGTAGCACTTTCACAAAACACTCCAGAGAACTATTATAACGTGAAAGCTATTTTTGACTTGATCCAAGTGCAAGAAAAGTGCCGCAGGGATTTATTGGTCATTTCTTGCGACCTAAAGCTGGCAAACATTCTTTGTGGTATTCAATCCTATAGCAGTAAACACCTATGTTGCTGGTGTGATGTTTCATCCTCAAACCTCCAAAGCTGTGGCCAACATCGAACTTTTGGTAAAAATTGGAGAAAACACTCTTTATTCGTGCAGGAAAGAATAATAGAAAGTCAAAGGAGTTCACAAAGGTGTTCCACTTGCCATTAGTTGTGTTTCCATGCATTGCCATTAGTTGTGTTTCCAGATGACAAGCTTGTCTTTGAGACTATCCCACCTATGGAACTCCATTTGTTACTGAGAGTAGTAAACCATTTGATTGAAAATCTCCATAAACTTTGGCCGGACGCCAAAGAATGGCCATCAGCACTTTACATTTCTATTCAGTTCTATCATTGAGGACGCTAAAATGGGAATAGCTGCATAAATTTCTTGAGAGGTGCAATATGCAAGAGCTTGTTGCAAGTAAAAAATTTTGCCAAGCTCATGGATTCATCCAAACACTTGCTCTTTTTAAAGATGTTGTAGCTTCGTGCTTTGGGCAAATTTTGGATCCCAATTATCAATTCAAAACTTAAACTTCAAACAAAGCTATCTTAGCCTTCTTTTGTTGATTACAACAGCAAAAAAATCTAAATTTGTAACTAGAAAATAGTGCTACAAACTTTACATAAAAATATTTTATTCAAATCTGTGACCTTTTTGGAAAATTTTTTATGTTTTACATTTCCATCTCTTGAAAGCATTATAACAATTTAATGAAAAAATCATTTATGTGCGAAAGTGGCCTTAGCTTATATATAAGAGCCCATTATATAAAAAACCTAAAGATCAAAAATCTTCTTTGGATGTTAATATAGGATTTAAACTTAAATAGTTATTAACTCCTATTGGCATGTACCTCTTTAAACTCTTTAAAGCATTATCTTAGGGTGTTTCATTAACATTAGGATCCATCTCTTGAAAGCATTATAACAATTTAATGAAAAAATCACTTATGTGCGAAAGTGGTCTTAGCTTATATATAAGAGCCCATTATATAAAAAACCTAAAGATCAAAAATCTTCTTTGGATGTTAATATAGGATTTAAACTTAAATAGTTATTAACTCCTATTGGCATGTACCTCTTTAAACTCTTTAAAGCATTATCTTAGGGTGTTTCATTAACATTAGGATCCCAGATTTACAAACCGTAAAAAATTAATATGTAGTTCGATAAGTTTTTTAGGGATCTCTTGTTTTTGAAGGGTTTTTGAAGAACAATTAAAAAGGTTTTTGAAGAACAATGTACAGAATTTTTCAAAGTTTTCAGATCCCTTTTTGTTTTTGTCATGCTACAAAAAAAACCTCAGATTATTGGTTCATCAGTTTATGTTTCAATCGATTTATTGGTTCATCAGATTGTGTTTCAATCAATTTGACTAATGAGAAACAAAGTAAAAAAAAAAAAGAAAAAAAAAAGAATAATGGACAGATTATCTTTAGAAAGATACGGAATATTTTTTTGTTTCAATTATGATATAATATAATGAAATTTTATTTCTTTAAAGAGATCTATTTTTGTTGTTACTATTTTTTTAACACAGATAAAAAAGAATAAAAACTTAACAAATTAAATTCACTCGAGAAATAGATGCAAAATATTAGCTAGATAACACTTTTTCAATTTAAAGAATCTGAAATCTTTATTTCATTAAAGATCTTTTTAAGTTATATATATATATATATATATATATATATATATATATATATATATATATATATATATATATATATATATATATATATATATGTCTTTTATGTCTATTTTATGTCTCTCAAAAAATCTTGCTGAAAATTAAAAGAAAAAACTATTTTTAATGAACTTAAATCAAACCTTTGTTTATCAATTTGTCCAGACAATATTGACACACAATACGCAAAATTAATCCAAATTTTCAGTGTATTTATTTTCATTTTTATTATATGCATAATATGCACAATTTACAAAAAAAATCATTGGAGACAACATCAGTCAATAATGCAGTTAATTCTCATTTTGTTAAGTTTTCTGGAACGTCTACATATACCTGACAAGATAATCTGTTCTAGAATTATTGTTTGTTGATGAAATAGCAGTAATGTTGAGCTTAAACAATTAAAAGATGGCGGCAAACGGATAAAGTTAAAAGTAAAGAACAATTGCGTAGCATATTGACATGTTGCAAACGAAGAGATGATTTATTTAGCCAAAATAAAGCATCTATTAACATAATTTTATATGATGAGAGAAGATAATCGTTTAATTGACTCTCTTCTTTTTTGCTTTCTTTCTTCTACTTTGCTCGGGGAAAAGTGTATGGAGAGTTTTGGTGACCTTCAAGGATGTCATGCAGAAGGAAATTTTTTCCTGCAAGAAGATGCACATGAAAATGTTTCGGATGTTTTTATTGATGCATTTAAAAAGGTAATGTTGCGAGAGATGGAATTATCGTCTGCTCCAGATTCGTTTTTAGTAACCATTTCAGACGACGAGCAAAAATGGCTGAAAGAAAATAGCAGAAATATTATTCGCGATAACACAATAGAAAATCATTACACGGAAATAATTTATCCCCAGTTTCATCAAGGTATAATAAAGGTATACTAAAGGTCATTTATGTAAATACCTTTTTTTTAAAAAAAATAACTTTTCCCATTTTTTAAAGTTCATTTTGTAAAATTTAAAGTTTATTTTTCCACAGTGTTGTTTTGTTGTTAGTTCACATGGTGGATATTTTACACAACAAAGCAAACCTGCTTGTCTTTTGGTTACCTGATTGTAATAAGACACCGTGTCACATAAGTTATGCGAGTTTGCGTTTAGCATTAAGAGTAAAGAAAAAAACTGGTCAGATCCAAAAGTTTCCCGTAAATGTGTGGTTGCAGATTCTTCTGATAAATAAGACAAGCCATCTCGTAAATATCATTTCTTCGCATTACATAGATATTGTAAACGCGACAGTTTTAAAGACAATTTTGCTTACAGAAGCCGGCAAAAACCTTGGGAAGTTAGCTGCTCAGTATGGAGTAGCAATTCACTGTAAATCGTGCAATGATGATGTGTTTCCTGTAAAGCACGCAGCAAAGTTTAACAAGCAAAAGTCTTCTTTGACACTATTGTGGCGAAAAGAAAGTGAAAGTGACGACATCGAAATTACTCGCGAAAAAAGAAATACTAATTGTCATAGCTGCTGTCAAGTCCGCCAGAAGACAATTTATTTTGACACAATTGGATGGAATTCCTGGATACTGTACCCAAGCTATTTTTCCTTTAACTATTGTGCGGGTAATTGTAAAAACGATAGCTTCAAGAAAGCTTCTGCGCATGCGTTGCTAATAGGAGAGATTAGAAGTAGCAAAGCTCAGGTTTATACAGATCCTCCTTGCTGCGTACCAACATCTTTTAAAACTATGTCGATCTTATTTCGCAAAAATCACAATGAGAACATTTACTTGCTAAATATACCATCTATATCTGCTGAAACATGCGGCTGTAGCTAAAGATATCAATCATGCCTGTCGAAATACGTGTCTGCAGTTAAAAAAAATCGTGCAAGTCAGCTGAAAAATCTGGCTGTAACAAAGTATTACAATAAAAAAGAAAGATTAGAATTTATTTAACAATAGTAATTTTTCAATCTTTATAATTAATATTTATTAAATGTTTATCAAATATTTATTAGACATTTTGTTTATTAAATGACGAGTCACCATTTTAACCGATAAAATTTAATAGTTATCTGAGTTTTTGTAAGGTTTTTACAACAACATAAAAAATTATGTTTACAAGAGAAAATAGCTACCAAAAACGCATAATCCTTCAGATAAGGCCTTAACTTTTTGCACCCTACACAAGTTGATTTACTATTTCTTTACGACTTACTCTATTTCATAAAAAGCGGCTTTTAAGAGCTTTAAAACTTAAATAAATGTTTTTTTTTAAGTTATGAAAAAAATCAAAATGTGAATGCAACTGCATGCAAGTTTACGATTTATACCAAATTTAAATGATAAATAAACAAAGGAATTTGATTAAAACAAGGGTACTGCACTTAGGGGCGTGCTAAGGGGATAAGTGTCAAGCATTACGATAGCGTAATATAAGTCAAACCTATCCCTAAGTATTCAACTTTGATGCATAATGTCTCCAGTCTAAGCAGCTTGGCCTAAGGCTGGCCACCTGATTGAATTTATTCAGACTGTTTTGGTTTAAAGACCTTTACAAACAAATTTGTCGTCAAAAAAATATGTGGCCAGCCAATTATGGTTTTTCTATTTATTAGTTCTTCAAAGTTTAGGTTATACAAGTTAAACCTTTTGGTTGAAAGCTTAATTATGTAGTAATAGTTTTAGGGTTTTAGGCAAAAAAAAAACATAAGCTCTTGTTTTTTAAAAAATAAAACTTTGTAAAAATAAATATTACTTTCGTATCGAATTCTTATAGTCAAGAAGTCAAAAAAGTTTTTCCGTCACATAAATTATGCAGACCGAAATTCGTTAACGTAAAAGTATAAATTATTTTCACATAAAATTGATTTTAAAAGCGTAAATTTTCAATAGCTGTGCCACGCGCCTAATGAATAACAGAGCGGAACTTGTAGCATAAAAGATAAAATTGAGAAAGCAAAATATTTATAAAAAAAAGTTTCAAAACTTGAACACGTTTTAGATTTTGTCAGTAATTAATTATCAATAAGCTATCTGAAGAAGATGAATGTACTGACATATGAAGAAGATAAATGTACTGACATCGACATTTTGATACTGAAAACTAATGGTAATAATACTTTTCTGTTGGATTAAGCAGTTGGTAGGGGGAAAGAGGGGGTTCTACTTATAAAACAAAGCTTTTCTCAGCCGAACAAACATTTGGATGTTTATATTGAAGAAAGTTCTTAAAATCAAAATCTCGAATTTTTAACCTTAAGACTAAACTTTACAAAAAGGGGATCGTGGGAAAAAGGGGATCGTGGGAAAAAGTAATTAAAAGAAGCGGTTAAAAGCGGGTAAAGGGGATTAAACTTTTTTTGAGATCTTGGATCAATAAATCTTATTACTTAGGATTGTAATCAGGTAGGAAAAAGGTTTTTATAGTCTTTAACCCAAAGATCAGCAAACTTAGACCCGCGTGACAAAGCAGTCCTGCAAGCAGTCCTGCAAGGCAATAACTTTTAGCTCGTCAATTTTATTTTTTTTTTTTTTTTAATTTTTCACAAATAATCTTAAAACTAAAATATATTAAATTACATATATATAATGTTTAATGTATTCTAAAATTAATTCTTAAAGAGGAAACGAGAAAACGTACGCGTAATTAACGTTTTCTTCTCTTTTTTTACCCTCATCAAAAAAATTTACCTTTTAAATATGCTGCAATAAATATATGAGAATGAAACTAGTTAGACTATAATTAAAATAATTTTACTACTGTGAATAAAAACTTCTATTTATAATGTGTTTACAAAAAAAACTTATCTGTGGTTTAAATCTTAATTGCTGTGTTTACTTTTGCTACGTTCTGGCCCACAATGCACCTTGAATAAAACTAACATAAGCACCCAGCCAACATGCTGCCCAGTTTGAATGTTTGTTTTGAATGCTTAAACCCAGGTAATAAAACTGGAATTTGGTAAACGCCATAAAGTTGACTTAAAGTGGTCTTAAAAGCTTTTTCAATTCACCAAGTTACTGCTAATTGCTTTAAATCAATTACATATCAACAAGTTTATCTATAACTTTTTTGTATTTGTGGACATTTCGGTTCTTAATTTGGATATTTATTTCTAATTTAAACAGTTTTTTTTTTTTTTTTTTTAACTTTTAAGCATTAAATATTGATTCAATACATTATTATTTTGTTAAAAGATTCATAATTTATAAAAGAAAAAAAACTTCACCGCGAATGTCACCCTAACATTGGCAATAATATCCGGAAAAAAATGTAGGAAGGAAATGTAGGAAGGAAATGTTACATTTAAGCAAAAAATGTCATCCAACAAATTTATTTTTTTGATTAAAGAAGTAACTATTTGTTTTGTTATTTATTTGATGTATTTTAAACTGTGAAATTATTTTGAGTGTCCTTTCCATGTTTTATTTTGCAACGATAGTTACGTCATCTCTTCTACTTTTCTACTTTAAAACGACAGATACATCCACTTTAAAAAACAACAACAACAACAACAACAAAAAAACCGGTAGACAAAGAGCAACTGCCACCATTGTTGGTGACGTTTTTACACACAATTGAAATAATATTTAAGTACACTATCTTATTTTCCTTATTTGGAGAATTGCTTAATAGTGTGCATATATATACATAACTCGTTAAGAATACCATTTTAAATAGACTCCAATTCTCCAATACCGCTATGCCAAAAACCGGGATACCTTTCAATTTTTCGATATTGAATACTGGTATTAAAAGATTCAAATACTGGTTTTTCGGTATTTTAGTTGTTGTTTTTCAATCATTATTTTAAAACAGCATTTGCATCTTTTATTTACTTTTCTCAATTCTTTCGTTTTTATTTTGTTTTTTTTTTCTGTTTTTTTTTCTCGATTAATTCTTGATTTCGAGTGAAGTTAAGATCGATAAATTTACAAAGCCATTTGAATGATAAGGTTGTCAGGAATGACCAGAACGCACTGGCGATTTAATCAAGTGCCAAAAAAAGAATATGAGACTATTTAAAGATGAAGGTGTGAAAGGAAAATATCTTCAACTGGTTTATGATCTTCTTTAAATGGTATGACCAACCAGCGTTGAGTTTTAAAGGACTTTTTCAGCTGACAATAAAATTTAAATGAGTCGCGGTGTAGAAATGACGACATTGAACTCTGAATGCTATTTGTTTTTTAAGAGGGTACTTTAATGGCATTAAAAATAAAGTTCTATCAAATAGCGCAATAAATTGTGCAATTTTATTTTAAAAAAAAGTATCATACAATTCTTTATAATTACTTTTTAGAAATAATGATCCGGGCAATTCATTTTCTTACGGTGCTAGGGAATACATGAAGCTCCAACTTCTGAATGATTTCTTATGCATAGGTGTAAAAATCCTTTTATTCTGGGTCTACTTTTTTCTCGAGAAACCGCGATTTTAGGAACTGAATATGGCAAGAATGGACGATCCCAAATTCGATAAATAACTATTAATTGTCTGATTTTAGATCGTCCATTCTTATAGCCATCAGTGATCTTTTTCAGGAAATTCATTACATTGTTTATATGATTAATTCTTGTCAATTTATTGTGAATTTTCAGTTCAAGCGGTGTTGAATTTTCAGTTCAAGTGTGCTTTTAAAGATGATTAAAAAAATAGAATAGATAAAAAACCTTTACTGTAAACTTATGGATACTTTTAAAAAATAAATGAATAAAAGTGGAATTTCGGGGTAAAACATCTTAGAGGGCGTTTTTCTCCACAAATTAACAAATTAAAATAGTTTGAATAGTAAACCAAACTACTCCTTCTATTTCCATAATCATTTTAATCATTTTAATCATTTTAATCATTTTAATCATTTTAATCATTTTAATCATTTTAATCATTTTAATCATTTTAATCATTTTAATCATTTTAATCATTTTAATCATTTTAATCATTTTAATCATTTTAATCATTTTAATCATTTTAATCATTTTAATCATTTTAATCATTTTAATCATTTATCATTTATATGTTAATCATCAGCGATGATAAAATTGCCCACAAAAAAAATTTCTCACCTTAATTGCACAAAAAAGTTACAAGACAATAACAAAATTACGGTGGCGTGTGCTTTGAAACAAAATTATGGTGGCGTGTGCTCTGAAACAAAAAGTTTCTGATGATGCCCTATTTAAACATATTACGGCATCAGCGAAACACCATTCAAACTAAGGTATGCAAACCACCTAAATTCCTTTAATATTGAAAAGTACAAGAATGACACGGAGTTATCTAAAGAAATATGGTGAAATAAAAAAAGAAAATTTTACACCTATTGTTAGGTGGAAAATTATTAAGCACTGCAAATCGCACAAGCCGGCCACAAAACGTTGCATGCTATCCCAGCATGAGAAGCACGTAATTATGTTTCAACTAGGAAACTTATTGAATAATAAGAACGAAATGGTTTCTAAATGCAGGCAAAAAAACAAATTTCTTTCTTTCTATGTTTTTTTCTTTCTTTTCTTTCTTTCGGTTTTATTATTATTGATTTGTATTTCATGGTTGATTAGTGTCGTTAGGTATGAAACATTAAGTACCATACATAGTTGTTGTTTCTTCGTTTTGTATTTACATATTACTCTATTTATACAAAATATTGACCACTCTTATACGAGCATGAAATTTTGTATTTGAAAATAATACAGCTTAAAACAGCTATATATATAATATATAATATTTATAATATTTTTACTAAATGCAAGCAATTTGTGTGAGTTAACTTTAAGGTGCAAATTATATGACGTACCAATATATGACGTACCAATATATGACGTACCAATATATGACGTTATTTCTTCGATATATAGATTGTTATTCTAAGTAAAAAAGTTCACCAATAAAGTAAACAAGTTCACTGAAAGTTAAACCCTCCCTCTCACCAAAGGGAGCTAGATGGGGCTAAACATGGACAGTAAACCTCTTCCCAATTCCATCGTAGCATATATATCATAAAAAGATTTCAAATCTAAAAAAGCAACGTGAGTGTGACGGCTTGAAATTATCCGAACGAGCAAAAACAGATCTCTTTACATTTCTTTACAACAAGTTTCTGTGCAATACTCATTTTGTTAAATCAAGTTCTTCGGGTTTTCATTTTCTTTTGCAACAATTACACTTAATAAGAGATTTTTGGGAAAAAATTTCTGACTTTTTAAAGAAACAAGCGTAAGAAATAAATGTTGTTTGATATCATCACCGTTGTGCTTTGTTAGAACCAATTACTGATGTCATTTAGATGAAATAAACGTTTAAATGGTTATAAATGCAAAATAGAAATCATTTTCTCAAACGATTAAATTAAAAAAAAAAAAATCTTTCAAGAAGTTAATTATTAGTCGAATTAATTAAGAAATAGTAGTTTTAAAGCTAACTTTAAAATTAAGTTGGCTTTAAAACTATTATTCTTTACAATTCGCTAATCAAAATATGGTTTTGGATATTTTGTTGTACACGTGCTACATTAAATTGTTACGTATTAAGAATTCCTGATGTAACTGAGAGTAACTCTTACAGAGCTTATATACAACCGTGGAAGGGAGAAGTATTCGTGAAGGCGTTGCTAACAGAAAATTTTATTTGTGTACCATGTTATATTTCAAAGGTGCACGATGTAAAAAGTTATATACAGCGAACTAGCAATAACACTTCGTCATGCTACAGGTGTAAACATTCCCAACATCCTAAGCAAGAAAACATTTTTTTCATTTCCCCAAAAACATTTTCTTCATGTTTTATTGCACAATGAAATTAGTAAAGTAAATGGATTCCAATATAAAGTTACGGAGTCCCTCTAACATGCCTATCAGCATTTTTAAAATAATTATGTTAAAAGTGCAGCAAAAATTTTCAATTTGAAAAAAAAATCTATGTATATACCACACACACACACACACACACACACACACACACACACACACACACACACACACACACACACACACACATACACACACACACACACACACACACACACACACACACACACACACACACACACACGCACGCACACACACACACACGCACACGCACACATACTTTTTTTTTGGAGTTAGCATAATGGTTATTGTGACATTAAACCCACGTGAGCAAATCCAGAAAGAAACATTTTAGTTAACTCATATCTTTAATACTATATCAATTTGGTTT
Source organism: Hydra viridissima (assembly GCF_058129835.1). NCBI lineage: Eukaryota > Metazoa > Cnidaria > Hydrozoa > Anthoathecata > Hydridae > Hydra > Hydra viridissima. The sequence continues at coordinate 14,286,317 of NW_028324305.1, forward strand.
CCAATGGATTTTTTCTTATGTCTCTTATGAAAACAAAGTATCGTTATAATGATCAGGTATCAGATTAACAAGAAAAATACCCTGGGACCGAGGTTTGTTTATATTTGATAAAACTCCTTTTGCAGAATTCATCTATACTTGCCACAAAGCCGTTTTTCAGCTCAACCGTGTCCTGCTAAGATTATTATTCTTTAAAAAGGATTCGCTTAATAATTATTATTCATAATATTTATAATAATTATTAGATCTAGTTAGCTCCCTTTTAAACAAGGAACATTTCAGAAAAAAATTTTGGTTGAAACCAAGTAGTTTTTGTGGAATTTTTGTTTGATTTTAATTCGACTATTAGTAAAACTAAAACTCTTAACAGGTTAGAAAAGTAATGTATAAGAGAAGCCGTTATTGCTAATTGAGACGCATGAAGGAGAATTAAAGAATACAATTAAGATGGCAAGTTTTCGAGAGACGATCACTCCTAATATAAAAAAGCACTAATCTATTTTAATGTACGGACTTTTCTGATAGAATAAGTTTGTCAAACATTGAAATGCAGTTAAAAACTTATTGAACTTTAATTCAAATTTGGTAATTGAATATTTACGCTTGATTAGGTACAGCCAATAGAGCGTTACACGTTCGTTGAGCCCAATTCATCGAGCGTTGAACATTCTTTTTCACTCCTTGTTTGTATAGGAACAGCATTAACTGTGTTTCACTGAGATTCGAATTAAATTTAAAACTTTCATCTCTTTGCTTTAGACGTTTTGTTATTATAATTTTTTAATGTGTTTTGCCCCTGATTTTAATTAAACGATCCTCATATATAAAAAAAATCTTTCTATACACTTAGTCAGAATTTTATTAAAAGAAACGAGAAAACACCCTTCTATTTCTGAATAATAAAGCCGTTAACAAATCGTGTAGAAAAAAAAAAAAAAAAATTTTGCAACAGCAACCTCAAAGTTTTTTTTTTTTTTTTTATTGAATTAATTTTGAATACAGAATCACTTTAGATTTCAACAAAGTTTCAAACGAAGACAAACTTTAACGTAATTTCCATCTTCAAGGTGAAATTTACGTTAAAGTTTGGATTTGAACCATTGTGATTTTTTTGTTGAATTCAATTTTTTAACCAAAGTTTTGTTTTAAGTCTTGAATGCGTTTAAAAGTTCTTTCCTTTTCCTTGTTTCTTTACCTAAAATGTAATATAAATGCAAATGTTTGATTTAACATGAATATAAATGTTGATGTAAACGTTTTGAAGTTGATGTTTTACCGATAAGGGTGCGAAATATTTTTAGTAGCATAAAAATTTAAGGAGCTGATTTTTCATTGCAATAAAAAGAACGAATCAAATAAAAGTTGTTTGAAAAAAGTCTCATCTCAATAAAATGTAAAAAAATATGAACAATCAGAAGCGTGGGAGATTCCCTGACTGAAGGTTCCCCAGTAACAAATATTTTTGAAAACTAACAAGAAATAAATATATGAATGAAATTGTTATGTTACCCAATAGCCAATCAAATGTATCGAACGGTTTGATACGACCAATCATAGTACGAATACTTTGACACGTGAGGTTTTCAATCAATTCAGTTTTTTGGAGAGATCATCACAGCTGCTATATATGCAGCATACCTTAACTGAAAGGTGTACTTAAAATTAGGAATTTAGTACATAAGTTATTTAAAAAAATTAAACCCTACTTATTAGGATGGCTGGTCAACGTCCCAAAAGAAATAACTCGCCTATAAATACAAAAAATCAACCTTTGAAGGCAACAGTTCCTGTTTCTTCACTTGTTAGGAATCCAAGTCCGACTCGAAGAAGAACAAGTCCCTCTTCACCTGGATTTCCTCCTGATAAACGAAACAGAATCAGAAAAAGCCCAGATGTTTCTGCATCTGAGACACGAAATCTTCTTTCTCCTCTTGGTTCCAAAGGTTAGAGCTTCATGAAATGACACACACACACACACACACACACACACACACACACACACACACACACACACACACACACACACACACACACACACACACACACACACACACATACACATACACATACACATACATATATATATATATATATATATATATATATATATATATATATATATATATATATATATATATATATATATATATATATATATATATATATATATGAGAAAATAAAAATAAAATGACTAAAAGCAATTGTTTCTTTTTTAAGTAAGAAACAATGATTTTTAGTACTCTAGCTAATAAATTCTTAAAAATTAAATAAAGAAAATAACCTTTACAGTTTTATAGATTTTGTACTGTTAAATGTCCTTTAAAGCAACTAACTTTTTTTTTTGGGGGGGGGGGGGTTGATAAGACAGTCCTTTATGAATTTGCTTTTTTTAATGGGTGGTTTATATAAGATTTAAATTTATAGTCATTCAAATTGTTAAAGTAGCTCAAGTTTAAAAAATGCTTTCTATTTCTTTTCAATCTTTTTTTCTTCCATGAGTATTTATTGTGTTGATAAAAAAGTATTTTTATATGTTGCAATTCAAAAACATCATTAAGGTCTGATTTAATTTAATTTTTATTCCCTAAAATAAAAGAAGTAAAGATTCTTAAATTATATTTTTAGAACCTTTACACCTTTTGTTGAACCATGACAAAAGTTAGCATTTGAATTCCTTCATTACTAATTGGCTTCTTTAGTATAGTACTTATTGATCTGTTCTGGAATGAATGAAATTCTATGTAACTTAACTAACTAATAGAAACAGAGAGATATTTAAATAGTAGTAAGTGATGAATGAATAATCACACTCATGGAGGCTTATGGATTTATTTAAATGGTCCCTTCCAATCTGCAATTGTATCTAATCTTCCTTTAATGAATATATATGAATTAAATTACACAAGTTGAAAACAAAATAACTGTATACAATCTTTTTGGCTTAGTGGCCTATCTATATTAGATCTGAGCTTAAGTTCATTCCCTTTGAAAACAAAAACAATGTACAAAAAAATAACAGTAACAAATGTCTTTAAGTTTAAATAACTTAAGGCATTGTAATCCTTTACTAAAAACAAATTAACAAGTTTTAACAGGTGTTAAATAAATATATTAATACACATACTTGCACTCACACACAAGTATATACATACAATATCTGATCAATGTAAGTTTTAAAAGAAATGGCATATGTATGCATGCATGTATGCTTGTATACACATAAACCAGATATTGTGAAGTTTTCAGATCTTTTATCTCATTGTTGTTAGTGTAAGAATATAAAATACTTTAATTTTACCTTTGCAGAATTTTTTAAACCTGTCAAGAAACACATCCGAAGAACTAACTCCCTTGAAACGTTATCATCTTACATGAATGGCCAGTGGCCTCGTGAAGTGGTTTCTGGTGGTTATTTTGTAAATAAAAATGCAAACAATAAAGCCACTCAGGTATTTCAATTTTTCCAGATTTTAACAGTTTTTTCTATATTAGACTCCCTAAAGAAAGTTTTTTTTCAATTTTGTAAATAATTTTAAGTATAAATCTATAAGAGATTGTTTGTGTCTTGCTGGAAAAGCCTTTAAAAGTTTTAAATAATTTTTGTGCAATACTCAATAGCAGCAATACTTATGTAGCTCTTCCAAATTTCTAGACACCAAATTGGATTGAATCAGATGAAAGCGTCTTATTGCATGAGTATATTCCTTTATATGAAAACTTTACAAATTATGATCACAGAAAATCCATTGCTGCACTGGGCTCAAAGCAAGTGAGTAAAAATATTTTGTTTTGTTTTGAATGTTAAAATTATGATCTGCATTAGATCTTCCTAATGCTTTGGCAATTTTTTGTATATATTTAAAGAGTTTATTAATTTCATATTTGTAACAGATTTTTCGTCAAGTCTTACAACGCTCCAAACAGAATTCTTCACAGCCAGCTTATGGCAAGCAGTCTCCTGTACATGGTAGCCATGCTACCTCTATTACACAGCACTACTTTACTCCCTCGCCATATAATTCTTCAAAACCAGTCTGCATTCCTCAAGTACCTTCCAGTCCAAAATACCCAACTCTTCATACACGGAGAAGTGTAGAAGGGCTGAATTTTGAACTTGAAGGACTTGATCTGGGTGATGACCATGTAAGTAAACCTTGATAATATATATATATATATATATATATATATATATATATATATATATATATATATATATATATATATATATATATATATATATATATATATATATATATATATATATATATATATATAGTAGTGATACAACAATTACAATAGTTATAATATTTGTTGCGGTGATAATGTTTATAGTAGAAATATCTATTGTGATGACAATCTTCATACTAGTATTAATTAATATTGCTTAGTTTCTACTTTTGCTTCATAATATTTTAATTGATTTAGAGTTGATTAGAACTGTATTAATAATCTCCTTTTTAAATATCTTTTAATTCTATGAAATACTTTCTACACTTTTTGACAGTACAGTAATGTGTATTTGTAATTCTTATTAGATATCCGCTCGGACTCCTCCTGAGGGAAGAAGACCTCCTATCCCTGGTCTAACAACAAAAAATATTAATACTCATACACAAACATCAAATGGATGGATTGATAGCGTTCCTCTTTCTCCTTCAGACAAAGACAGAAGAAGCCTATCTGCTTCTCCATCTTGGTCTTCCTCGCCTACAGAGCAAAGAGAAGCTTTTAAAGATCCTCCTAACCCACATAGATGCATGTCTATAGAGTTGTATTCAAAAGAGTCTTCTGACATTTCTTTACATATTTCCAAGAATGCCTCTTCTCCGAAACCTAATAATTCATTTTGGTTTGCACGAGGTCCTCCTGATGGTGCTGAAAAAATTCCTTTATGCGGTGAAGACATGAAAATGTGAGTTCCCAAGAAAAAAATTTTTAAAATTTAGTTACCTATGTAGCATTATTTCCCCAAATAAAACACCATATTGCAGATGCCATTTCAATTTAGCTTTTATTCAAGTTCAGATCTCTTTGGACTAGTTTCACATTTAGGTTAATATATTTTTAAGGAATATATAATATATTTTTATGTAAAAAAATATATTATATATTCCTTAAAAATATATTAACCTAAATGTGAAACTAGCAATTTTTGAAATAAAAATTATTCGATAGTTATAATTTTTTTTGAATTTTAGCGAAGAAGTTTTAAAAAGTTCGAAGGAATCACACTTGTGTCCAGATGTAACTAAATGCACAATTCAATTCAGTGAAGATTCGCCTTTTTATTCTTTATCTACAGAACCTTGAGACAAGTTTACTTAATAGTTATTAATATTTAAAGTGAGAATTCAGTTTCATATGGATGCTATATAATATATATGTATATATATGTATATATATGTATATGTAAGTATATATATGTATACACACATACACACACATACATGTATATGTATATACACACACATATATATATATATATACACATCTGTTCCGTCTGACTTTGCAGTGTTATATTGGAGCTTAAGTATGTAATCATGTGCGTATGTCTATATATGCTTATGTATATGCTATATATGCTTATATACACATACAAATACTTAAAAGGTATCCTTAAAATTTACATTTTTGGGCCCATTTTCCTGTTTATTTAAAAAGAATCTATATTAAACTATAAACATATTCCAATATTTAAATGAATATTTAAGTTGTTGTTTAGAGAGATACGCATTAATTTATATTAAAATTGTCTTAGATTTTTTGATATGTTATTCGATTTGTTATCATTTTCTCTTGTAATGTTGCTATATTTCTCGCCGAAAACATTCAATTTTTAAACGAAGATCAACACGATTTAGTTAAAACGAAATAAAGGACTGCGTGGGACATGATCTATAAGTATGACGTATGGAAAGAAAAAAAAAAATTCCTAAACTAGAACACAACAGTACATAAATATTTATAACATAATTAATGTTTCGTGTTGTACTTATACTTTAATGTTGCAATTAATTCTTAAAAAAAATTCCCCCTCTTGCTCCACTATGGTTCCTCACGGCAATGCAAACCTTCGTAATAACAGGCGTCACAGTTCGTCAGAATACACGAAAAATGCGCCGAAAAAACTGGGTTTTTTTAATAGTAAACTGATAAAAATTTGTTCGTTTTGATTTGAAAAGCCAATAAAAGCTCTTTTTTTTTTTAAAGAATCGGCCTAAAAATTTTATTAAATCAAATATGATATATAATGCTATTTTCGCAAAACTTACAAAAATCTGGAAACTTAAGTAACTGAAGAGTAGTTTGTCAAAAAAAATCCAATCAGCCTTTTTTTGTGGTTAATGAAACCTAGGGTGTAACCAACAAAAATGAAAATTTTTGAAATCGAATTTGATTAAAATTTATTAATCAAATGCATTTTAATCAAATTCAATTTCAAGTTATGATGACAAATCTTGTTAATTTGAAATACACTTGTTTTTGAGGAAGACTATGTTTTGATTAGCATGTGTTTGACAGCATTGAAAATAGGATGTTTTTAATCCCTGTGATGCCCATCGGCATTTTAATAGTGAAAAATCCTTTAATTTTACAATGTGAGTTTTTATTGTCAATTTTAAAGTTTTTTGAATTATCTGATTGCTTATATTTTGAGAGTTTCTCTTAGCAATGATAACAGTGCTGAAGCTAGGTAATTTCGTGCCATTATAAAGTTAATAAAGCTTTAATAATAATAAGATTTTTTGGTCTTTTTTTTTTTTTAAAAAAAAAAGATTTTTATTGCCTTTTTAAATCATAATGAACGAATTTATGCCAGTTTACTATTAAAAAATTTCAGTTTCTTGGAGTTTCGGCGCATTTTTTGTGTAATCTGACCACTGTGCGCCTTTAAAACAACGGTTTTTCTTTAAGCGGTAAGCTTTTAAAGACTTTAATAAGGTTTGTATATGATTTAGAAGTAAGATGGCTATTAAGAATTATTCTCTTTGTTCGCAAGTTGAAGCTCAACCAATTAAAAAGTAAAACGTTCGAGGCGTGGATATGATCAAAAAGGGTGAATCTGTTTAAGTTTAAGCTTGCATCAGAAAGCTTTTTTCAAATGACAAATACTCTACACACATTTTTTTGATGATTTAGCTCTAAATCATTTTTTAAAAGTGAAACAAGTGATCTAGCATACTCAAAATCATAATCTCAATAATAGTTTTTGAGTACAAAAGTTACATGAGTACAAAAACGTAAACTTAATTATGAGATTAAATTTTTTTCTTTTTTAAGTCCTGAATTCATGAAATATTTTTGTTAAACCAACTAATCAATATATCACAATGACGTATATGATAATGATGGGACAACGGATTGAATTTACATACCGCTTCACCGATGACCATTTTAGCGTTTACCGGAATTTACATACCGTTTCTAGATTTTTTAAAGCGATAATTATCCTCAATACACACATATTTACAAACCTACTCAGTATGTCAATGTTCCCCCAGGCATGGGAAAAAGTTGACGTCAAACTTTGTCAAGTTATCCCACGTGAGAGATATAAAGCAGCTATGATTTGCTACCGCAAACTACTTTTAATTTTTTTGGTATCACATTTAAATAAGACTGATAGTAAGCATCGCATTCTCTGATGACTCGTTGCACAATAATACCATGAATGAAATTTCGAAGTTGGTATCGGAAAAATCAGTCCTTCCGAGACCAATGCCAAATCTGTATTGGTATCGGTATCAAAGGACGGGATATCGTTAAAAATGACCGATCCAGTAACTACACAATACTTTCCGTACCGAGGGTGATGTTTAGCTGATGGGAAAATATGCAGCACAGTAAACAAGCAAGCATCAGCTTTTATGAAACCCGAAACAGAATTTTTGCTGAAGTTCAAAATGAGCAACTTAATAAAAGGATCCATTTATTATCAAAATATTTTTCATCAAAAATAATTCACAAAGTATCATAATTATTTAGCAAAAACTCGTAATAAAAACCAGAAACTCTCCTCCTGTCACAGACACATTTGAAAATAAATAACAGTTTTTATCTCAATACTCTATAAAAAGTGTCAAGTTTACCTTAATACTCTAGTTTACCTTAACAACATTTGTGGTTAGATTTTTTGGGCTTTTTATGTCTTTTGTTTTTTTATTATATTTTTTTTTTAACGAAGTTTCGGCTGTTTCAAAAATTGAACAAATGTCTAGAGGTCAGCTTTAATGACAAAAGTTTGAAATTTCAAAGCCTATTCGCTGCCAAATATTTGTAAGGTTTTATGTTCATATTTACAGTAATATTTATTAGCTACGGTGATTTCTTAGCAGATATTTACAATATATGATTGGTGTTTCTTTGTTGAATTCTTTAAATGAATTTAAAACACTTGAAGTATGAATTTGTGTGTTGCATTTATCATACCGCAAACAAAAAGCCATCTCACAATTTATCGTTACTTAAAGATGTTGTAAAACCTAGAATTGTAAACGAGAGAAAGCGAGAAGGAAGCGAGAAGGAAGCGAGAAGGAAGCGAGAAGGAAGCAAGAGAGACGATAGAAACAGATGAGAGATGAAGTCAATGGTTATTCCTCCTCCTCTGTAGTCTGAAAAAAATCTAACATAAATCAAGAAGGATACTGACCAAAATGAGATGCATTTTTATGATACAATTTTTACTAAATAATTCGTAAGACTCCTTTGAGAGAATCTTTATTGAGAATAATGTAAGTGTAAAATGTGAAATGATAGGAAATATTAGGAAAACGAATCCAAAAGCAAAGTTTCACTTACAATTTTACTTTTAAAAATAATTGAATTAAAACCGTTGTTTCCGCATGGCTGTTTATGTAAATTTGTTTGTTACAATAGAACCATTTTTTTTTTTTACAATACATATTATTATGTAATAATATATGTTGCAGGACATAATATTTTTGAATAATATACAACATCCCCGTGTTATTATAAAGAATGTTGGCAATCAAGGTAATTGCTATCACTAAAAACTAATGTTTATTGAATATAATTAAAAAAGTAATAAGCTTTTTATATTTTTTTCTTATATCTTCATAAAATGTGCGATATTTAATCATTTGCGCAATTAAAAAATCGTATTTTGTAATGCAATTTCAAACAAACTGCACAAAAAGACTAAACAACATAAGCATGGGAATTTCGGCCTTCGAAATCGACGAAATTAAACGAAATTCGTGTTTCAATTTCGTATCGAAATTTATATTGAATTTCGAAAGACGAAATTTTTAAACATTACAAATTCACGAATTTCGAAATTAAAACTTATTTAATTTCGTGTCAATTTCGTTACTTTCAATGACCCAAAATTATACGAAATTTTTTCGCGAAATTAAACAATCCAAAAAATCGAAATTTCGTTCTCAATTTCGATCCGAAATTGAAACACGAATTTCGTTTAATTTCGTCGATTTCGAAGGCCGAAATTCCCATGCTTAAAACAACATCATTCCATTAAGATAAGTGCGACATACACCACCCCTGACCAAATTATCAGCCCATTCTTAACTATTTAATAAATTTTGTTATTTAGTTGCACTAAAATCTATTAAAAATCTATTAAAAATCTATTAAAAATCTATTAAAAATCTATTAAAAATCTATTAAAAATGAACCAAAGTTGCTTTTTTTTTTTTTTTTTTTTTTAACAAAACATGGTTTAGTAATAAAAAAAAAGTATGATACTTTGATTAGAAAAAAAAAAAAAAAAACTATTATTATAATAACAATAAATATAATAATTATTATAATAACAATAAAAAATGAAGGACTTAATTTTATGTCCTCAGGCTGATTACCTTTTAGACACCATTCTACTCATTCCAGAAAAGACCTGGAGTTTGCCGCTCCTTTGGGAAGTTGTCTAAGACTTACTTTTTGCGGGATAGAATTCTTGATGACCATTTGTAAGGGGGCTCACCTCATGTTAATCAGGTTTACTTGCCCGTCAGGTAATTAGGATTTAGTTATTTGTAGACTAATCTTACTATCATTTTACATAAAAAATTCTTCGTATTTATAAGGGAGTGTCATATCTTGAATTATGGTTCCAATCACAAATGGCTTTTTTATTTAACTGAACTTTGTTGAAGACCATCTCTTTTAAAATTTCTTCTTATCGTAACTTCCTCACATTTTCTACTAAATTAAGTTCAGGCTAATTCCCTAAACATATCCACACATACCAAGCTAAAACATCAGTTTTGGGTTTTTGAAGGTGTTTTATGTTTTTTTATGATACTGTCTAATTGAATTTTTCAGATGTTTTTCTTTTCACATAGTGAACCTTTTGTGTAAAAATTTCTACCGAATATTTGTTGGTAAAATAAACTGTAATTTAAAAAATATCATATTTTCATTATTGTTTCTCTATCATTTATCGCAACTGTTAGTTAATTAAATGATAAGTAATTAAAGTAATTAAGTAGTTAGGTAAGCATAAAATTTTTTATGTTATCGTTAGAGTGGAGATTTCCTGTTATCAAAAGTGATTCTCTTGACGTTTTACTTTTAAATTGTCTGTCGCGTGGTTATTTTTAACATTTGAAAAACGAAGTTGTTCCAACGGTAATCTCTGCAGCTTTGATCCATACTTTATTTGACAGCAGAATTGATTTTCAAATCTTTAATTAATCTGATTAACATTCTCTCATCTCTGAATGTTATAATTTATTGTCAACAAATTTCCTGATAAAAGATAAAAGGCTTTCTTTCTAAACCTTTTCGTCTTCTCCTTGATAAATTTTAATGATAAGTGATTTTTGGTTAATTTACGCTCTTCAAAAAAAGAGAAAAGAAGAATGTATTACTTTCATAATAATAAATCATTAAGTTAAAAAAACAGTACATCAACCCAAAACCAGCACTAAGCCAAAAAACTAACACTGGTCTAAAAACCTTATTTTGAGATAATCAATATTTAAAGTTTTAAAGATGTGAGATGCACGACTCGTAGACTTCAAAGCTAAAGTATCCCCGGAAAACCTTTGTTGATCTTACAGATGCTATTCTATATCTACTGATACGAAAACTCGGGCAAAAAAATTTGCAAAACGATTACAAATCGCGCTGGACTTGTACAGCTTTTGAACTTACTGGTTTTATTATACATGCTTTATTTATATTACTTGTAGAATATTATTATGCGTGCAATATTTATATTATTATGTATGCCATATCAGGCATACATAATAATATGAGGCAAAAGTAAAGCAATAAGTTCATAATAATGATATCAATTCGTAATGATTGTTATCATTATTACTGTTGTTATCATTATTACTGTTGTTATCATCATTACTGTTGTTATCATCATTACTATTATTATTATTATTATTATTATTATTATTATTATTATTATTATTATTATTACTATTATTATTATTTTTATTATCATTATTATCATTATTATCATTATTACTATTGTTATTATTATCATTATTATTATTATTATTATTATTATTATTATTATTATTATTATTATTATTATTATTATTATTATTATTATTATTATTATTATTATTATCATTATTATTATTATTATCATTATTATTATTATTATCATTACTTTTATTATTACTATTATTATTATTATTATTATTATTATTATTATTATTATTATTATTATTATTATTATTATTATTATTATTATTATTATTATTATTATTATTATTATTATTATTATTATTATTATTATTATTATTATTATTATTATTATTATTATTATTATTATTATTATTATTATTATTATTATTATTATTATTATTATTATTATTATTATTATTATTATTATTATTATTATTATTATTATTATTATTAACCAACGGTGATCTTTTTTTCACTACTTGTTGACCAGCCTTGGTTGGATGCTTAACCTAACCAAATAAGTCTCATTTTTATTGAAATAAAACTAAAAAGTGCTTACAATGAACAGTTAAAAGATAATATTTTATAACCAACCCTTCATTAACTTCTATTCACAAAAATATTTGTAAACTAAATTTTCTCATTACACTTTATTTGTGAATTAAGTACTTTTAGCGTTACGGTTCAGTTCCCGCTTTTTCTTTTACACAACCAAATAAATAAAAATCTCTTTGAAGGTTGTGTTTATACTAAATTTGCAAAATGGTTGTAAAAAAGTAATACTAGTTTTCCAACTCTGAAAATAACTGTTTCAAAAAAAAAAAAAAAAATTATACTGATAAGATATTTTTTTTGATAAATCCAATACCTCTTGCTCAAAAATGTCGTACAAAGATAAATCTATTTATTTTAGTTTTGAAAATTAGGTCCGTTTTTTGTATTTATGTTTTTTTTTCAAAAGAGAAATCCTAATTTATATTTAAGACTAGTAAAAGATTACGAAGTTTGTAACAAGACGGAAATTTAGTGAATTTCCCAGACCAGATTTACTCTCGAATGAACTGTCTAAAACATGGGTTATAAAAGTAGTTCGCATGAACTAAGGTCTAAACCTTGCGTTATAAAATTGTCTTTGCTCATTTTATGCATACCAAGCCTCAGTTGGGCTAGACTTTGGTCGTTTCATTGTTTGCAGTATAAAAAATGCGTGGATAAACATTAACATGTCAAGCCAAATATACTGGACATATATGTACCTTGACTAGAAATAAAAACCATTAGGTAACTAATGATAAGAAGCAAGATTAAATGCTAGAACTAGTCAGCAAAAGCAATATTCTACAAAAATGCGTTGCGAGTTTGGAAGTAAGTCATATTGTTAAGTCATATTAAAAGTAAGTCATATTAAAAAGCCAAACATACAATAAGTTGTCTGAGTTTAAAGCTTCTAAGTTAATCTTATTATAACTGGTTCTGTAAAGAGAATTTACAAGTAAGCAACGCTTGACTTTCTACAAACGTAGAAAGATTTCATTTAAATTTTGTAAAAAAATTCTCCTCTTCATGCTTCTTTCGGTAATCAAGATGTTTGTGAACAAATTCGAGAGATGTTTTTCGTTTAAGTAGAACAGACGTGAAGAATCGATCAACCAACCGCTTCAACAACTTTACACAACTTTTAACTATGCCTCAAAATGATTTGACCGCATTTGAAGCCGCACGCTCGTGCTATCACGCGCACATTCACGCATCATTCAAATGTTCTCGTTCAAGTAATTTTCCTTCAAAAGCAGTGAATACCTAATTCTCAACTTTTCAAAACAATATTTATATCTCTAAAGTTTGTATGCTTTGTCTAAAAAAGAGGTAGTGAATTACAGCTAAACATTGTTTAAAACCGTTGTTTAAGGAAATCGTTTTCATTCTTTTTTATGCCGATTCTACGGAGTACGAAATTAGAAATACAAAATCAAAGCATTTGATCTTTAGCTCATCAAATACAACTTTTTTGTTCAGTCGTGTCTTTTTGGGTTTTAAGTTCTTAAAAGGGCTTAAAAAACAGCGGATATTTTTATAACACTCGTTGAAATTCGGTCATCCATCAAAGATTTGTTGTTTTTGAGCATTTTAGAAAAATCATTCGGCACTTCAGTAGCTTTGAACACAGCTACATACGGAACAGTGGGCAAGGAAGCAAACGCAAAAAATAGAGCTATTCATAACAAAAGAAGACCTGTTAGCTCTTTGTTTTTTGTTCGCCTGAGAGCGTTTGAGTTATTCGAATAAGTTCCTTTGTTTGAACCGAGTTGATATTTGCCTTCTTTTGAGTTTGATCTTTTGATCAACAATGTACGCGGGGTGTCGTTGTTTGAACTTACTCCGAAAACGAAATCAAAAATACTCTAGCAAAGAACTGCCTTACCGATAAAAAACGACAACAGTAAAGTTTAACGAAAAATGGCTATGCACGGAGGGGCGTTGCACACTGAAATTTTTGAGGGAAATATAAGTGCCGTCAAAAAAGCTGATTTCACTCCAGGTTATGATAATAACAAGAACAGCATTGATATGGAACGTGAGTTTGTTTTTATATATTTATTTTATGTTTATCAAGCGAGAATAAAATTAGAAATAAGAAAATAATTTGAAAGCAAACGTTTCATAAAAATAACTTATTAGTTAAGATTCTTTTACAAATATCAAAAAAATTTCGACAAACTTCCCTGTTTTGATCTGCTAGGGTTGCCAAACAAAGAGTTTTATGACAAAATCAATGGCAAGCGTGAAATTCCTACTGCGATTAATCTGGCTCCTCTAAAGGATCCGTGTTCTGACATTGATGTCGTAAATATACAACAGCAACGACAAGATAATATTAATTTAAACATAGCATTACCACAGACTAAAAGCCCTGAAAATCTGAGAATCGATACTCAACTTCAAAATCCCACTCCAGGGCAAACTCGCGAAATAAACCCTCCTACTAGCATCTATGGAATTGAAAATTTAACAGGAAAATCTTACGACCCAGATATGAAAATTCTTCCAGATATGTCATCACCTAGATATTTAGGTTTGCAACCAGATACTAGACCCATGTCAGATATGCAATCACCAAGATATCCTGGTGTTCACATAAATTCCCCACACCATTCTTCACCTGATAGAGAAACCAATCGTCAAAATCATCGGCCTGATAATAATGCAGTATGGACTTCACCCGTAAAGCCTCACAACTATCGGGCAGTTGCACCTCCAACTAGCCCGTATATAGATGGTCGTGATCCTAATTATTCGTGTTCACCAAGACGATACGTACCACCTTTTTACAACAACGGTCGAAATTTTGGGCATCCTAATGATCGAAATAGGTATGCAGCATATCCTATAGGAAGTCCCCTAATGACAACCATGGGATACCCTCGTGAGTCAATGGATTCGCGTTATAATCTTCACATGGGAGTAGTGGGTTTTGACGATGACAAGTTTAAGCTTTCACCTCCTAGCATGGATGACAAACATATCTGGACAAAACAAGAAGTTGAACTTTTGTTAGATTTGTACGAAGAACACAAAATCAAGCTGCAAGATCCTCGTGTTCGAAAAACGAAGGTTTGGGAAGATATTGCTAAAGAGATTCACGATAAATTAGACTCTGACGTAAACGGCTGCCAATGCAACCAAAAATTTAGAAACATGAAAGCTGATTTCCAAAAAGTCGTTGAACACAACTCAAGGTCCGGCTCATTTCGCAAAACATGCAAATACTTCGAAAGATTAGAGAAACTACTAACTCCAATGAGCGAAACCGAAAAACTTAAAGACGAAGTTGAAAACGATACCACATACTATAGTTTTAATAAATTGGCTCAAAATGCCACCCCAAACGCCAACGGATTCTACGATGCTGCATCCCGCAGTACATCGTCCTCAGAATCAAGCGAACACCATTCGTATGAAACAAGAAGCACACCAAGTTCGCCAGAAAAACGAACACTAAATCAAATGGAAACTGGAAGCAACGATGCTTCACCCCCACCACCCCCAAAGCGAACGTGCATTGAGTGTGGCGGCATGGATAAACGAGAGCTCATTGACGTTTTAAAAGAATTCTTAAAAGAGCAAAGGATTCGAGAAGAACAAACAATAAGTAAAATAAACGCATTACATAAAGAAAAGATAGACACTGTTGTAAGGTTTCTCGACCTTTTCCAAGAATTAGTAAAGAAAGTGTAAATATATATATTTGTTCAGCGCGAATGCAGATACTGAACGTAACTCTTCATTCCGAAAAACAATGACTTTCCTTCTTCGATTTATTTCTCCGAAATTGAATTCATTCTTTATAATAATATTTATGATAACCAATGATGATTTTTTTTTTAAAATTTAATTTTGTAGTTGAATTATTTTGTACGTAATTTATTTGTAATATAGATAAAATATAAAGAGACTGGGTAGAATAAATATAAAGGTTTCCGAGCCAACGTTTGTTGTCTACCACACAAAATGTACCAAAAATAAAATTTGGTTACGTGAAAGAGAAACTAAACGCAACACAAATTCTGATATTACTCATCAAGAATTGCTATTTTTATTATTGCGATTGTAAAATTGAAGAACATCATCCTCTCTCTGGTTTTTTAACTTGAATATCATCGAAACTCCGAGTCACTAAAAATGAATTAATTCGCACCATTTAAAAAACACAAACCACAAGAAATTTATAAGCCGATAGAAAAATGTTTTCTAAAAATCATTTGCATCTTCTTCAACCGTTACTTTCGAAAGCTCTTTCAAACCAACCAGTAAATCCTCGCCCCCTAACACAATGGCATGCCTCGAATAACGAAAGCCATTCTGCATATGTAAGGTTGGTCGTAATTCAACACCATAAGTGTGAACAACTCCCAAACGACCATATACCCAATCTAACGAATCTCCACTGGTCTGATCTAAATTAAAACAATTTAAAACGTTTCATACTGATAGTGGGAAATTCATTACAGGAATATGCACACACACACACCTTTAAATAATTTAGCCGCAGAATTTTCTTCATATTTAATCGCATAAAGATGTATTAACCCTTAGCACTCCGATAGCAACTACAGGTCGCCATACATACCCCAAATTATTTAAATATCCATTTGGGTGATATCTTTTTTTGTATCTATTTTTAACATATTTAATTGAAACTGCAACAAGTACGCTGGAGCTATAAGAGCTATATCGTACAAAAAAAAAAATCCGGAGTGTAAAGGTTTAAAGCATAAAAGAGCAGACCACTAAAATGCACTTCAGCGCAAAAAATGATCGAAAATTATTTTTTCTTGCAACTAAGTTTATCTATTTTAATTATTTATTTTTACAGAAAAAATTTGAGTTGAAAGCATAATACGTTTATCGATACTCACCAAGTTATTTTAGTAATGTTTTGAAATTATACGCTTCTGTATATGGTCTGATATTTTGGTAATATTTTGTACAACTCTTATTCGCTATATTCGAATCAACAGTACGGAGTAAATAAATTGAAATCTGTAAATTTGCTGTTTGTCATAAAAATCTAGCTTTCATTTTCTATATTTTTTTCAGGTTTTATTTTATTGCTAAGAAAATTTTTGTGACATGTAAAAATATTTTCTCCTATGTGAAAAAATACTTTCTACATACAAATTTCATAAATAATAAATTAATAAAATTAAAAAAAAAAAAAATTCCTGATGATTTCACTTACACATGATATCCGAGGACTGCCCAATTTTATATATTACGCCATTTTTTGATTTAATGGCTGACTGTATGCGTTTTAGTGCGTTTTCCTATGAAAAATAAGTAAATTATTAATAATAATAGTAATAATAATGATAATAATAATAACAATAATAATAATAATAATAATAATAATAATAATAATAATAATAATAATAATAATAATAATAATAATAATAATGATAATAATAATAATAATAATAATAATAATAATAATAATAATAATAATAATAATAATCACCACCACCACCACCACCACCACCACCACCACCACCACCACCACCACCACCACCACCACCACCAACACCACCACCACCACCACCATCATCATCATCATCATGACCATCATCATCATGACCATCATCATCATCATCATCACCACCACCACCACCACCACCACCACCACCACCACCACCACCACCACCATCATCACCATCACCATCCTCCTCCTCCTCCTCCTCCTCCTCCTCCTCATCATCATCATCATCATCATCATCATCATCATCATCATCACCATCATCATCCTCATCATCATCAATTGTAAAAAATAGATAACTTACTACCTGTGTTCTATAATCTTTTGAGAACGCAGAAGTAAAACCCCAAGGATACATCCATAATTGACCGTAAGTGTGCACATCTATGTAAACTTTTAATAATCGACGATGTTTATAAAGAAAACGAGCGAGAGACAGGGTTTCACTCTCTGAAAATGGATGAGTTCCGCAGAATATTTCTGCACAAGCGTCTGGAGAAGAACCTCCACCTATAGGAAATTTTTCTTAAAAGGTTTATAAAACATTTAAACTATTAGTTAAACGTAAAATCATTAGTTTTTTAAAATATTTATTAAATGTTTTGTTGACAATATTGAGTCAAGGAACACTTATACTTATAAATAAATGACACTTATAAATAAATATAAAATAAGTAAAGGTTTTTGATTTTATCACAACAAAGATATTAGTATCTGAACATAATGAAAAAACAGAAAACGATGATTTAAAAATCCTTTTTATGGTTATGGCTATTGAATAAAACTCAGACATGAAAGCAACAGTTTATAATAAACACCAAGTATGAGCTACAGAGTTAGGTAATTAAAATATAAAGGTAAACAGACAAAATGTTTTTATCTGTTGAAAAGAAAACTGCAAAATGTATGGTCTTAGCTTGGAATCTTATCATTAAGGATTTTATAAACAATTTGGTACATAAATTATAACTTCAATTTAAATAAACTCTAAAATGGCATTGGTCTATAATTTTCAACAGTAAACAACCTGAAGACAACTCTTTTTGATAGCGTTGGATTGCATGACATCAAATAATCACATTAAATCCAATTAAAAATTGAGATTTTCAAGCGTACACAGCGTACACAACGTAATCGGCCAACTCCGTTTTATGCAATTTTACAGGAAAATCAAAAAACTAAATTCTAAAATTCTATTTGGTGCTTTTTCATTATACATATAGAATTAACTGAATAGTATTAAAACATGCATTAATCACATACCCATTTAATAGTTTTTTTGGATGAGTCTATTTGAAAATTAAAAAATAAAAAAGATATGAGAAGTTGAAAGATTTACATGCAGGCATTTTTCTTGGTAATTTTAAAAGCTAGGAGATGCTTAACTTTGTATACAACTTTGTATATAACTTTGTATATAGTGAACCGTACAACGACATCAAAACATAATTTTGGGTTAAAAGTGGAGTTAGCCAATTTGCAGGTTAAGCTATCAAAACCTATAACCCCGGTATAGGTTCAGTAGATAATTTTACAAAACTCTCACCCAGGACATCTGGAATGACCATCTGAAGTGACTCACACATTAAAATCTTTAAAAGAAATTTAAACAAAAACTTACCTCCCCACCTGTAACCAAAGTTTCGATTAATATCAACTCCTGGGCAGTTCTGATCAGATGTCTTTGAAAGCGATTTACGCCACATTCTGTACTGAAAAAGTTTTTAATGAGATAAATGTTTTAATAAACGTAATTAAAGTTATGTGTGATGTAAAATTAATGTAATTTAATACAAATATATTGTAATTTAAAATCAAATTCTCGACCTTTTGTAATATAATCTCATTTTTATCCGTTCCTTTAAAAAATTTTAAAAATCAAAATTTTCTATAATCAATGACTTATCAAATGACAAATAAAATTACAACTGATGATAAAGAAATGACAACTGATGATAAAGAAATGACAACTGATATATGACAAATGTTAACTGACAATATAAAATAAAATAATATTAAGATAAAATCACAAAATAAATTAAAATAAAAAAAAATGGTTTAACTAAAATGTTAACAATAAAATTAGTATTAATTTCTATTAAATCTAGCACAATAAATTGCAGAACAAGATTAAATCTTTGCAAAATAATATTCTACTTACCCTTTCTGTTCTGGAATGTATATATCCATCAGGATTCAATATTGGGATCATAGTGACATCATAATGTTTTAGCATAAAGCTGATATCAGCATCATAATTTTGATTAAATATTATCTAAGAAATAATACAACTTGCAACTTGCTTACCAAAATAAATCTCAAAAAATTGTTAGAAACTAAAAATAAAAGAATATATGGATGCAAATATTACTTTCAGAAGATTTATAGAATGCAACAAAAACAAAAAAATATTTATAATCAAACCTTGCGTAGAACATATTTACAAGAAGAGACTCCGAGCCATTCTCTCGCGTGCGCGCCACAATTAATGACAATCTTTGGTTTGGTAATAGAGGAGTTGCGGAAAATCTGAAGAAAAAAAAATTAATAAATTTTCTTGCAAAAGCTAATTAAAAATAAAAATCTAATTCTTGATTATGCATTATTAAATAATAATATTTCAAATTATGCATTATTAAATAATAATATTTCAAATTATGCATTATTAAATAATAATATTTTAATATTAACAGTATTATTATTTAATAATAATATATAATATTATCATTTAATAATGCATGTGATAATATTATTTAGAATATAACAAACTAATGTTCCATTTCTACAATCATATTTATAAGAGAAAAAAATAAAAGATATGATGAATGGTATAGGAATGGACTCCATCCATGTTGAAGCTTGCCTGGCTGTCCCTTAAAAAATTTATGAATGTTAGCTTTGAGTTGCCAAGCATCATCGAAGATCTCTGACATGGGAAACTGCACCACACAGTGATGCTCGCTTGGAGTGATGACTGGAGAATATGTTAGGTGGGACAAGATCTCCCATCCAATCCCTACAAACTTAAAACATGTTGCTTTTGCCATGTGTAGCCACACACAATTGTGCAGAAAACAAATCTTTTGGTACTGTGGCTGCATTTGAGTGACTTTCTGCTTGAGTCTCTCCAGTTATTGACAGTAATAATCAGCCATTATGTAGGTGTTGGGAAGAAAAAGCTCAAAATACATGATGCCATGTACATCCCACCACACTGACAACATGACCTTCTTTTGGTGAGGCTCTACTTTGGGCTCTAGTTTTGCCTGCTCTTCAGCACCAACTCACTGACACTTTTGTGTGTGTTTTACATAAAGCACACATTTTTCATTGTCAGTGATTTAGTGATTTAATCAGTCAAAGCACCACTTTTTGGAGTGCAAATCTTCAAGCGCATGTCAATGCCATGTTGTGTCAGACTGTGGAGAACTCAAATCGCTAACAGTAGAACATTTTCCAATGAATGAAGACAGTACAACACTGATATGTGAGAACATTGGAGTGTGGAGGCTATGTAGTGGCTACTGAGTCTTAGATCATCCTCCACCAGTTTGTGCACCACTTCAGAATCAACTTCAGTTGGATGAACAAACCTTGTAGAACACTTGAGTTGAATGTTGAACAAAATTGTTGAAAGCAAATTTTACAAGTACATTTGGTATTACTGCCTCAGCCTAGGGCTTGTCATGTTACATTTGGCCTCACAGAATGACCAAGCTGGAGTTTATATAAGATGCAATGCGTTGAATGTGAGATTTCTGAACTGACATCTTATGTCAAGTAAATCACCTGTACTTGCTTATATAATTACATGGAAACTTCTAAAAAATAATGTACTGTTGATGCATTTAAACAAAATGCTAGAACATTCTAGAAAATTATAGAACTTTCCATGTTCTTAGGAAATCCATTTCCATCTTAATACTATTATACTTTATAATAGCTCTTTTACTTTAGAGCTGTTTTTATTTTAAACATAATATTATTATACTTCATAATATTTTATATACTTAATGCTGTTAAAATAATACTTCATATTAACAATACTGTAAACTTTAATACTATAGTAATAAAAAAAAGAACACATTAGAAGAATAATAGTTTAACCGATGTATTTTTAAATGAACCGATCAAGGAGTTTTATCTAGAAATTTTTGTGTAATAAATGTATTTTCAAACACAAAGTCAGAGATTTATGTAAATAAATTTCTTTGCAACAGGTGACCATCAACATGAATATATATATATATATATATATATATATATATATATATATATATATATATGTATGTATGTATGTATGTATGTATGTATGTATGTATGTATGTATGTATGTATGTATGTATGTATGTATGTATGTATGTATGTATGTATGTATGTATGTATGTATGTATGTATGTATGTATGTATGTATATGCAAAGATTAATAAGACTTCTTCTATCAAGAGTTCTCAATAACTCTTGCTCAATGATATATTAAAACAAAAAAATTGGATTTGCATTTGGCTACTGGTAAAAAGAGAGTTTTATTGGAGCATGACATTTGTCCCATTCATTAAGTGTGTCTCATTGAATGGGACAAACATAAAAGAATTAAAAATAAAGGTATTTAATTCAATCATTTTTCAAATTGGTTTATTAATTGTAAATGTAGTTAAATATATAGATACATACATAAAGACCACACAAAAAACATTTTTAACTTTAAACATTTTAACTCTAAATAAAATTCAATCAAAGCAGAACTTTCTCATTTTAGAATATTATATTTAGTTATTTTTGTTTAAGTAAAATATTGCAGTATAAAAGTGTGTAAATAATACCCATTACCCATGGGGATAAAAGTAAGGGACTGCAGCATTCCTCTGCTGAGCTGTAAATAATACTTTATTAAATTCATTCAATAGGTAGTACTTTGTCCCATTCAATATGCGCATCACTTTATCCAAAAATGATTAGTCACACCAAAAACACCATTAACTAAGCTTGAATGTTTTACTCACTGTAGTACTAGAGACTGCTATCTATTTAAGCATGGAATTTTATTTTCCATAACTTCAAAAATTGCTGCAAAATCAGAAAAAAAAAACGCTTTTAAAAATTACTTTTTACATTCGAAAACACAATAACATCCATTGTCATAACGGTCATAGAGCAATAGGATGGATGAGTCGGTCAGTTGAGTTCTTGTTTCTATCACTCTTTGTTACAGGAATTTGAATATCCTTACATCGATGCTTGTATAAGAATCTGAGTTTGTCCCATTCAATAATCGTCCCATTCATTAAGGTTCTCCCCTATGTATTTTGACAGATGATTGCATGTCGGTATGAAACTTAGTACTAATTACCTACAAAATTGTCATCCTTTACTGTATTTTCAATATATATGTATTTTTTTCACTAGTAAACTCTTTTTATTACTGTTGCTGTTACTGCATTTAATATCATTTACCAACATTCCTCTATTCTATCAAATGCATTGAATATATATATATATATATATATACATACATACATACATACATACATACATACATACATACATACATACATACATACATACATACATACATATATATATATATATATATATATATATATATATATATATATATGCTATTGCTTTTTAAAATTGAAAAAGTAATATAGTTACAAAAATTTTAAAATTAGTAAAAAAAATACAAAAATCGCTAAAACTTCTATGGGCATTCACTTACTGCCCTGATACTACACTGAAAGATGAATTAGTTAAGTAAGAAGGTTCCATGTGAATTTTTGAAATTTCTAGTGGAAAATTCCAAAATTAAATGCAGTATGTCAACTTACCCCTGTAGCCCTGGTCTCTCCTATTTCTTAGTAGCAAACTTTATTTTAATAAAAACATTTATTTGATTATAACTGTTAGCTTCTTAATGTTAAAAATATATTGACTGTTAATCCTTAATGTTAAAATGTAAACTGAATAAAGTATTGACTGCTCTTTAGCATGAAAATTATATTGACTACATATAACTCATATAATTAATCAAAACTTTTTGTATAAGTTCATTTTTTACTCTGGGGTTGGGGCCTATTGAATTTTGAATAGAACTTGACCATAATAGGCCCCACTCTACAAATAAACTGAGAGAATAGATGTAGTAATAAGGTGCTGTAAGCTTTGTTTAGGAACTTGATTTGAATCATGAATAATTTTACATGACTTTTTAACAGTTTTTTTGCTTTACAATATATGCGAAATTGCAAAACTTACATTAAAATTCATCCTGCATTCGAATATTGATATAAGTATTTGACCCCAACCCTGGTTGACTTAGATACCAAGTTGACTTAAACACCATATTTGATAGATTCTTATCAAACACTAAGTATGTATTATTAACTACTTAAAACACCTAAACAGAATTTTAAAAAAGGATTAAATACCATCAGTAAACTTAAAAAAACTTTCATTTTTCAAAATGTAAAAAACTTTATTTTTTCATACACAGATTTTAAAAAAATTATTTTAACACTTAAAGATTTCAAAAACTATTTTAAAGAACTATTATAAAAGGAATATTGCATTTTACAGTAACAGCATGTATAGGTTGTCCTCCATAAGAGCTTCCGATTTTCTCCATTTTAACAGAATCATTGTAAAAGAATGATAGCCTAATCATCTCAGCAACTAACTAAAAAGAATTGTATTTATATAACATTTTTTTGTTGCTTTGAAGAACAGCAAAACTCTTTTTGGTAAGAATTTCTCAGCTGCCTATTATTTCAAATTTTTTGTAGCTTCTATATACATATATATATATATATATATATATATATATATATATATATATATATATATATATATATATATATATATATATATATATATATATATATATATAAGTGTATACATTTATATATATACATATATATGTGTGTATATATATGTATATATATGTAGACACACACACATACATATATGTATATATAAACAAAACATTAAACAAAAGATTGATTAAAAAATTAAATTTTTTTTACCTCATCAAACCCTTGATAATTGTTGTCAAATGTTTCTATTCCATTTAAGGAGATATTTCGATGTCCAATACTTTTATACAAGTCATCACTAACCACCTCATATCGAATGTCTAACTTTTGAATATGCAGTAAAAGTTCTTTGAAAGAGTTTTGCGCAACCCATATGTCTACATGGCGACCAGATTGATCTGCATTTCTCCAAACTTGTAGCTATCAATTAAAAACAAAGAAATAAAAAGAAAACAAGCTTAAGTAACTCTTTGTAATACAATAACTAAAAAGTTTATGAAGAATTAACACAAAAACACAAATATATGTGAAGTTAATAAAATTTATAAAGAAAAACAAAAAACAAAGGTAACTTTGATGTTCTGACCTGATCTAATAATAATGATAAATGTCAAACTTCAATGTTAAATAATCAATTACCTTTAAGCCTCGTTTGTCACTTTTAAATGTTCTGAGAAAATCCACTTGGGTTTGGTTTATTGGATTTAATCGCAACAACAGAGGTCTAAAAAAGGATGAAAGAGAACAGAATTGTAGTTATGGAAACTTTTGTTTGTTGAAACAGTAGTTTCATTTCTTAACACAAAATGAAAAAAGACTTTTATTGCTCAAGACAAAATAGTTATTTATCTCCACCAGAGAAGTAGCAAACTAATGACATGTTAAAAAAAAAAAAAAATTAGAAAACTATTGCGCTAATTTCCTCATTAAACTATTTTCATCAACAATATTTTTATTATTATGATTATTACTATTTTTATTATTACTATTATTATCATTATTATTAATTTTATTATTACTATTATTATTACTATTATTATCATTATTTTAGAATAAATTTTGTAGTGTATGTACATATTTTTCTCATAAACATAAATAATTTGACTTAACAATATTAGCTTGGTTTTGATAAACAAAACTACACAAATTTACCCTGGTCTAAGTGCTACATCTTCTTTATATTCATGTTTTGTAAAAATTACAGGTAGAATCAAAATTAAAATTGCTCTATTTATGCAAACCATTGTAAAACTTTCATTTGATATTGAATGAAAATTGACTTTCCATAAGCCGACAAGTCAAATGATGAAAAATAAATAAAGGAGTTTAAAAAGTAAATAGACTGAGTTAAAATACACTGTTTATTTGTTTACTTTATGAAACCAGAGTTTAAAGTACATTTTCATTTTGTTTACTTTAAATGTTATACAGGAAAAAATTTAATATACAACTTTGAATATTTTTTTATTCTACAGGAATAATTTTTTTTTACAGAGATAAATCTAACAAATATCACTATAAATTACAAAAACTATTTTTAGAATTAAAACCAGCCATTTTGAAAGAAAAACAATACTTTTCTTACACTTTGAAAAATAAAAACTTTCTATAAGGAAATAATAAAATATTAAGATTACTTTTATTCAACACATTTTATTTTAACAATATTTATATTTTCATATTTCTTATTTTTTCATAGATTTTGCAATACACAAACTGCCAGATGTCTTTGTCTTTGTAGCTAGGTAAGCTAACATGCCTAATATAAATAGTCTAAGCAAAACAAAAGATGAAGCAATGCCTAAAAACAGATCAAAATAAAAACATTAACAAAAAATATTACATAAATATTGCCAATAAATAATAATAAAATTTTAAGTACAAATAATCGTTTCCTCTTAGGTATTAGTGAACAAGTCAATCAAAATTATTTTTAACTATCATAACCTAAAGTTTGCTAAAGTTACATGTTAAACTAGTGTTTCATGCTCCATCGGCCATTTATTCATTGCAAAAAAAATTTCTTCACATTGCTTTGGAATATATTCATCAGAAATGTTTTTTTTTTTAATCTGACCAATCAACTCAATGCAATCATATGACATCAAATCTTGATACTGAGAAGCTAGAAAAAAAAGTAAATATTTTTATGAAACGGAAAAAAAAAAATATTTCAAATAAAAAATTGTTTCCAAATTAAGAAAAATTTTCATCATAAAAATCATTTCACCACATAAAGTGCAAACATGGTTTATAGCCCAAATTGCCCAGCGTTGAATTTCCAATATCCGATGGCATTGAAGTATATTATAAAAAGGTTTAAAAGATCTAAAACAACAACATGATACAAAAAAAGAAAAAATGTGTAACAAAAAAAAGATTTTCATTAAACAATTAAAATCTTAGCTTTTAAAAAAAAAAAAGCAACAAAAACATTTTTAGTGTTTGTCTTGAGCAGTTCCTTGTTCTCACATAAACACGAAAATGCTACTTATAAAAATGTATTATATTCAGTGCTATTTAAAAAAATGCTATTTATATACAGCTGGTTGTGAGATAACAAAATACATTTTGCTTTATTAGATCCTCTTGAACCTCTTAAAATCAATCTTTACATATTTCTGTTGAGATTACAAAAGAACTCCCAAATGAAATTTATTTTTAAATCTTTTCCCTTAGAAATAGAAAAAATTATACCTGTATGTTACTATTTCTTTATCAATTTTCCCCCATCCTTTCACAGCCTGAGCCTGAGGAAATTATATTATTAACTATAAAAAAATACTAAACTTTAAACATGAGAAAAGTATCTTTAATAAGTTTAACATTGGGATCAATCAATCTTTAGGCTGAATACCAAAGTAAATATTTACATTGAGCAGAGTAAATTAATTTAGTCTAGTAAGCTTGAAGATTTGTTCAGACTTTAAAATAAAAAATGCTGAAATTTACAATAAAAGCGTTTACAACACACTTCAAAGGTTGAAACAAGTTTTTCAAACAAAATATTAATGCATGTATTACCAACTCAAATAAAACCTCCTCTGTGTTTATATATTCCAGGAGATAGGGGGTTTTATGCCAATCAATTGCAAGATTTGCAATAATACCACAAGCAAAGTAACTAACTTGTACTTCAGCACTTGATACAAGACGCCTAAAATGAAATTTAAAAAAACCCCTCAAAAGCATCCGTAAAAAATATAATAAAAAGATAACTTTTTACTTCATCTTTGTTTTATCATAGATTATTTAGAAATTAAAATGATTTGAATTTTTTAAACCTAAAAAAAAAAAATTTATACTTTTTTTTTAATTTTCAATTATGTTTTGAGAAAAATAACTTGAATATAAACTTCAACTTCAATTATGTTTTGAGACAAAAACCTGAATATAAACTTCAAAAATACCTGACATGGTTCATTAATGGTAGGTTTAATATTAAGATACATTGCAATGACTTTACCTCTGCAATGTTATTCTAAACACATTAAATTGTTCATTTTTTAAAAATCATTTACATAGAGAAATGAATTCATTAAATTCATTTGTAAAATATCAACGGTAAATCTAATCTAGGGCAATATATTCAGAGGCCATTTTTTTACTTTGTACTTACAAGCAAGCCAAGTACTTTAGTCTCAATTTGGTCATCTTTAAAACTCTATGAAAGCAATAAAATGCCATTCAATAAGATAAAAGTACTATAAAGTTTGAGCACTTTTCAATTAGTTTAAAACCAAACACAAACCTCAAGAAGTCTGACATACTTATGCAAACCATCAAAATCAATAAACAACTTGCAGGTTATAGGAGATTCATCTAATAATAAGATATATAACATGCATCAAAAAATTTCAGAAATAGCTACTAATCAAAACACCAACCTAAACTGACATTTTCTTTTTTTAAAAAAAAAGTAAAACACATTAGCAAATACCGTTCCAAACAGAAAAATTTGATTGAACCCATTAAATTGCTAAAATTAACAAGTTTTTTTTTTTTTTTTTTAAAATGAAGAACTTAAAAATGTGTAACCTGTTAAATTCCACAGAGCACTCAGATCAAACTTTAGTATTCCATCAATCTAAAAGCAAGACTTAGAAAATTTTTTTTGCTTTTTTTTTTTAAAAAATCATTCAAATAATTCACCAAAATGTCATTTAAAGAAAAAAAAAAGTGTTGATTATCAAGCATGAAGAATTACCATATTTTCATTTAATCGCCTTTCCACAATATCAAGCAGAACCTTCAAAATAACAAAAATAAAAATATTTAAATCACATGAAAAACCACCTTTAAAAAAAAATGAATAAAACTAATTTATCTAATTTAGTTAACCAAAAAATGAGGGATGAACCACATTTTTTGAACCTTTAGAATATTTCATTTAAGTTAGAGCCAAAAAAAAAAAAAAAATGTAAACATGCCATTAAAAGTTCCTTTGTGAAACAAATTGAATCTAATAGGAACTAAACTTATCTAAAATTGTTTTAAAAGCTTTTCTTTGAATTTAATGACCTAAAATTGTTAAACCTTAACAAAATTAATAGTGTGAGAAAAAAATACAGAAAGATCAAAATAAAAAGCCATTTTTGAATAAGCAGCAACATGGAAAACTTCTTGGCTGTGCTGTCACACCTAAAAACCAGTCTCAAACAGAAAAGCAAAATCTGAAAATCAAAATCTCAACATTTACCTTCATTTCTTGATCTTGAATCAAATTGCATATCTCTTTTGATGGGATCTAAAAAATATAACTTAATACAAAATAAATAACAGATTATTATTTAAAAAACAAATTAACAACCTTCAGATGGTAAACTTCTATAAATTTTTTTTCTATCTTAAAATTAGCTCAGCAGCATGATGCATACCTTGCATGCAAGAATTGAAAGTATTGCAACAGCCATTCGAGTAATGTGCAAATCATCATTTTCCTGGAATAACATCATGCACTTCAAAGATAAACGACACATGGTTACATGGTCAAATTTCTAAACCAAAAACAAAGTATTTGGTTTAAAAAAATTGAAAATACCAAATTTTATAAAGTAAAAGTTATGAAGGTTATACAAACAAAATTAAAAAAAGAAAAAAAAAACTTAAGAGAATTTGATAAGAGAAATTGAAAAAAAATTTTTTTTTAAAAACCCAGCTACATCAATAGCTACAACTATCTGTAAAAGTATGTTCCAGTACAAAAAGTTTTTATAAAACTCTGTTTAGCTTTGTATTTTTTTTTAAAAAAACGGTTAAAAAAGAAAAGAAAGTTCAAATATAAAAAAAAAATTATATCAAAACAAAATTTTTTTATTGAAAAACAATAAATCTTTTAAACCCCCACTTAATACAATCTTTCAGTAATAGGTTTAAATTCAAAAAATTTTAAATAGCCTTTTAGTATACCCAAATAAAGAGTAAGGTCACAATAATTTCTTATCAACTTTTAAAAAAACTACATACTTTTTCCTTTTTATTAACCTCTCAAAATCCTAATTTTGACCCCTAATAAATACCTACATTACTACCTTGATTTTGAGCCCTGATGCCTACAAAAAAAAGTGTAATAAAAAAAAAAGTTCTTACAGCAAAATGTAACATCTCATCAGTGCAGATGATCAACAGACAATTTTTTACCATCTGAAATAAAAGTAAACTTAAATTTAATGGAAAATTCTTAACTGAAAAACTTTCTTATCGGAAAAGTTTTGAACTGTATCTTTAAGTTATGAGACATAAGTTATTTATACCTGAGTGGAATTAATATATAAGGATAAAACAACAGAGGTAATTCTTGCAACTTCACTGAAAAAACAATAACAGAAAAATTATTTTTGTATTTTTCAGAAAATAAAGGAGCAGTAAATTGATTGCATTCTTTTTTCTATACAGCAATTTTGAGACTCAAGATAACTCTTACCTCAAGAGAACAACATTCGATTTGTTGTTTTTTGTATTGCCAGCATAATCTTTGTTTAAGTGAAATACGCATGCCCTTGATAAATTTAAATTTTATCATTACTATTTTCAGCTAAAAAAGATGCAGTATAATTTTTGTTAATAATTTAAAGAACTTTATATAGATTTACGTGGCGGCCATTTGCAATTGTTGATTCTGTTTGTACTTTTCCATTATTTCTAAAACTATCTAGAAAAAAAATTTTTTTAAATCTTTCAACAAAAGTTCAGAATAGTAGTTTTAATAAAGAAATATTATTTTGGACTTATGTTATGCAGCACCAAATTTACCTTTAAAACATAGGGTTTTCTTTTTTTCCAAGCTGAGCAAACATGAAACAATCCCTTTAGTACCTCTTTCATATATGTTGGACGCCTGTTATAACGTAACAATGAGATAATAATCTGATCTTCCAGCATACACCCAGATATCTATAAAAAGTAAAAAAAAACAAACTATTTATTAAATTTCACTTTCAATTTAAATTTCACAACATTATTTTACAGAAAACAAAACTTCATAATGCTTGAGAATGCTTATAGGAACTGTATGAGAAGCATTTATAGAAACTGTATAAATGACATTTACACAGTTTCTATAAATGTAGGAATAGTACTTTAGGAATTATACGAATAAAATTTTCTCCACTGTAATAGATAGAAACATTAAATATTATTAATATACCTTCAGTGCTCTATAAGTACTTGCAATATCGCCATTGATGCAAAACTTTGATCGAGACATACATAATCCGAGAAAAATAAGTTTCTTGTGAGAATCGATAAAGTTTTTTATAAAGTTATCATTTAACTTACATATACCTGATATATCAAGAGACTCCAACATTGCCAAGTGTGATGATCCAATATTCAAAAATTGATTTACATGAGTTTTGATCAAGTTTTTTAAGGAGTGATTAACAACTTCTGTATTTCCCAGCAGAATGTTATTCGATTCAGAAGGATCTATATCAACAGACAGATCAAGTTCTTGAAGATTTCTTAGATATAAGAAATGTTCAATGCAATCAAATGATTCCAATAGATGTTTAGAATTCAATAATGGAAATAATATTAAACTTTTTAAAGAAATATTTTGCAGAAAAATTATGGAATTCAATTCAATATCAGTTGTTACTTGATTGAAATAAATATGGAGCACTTCTAGTGCAGGGCATGATTTTATCAAACTGTTCCAATTATGGTTGGTAAACACATTATTATTGCTGTGAGAAGGGCTATTATAATATAAAAATACCAAATTTGGAAATTTTACAAAAAAATCAAATACTGATCCAGAAAGAACTGTAACATCAGGATAGAAGTCTAATTTTAAAGATGTAAGAGTCTGACAACTGTTTGAAAAAGAAAGTGACAATTTACAAATATCCCACTTTTTTGATAAACTAGAACCAAGCTCAATAGATTTAAATCGATAAACAGAGTAATTTAACAACTCAGTTCCACACATCTCCATATCAATATCAGGTAACTTCAAATGCTTTAAATTATATTGAAACGAGTTACTAAACAGTTTTAACGATTCATTACATATGTTTGGATTTATTGATGATGCGAGTTTGAGCAAGTTTTCAGCTAAATGATTTGGGACTTTAACTTCTTGAGAAAAAAAACGAGTGTTTTTAAATTGGTTTTTATCTTCTATAATTTTTTCAGTGGTAAGCTCCAGGAAGCGGTTTGCAATAAGAGAAAGGCAAGCATCCTCTAGGGGCAATGGATAGAAACTGTAAACTTCATCATGAACTGAGCGTGGTTGGGTTTGCACCATTTTGTCAAATATAAGAATGTTTTTTTATTCTAAATGCAATTAATATACCGATGATGCAATCTTAAAAAAAAAAAATTATCATTATAGTTTACAAGAACCAAGTGAAAGTGTGTTACCTTGTAACACCTCAAGAGAATTAACAGTATTGTTTTATTTTTTAAAATACAAATGTTTTTCAAGTGGTAACAATTTTTACAAATAAAAACATTAATTCTGCATTAGGAAAAGTAAGTCAAAATAAAAGCTAAATTTCTTTTGAATGAAAAAGATAAATTTTTTACTTTACAAACACATCTAAAACTTTTTGCTAACTGATAAATAATGTGCTTTCTTTATTTAGTAAAAAAGTAACAGATAATTGTGTGTGTTTTTTTTTTTCAAATAAAGTATATAGCAGAAAAGTAACTGATAATTGTATTTTCTTAAAAATAAAATATGTAGTAGAGAAAATTTTTTGAAACAGCAAAACACATAATATAATCCATACATTAAAAAGTTTTATGTTGAAGCAAAACAAAAATAAAAAATTTAAATATTACACTATAATACATTACATAGTATGTATATATATATATATTTTTTAAAATCACATATATACATTTAAGCTACATTTACACTAAAACATTAAACTATACAAATAATTATATTGGTACACTTTTATATAAAATATACATGTCTTAAAAATGTAAAGTTTTCAGTTTGGGAAAAAATGCTTTTTTGATATTGCAATATTCTGGCTGAAACCTGTTGCAACTGCTTATAGTCTAAGTATAAAGATACGGAGATCATTTTGTTAAAAAAAATACCAGCTTTGAATTTATGACTCCAATTAAAATCTATTTATAATTTTGCCCTTATTATGCAAATTCCTCCTTTATATCATTTGTTGCAGGGCAATCAGTGTTACATAATTCAGCAGGATTCACTAGGAAATGCTGTAGATATTGATCAATATACCAAGACTCATTGTCAATCCAATTTTTTAGATCACAATAATTAAACTCAGTGTATAGCTCTTTATAAAAAAAAATAAAATTTAGATAGCTAAAGGAAATAGTATTAATATATAAAAAAAATAATACATATAATACAATATTTGAAAGAATTCTAAGATTTTTAAAGATTTGTAAAAGTTACTTATAGAGAATTCTTTTTACTTTTTTAACTGCTATAATAACAAAGGATTCCAAATCAATAATCTCACCATCAGCTGTTACATTTTCCCCATCCACTAGTGCCATTAATTCTATCTCACTTTCTGTTCGGTTTATAATATTTAAGTTTGCTTCATTGCAATTATCTATTAAATGTTCTAAGTGAAACCCGATAGGTTTTTCTTCTAAGGAATTAACATTAGTTTCAGCAGTAGCTTTCAAATAATTAGGTAATAATTGTACTTTATCATTCATAGCAATAGCAACTTTATCATTTATAGCAACAAACGGATATTCACATTCAATACCTGATAAAGAATCAGATACAGGTGGTACTTGTAATATTTTTTCTGAAATACGTGTGTTCATACTTGACTGCTTTTCAATAACCATTGCACTATTTGAATACTGATGCTCAGGATTATGGATGTAAGGGGTTTCCAATACTGGAGATTTTTCCATTTGAATAACTTTTCGAGACTTCTTTGGAAAAATTTTACTATCATAGTCAGACTCTGCTGAAGTAAGAGCTAGGATAATTATAAAAATAAGGATTGTTAAAATAAAAGTTGTCATCATCAATCATCATCAATCATCATCAATCATCATCACCATCACCATCATCATCATCACCATCATCATCATCATCATCATCATCATCATCATCATCATCATCATCATCATCATCATCATCATCATCATCATCATCATCATCATCATCATCATCATCATCATCATCATCATCATCATCATCATCATCATCATCATCATCATCATCATCATCATCATCATCATCATCATCATCATCATCATCATCATCATCATCATCATCATCATCATCATCATCATCATCATCATCATCATCATCATCATCATCATCATCATCATCATCATCATCATCATCATCATCATCATCATCATCATCATCATCATCATCATCATCATCATCATCATCATCATCATCATCATCATCATCATCATCATCATCATCATCATCATCATCATCATCATCATCATCATCATCATCATCATCATCATCATCATCATCATCATCATCATCATCATCATCATCATCATCATCATCATCATCATCATCATCATCATCATCATCATCATCATCATCATCCTTATCCTTATCCTTATCCTTATCCTTATCCTTATCCTTATCCTTATCCTCATCCTCCTCATCCTCCTCATCCTCCTCATCCTCCTCATCCTCCTCATCCTCCTCATCCTCCTCATCCTCCTCATTCTCCTCATCATCATCATACTGTTTTTAATAATAACTATCTAGGTTTTATCTTTATAAACTAATACCTCTTTTAAGATATCTGCAGCACTCATCATCTTCCATTTTCTTGCTTTTAACTATTCTGAACTGATTTTGTAAATCTATATTGGGATCAACAGCAGTCATATGTTTGTAACATTCAGTAATTTGATTTGTATTTAAGCCTAAAAAAATTTACATAAAAAATAGTAATTAATAGTCATAAATGATCGAGTAAATTATTACTTAAATTGTTGTTAAAATGAAGTTTCATAACACTTAGAAATGACTACATTTTAATTTACATAGGTTTTACATTACCGTAAATTATCATAAATTATCATCATCATACATTGGTTTCGCATTTACCTGAGAAAATCTAAACATTATTTATTGAAAAAGATGAATCAGTAAGGATAAACTTGTTTATGGAGTGTGAACTGTTCAAAATACTTTTGAAGTAACTATGTGGTGTGATGCAAGCAGAATAGCTACTGGCACAGTTTTCAAAGTAGCTGGAGATATAATGGAAGATTATGTTCATGATTAAGAGAAAAAAAAGGATACAGTCCATAAAAACCTACTGGAGCTGTAATCAAAGGGATTACCACATTTTTTATGGAGGCATTTTAATCCCAATCCTGAGCTGAAAAATGGGCGACTTTTTTGACATTCATGGAAAAATTGCGCATTACTTTACATAGCTATATCTTCTCCAAAAATTCATATTTTAAAATTAATCTTTCAGTTTTTTATCTCATGATAATTTGTTTATTATAATTCTATTTTTTTGTTCAAACTTTTATTTATAAACAGTCAAAATTATCAATATTTTAAAAAAATCTACTATTTTATAATATTGAAATTTTCTTCACATATTTAACAATAAATTATATTTATAATTTGTAAAATACATATATGATAATCACTAATAATGTTTTAAACTATAGTACTGAATAAAACATTTTCCTTTATGTAATGGTGCATTACAAAATTAACTAATATACCGCATTTTGCTACGCATTTTGTGGATCGCACATACATGACATCACCTTAGAATATCTTTCTTTTAACCACTGCCTACAATCTTTTCCAAAGTATGTTTTTCATATCCATACTTAGCCCCCCCTCCCCCCCCCTGTGGATCTGATTTTAAAGATGTTTCTTGAATACTGGATGTTGAGGGTTCTGATTTCAGGGTTCGAATATCTTCCAATGAGTTGTCATCAGTCACCTAGAGCATAGTGATATTCTTAAAAAATTGCTTTTACAATATTTTCTATATTTTACAGAGTTTTATATAACAAATGATCCTGCTAGTGGTGAAGTGTAGAAAACAACAATGACCATATTTCTCATGTCAATGTAATGTTCTTTTATAACTTAACTCATGCCTTCAACAACAGCAAATTCCCCTCCTGACAAGAACAATGGCAGTACCCGATGCAAATTATCCACTTTTTGAAGTTTTGCTACTAGTTACAATTTCTGAATCCAATCAGAAAATTCTTTAGAACCTTCGTACTGAGACAAGAAATCCGCAACTTGATAATGATACTCATTGATGAAATAGCTCGTAACAATATTTATATTTCATATCTTTTTTCATATACATACATTTAAGTCTACTATATAAAAAATATAACAGCTTTATTTGAAATATAGATCTATTTATTCCTCTCTAATGTACATGAATCTAAATTTAACATAAAACCACTACTCTCATTAGAAAATTGTAAAGTATATCGGTTTAAAAGATTTTTTGCTTAACTGTGTACTACTCTCCCTACAGATCAGAACTACGTTTAACAAATTTAAATGCTAACAAGAACAATGGCTTGCTTCTTAACCTTAGATTAATTGGAATAGTAATGCAGGCTTAAGAAACAGAATATATTAAACCTGGGTCTTAAAACAGCCACCAGAATATATTAAACCTGGGTCTTAAATCATAGTTTATAAGGAGAATTTCTAAATAACTAGGTGTTGAATAACAAAACAACTTTTAAATCCTTTGTAATTTATTTCAGAAAGCCTGATGAGTATATTTTATGGCTCAGAGAGTCTGGCTACTAACTAAGAAAAAGCTACGAAGTCTTAGAGTTTTTCAACTGTGTAAGAAACTTTTATTGAATAAAAAACTGGTGGCTTTAATTATCAAGAAGTTAATTGAGAAAAAAGCAATATTAAAATGTCTAAACAATAAAGGACTGGAATTCCACAAAAGCGATATTACTAGTACTTTTAATTAAAGAACATTTAGGTTTGATCAATTAAATCATAAAGATAATTTGCAGAACTAATTTTAACAAAATTGATCCTATTGAACCTGTGCCAACTATAATAAGCTTGTCATTAAAGTATGCAAAGAAAAGTAAAAGAAGTATACCAATACCTTTAAAGCACTTTTTTTCATTTTCATCTGTTAACTCTCCTACATTTCTTTTGGTATCAAACTGTGTGACAAAGATAATAAAATCATCAACAGGAATATTGTACGCTTTAGCAACCAATTCAATGCCTTTTCTTGTTTTAAGGAAATGAATAATACACTCTTCTTCTAAAAACTTATCTTCTTTAGCTTGAGA
The DNA here is from genome assembly GCF_058129835.1 of Hydra viridissima. NCBI lineage: Eukaryota > Metazoa > Cnidaria > Hydrozoa > Anthoathecata > Hydridae > Hydra > Hydra viridissima. Next base: position 14,323,328 of record NW_028324305.1, read on the forward strand.
TTTTTCTTCTAGTTCTTTAATGCGTTTCTTTAGGTTTAAAAGTTGAATATTGGTGGAAAATGAATCTGAAACTAAAGAATTGACAAACAATATAGATTTGTTTTACTTATAAATAAAATACAAACAAATTCACTATCAAAAAGTCAGTGAGATTAAATCCAAACATTATGAAACTTATTTAAACATACAATTGAAGTTTATCTAATTTTCCGCTTTTTTTAAGCTAATGTTTTTTGAAAAAAACTTGTTACAGATTTCTGAAAGGACTGTATTTTATAAACAGAAACTTTTCCATAAAAGGATATTTATTTTGTAAAGAATCAATTGATAGGAGTATATTTATTGATGTGAAAATAATAACATAAAACTGATGTTAAAACACTATATTCTGTTAATACTAGCAACAATTAGACATAATTTGTAATGGAAAAACTATGAACTGTTATTTGTAAGACCTGGGATTAGGCATAAGAAAGAGGTTAGCTCTTAATATTTTGGAAAGTTAATAACTGCTATTAATCAATTATAAACCTACATTCAAAAAATTATTTTACAATATCACATTTAGATATACATACATACCTAAATGAGTAAAAATGAGGAAATTTCATAATTAACATAAAAATTGTAACTAAAAAATCACCATCTGCCCGATGAAAGTCAAATTTTACCTAAATGCTATATTTACTTACAATTATTCTTTTGTAAAAGATTCTTTGATGGAATTGATGAAGGCAATTTGGTTATCACATCTGGAGATTCCTTTATAAAAGATGAATCTAATTTTTTTAGCCAACAATGTAATGTAGATTTTGGAATACCAAATACTTTTTCTGCAGAGCGCAAACTATTACCATTTCTTATGAAGCTAATAACTTTCTCTTGTTGTAATTTTGAGTAACTACCATATAATTTTGGGATTTTTGTATGAATAGTATTTGTAACAATTGGTGAAGTGCAACTTTCAGGATTTTTTAAGTATGTCTCAACGTTATTTACCAACGTTGGAAGAGATGTCATAATTGCTCATGAAAAATAACTATTATTTATGTACATAATAGTGCTAAACTATATATACATTGGACTTTGGTATAAGGTATATATACATTTATGTTTATACTAATCTGAACAAAAAAAAAGCAATGCTGTAAATAAATAGATAGCTGCAATACAGATAAAGCATGTACAAATGCAAAAAAGCACATAGGTAGATAGGTACAAAACGCTTAAGAGAAGTGCAAATATAGTAAACAGTAGTAAGCAGTTAACTGCGGTACACACAGAACAAAAAAAAAAAAAAGAGCGAGTCGAAGTTTTAAATCTCGTTGTATTTAAGCCAACTCTTACAACCAGTGAATTTTTCAGACATTTTAGAATTAAACACCATAAGCTCAAAGTACATTACTTTTTATATTTTTTAAAACTTTTATTGCAAGAGCAACATTAAAACAATATTAGCATAGAATTTATACACTTTAAAAAAATTAAATTGAGGAATGTAACTATACTTAAAATGTGGATTTAATTTTGGCTAATACAATATCTGTTGACGCAATATTTTTTAACGTCTTTAGTTAGGCTCAAGTCTTATGAGCTTTTCTAAACAAACAGCGTATATAAATGTAATGCACGCAAATTATCGACCATCTCAACTGTTTCCGGGAATAAAATCTTACGGTCGTAAAGTTTCGTTCCCATTTCGGTTTAGAATGGTAATTTGTCAAAAGATACTTGATGTTTACGGGTACGGGCCAAGTATTAATACCCGTACAACAAGCATTACCGTATTGACATTGCCCGTACAATGTGTCTTACCCGTATATTCTTGATATATTTTAAATGCGTTTTCATTAAGTTAAACTCGAGGTTTGAGGTTTAATAAAATTTTAGAGCGAACTTTTTCTGTTTAAGAAAGTCTCTCAGATAGAATTTTGTGGTCCCAAGGGGAGGCTGAACTTCTGTATGACTTCCTAGCTCCGCGCAGTCAGAAACTTTCAAATTATGTTAGTTATGGCAATTTAACAGGCAATATTGCTCGTACTTGCCCGCTTGTCGAACCCGGACACTTCGAGTATCCTGTGACTAATGATAATGTTAGGATCGTTACCTAATCGTTTAGTGAAAATTTAATCTTCATAGAGGGATCTAAATTCACTAACAACGATTTTGGTAGTATCTTTACTACAGCTTATTCTACATTGATGCTGTGTCTATTCTGAACAATAAGGGACGAGTTCAAACTTTAAGCACAAAGAGACGATCAAATGTAGCATTATATCCAAACTTTCTTTATCAAACTCATAGAGAAAAAACAGCATCAGAAGTCAACGTATCGCCAGAATGAGTAACAAGTTTTACCGTATAAAATAATGAACACTCCGTTATATACAAACTTACAAAGTTTATCAACTAGTTAACAATTTTTTCATTAAAACAAAGTTTCGCTGACGCGTATTTATTGTTTATGTAAGGGCATATTTCTAATTTTCTTGATATTTATTGAAATAGTCTTGACTGTAAATTTAGTAATACGTTCTGTAATACTTAAGTGATTCATTTTATGAAACTTAACTGCCCTGTTTCCAACAAACTAAAACTCTAGGGGCGTCCAATAATTCCCAAAACAAAATAGTTGGACGCCCTTCTTCTAGAGATGCACCAAAAAGGTTTTAAGAACCATCACGTTTAGCACTCATCCGGAGACCACTCATTATCAATCTTCATTCCTTCCTTTCATTCCCCTTTTATTTTGCGTACGAAGGAGGCAATGGTTTGCCCTTTTTTTCTCCTTTTCAGACCAACAAAAGAACGGGCGGTAAGTCTCTCCCCTAACTAAGTTCTTTTCGGTTAAAGACAATTTGTAAAGTCTTTAACCGAGAAGAGCATTATTGCTAGAATTGTTTAAAAGAGGCAGCCGAGGCTGTTTAGATAACTAAGGGAATACCTCAAGATCAGTAACTCAATTTATTTCAGATCGACAGTGCTATAGGAATCTATAGCATATATGTTGTCGTTATACCGACTCATTGTTAACAACTTTAGCGATTGTAGCGCTGAATTTAATGTCAGCGTTTATTTTCTGATATAAATTTCTCCGGTGTCAGTGACAAAAGTTCTATAGTGCTACAACATAAACACCATTTTGTACTTGATTGAGAAACAAATTGAATTATCAAAAAGCTCTTTAAACTTATCATATTGGACTTATTGTATATTATAGGAACTAACTTTGTCAAAAAATTTTATGGAAACTTTCTTTTGAAGTTTAGTTACCACTAATATTTTTCTTACTGATTTTAACCTACAAAAAATCTTTCTTTAAAAAGAAGATTTATGAGAGTAGCTTATTTTTAATTCAATTTTAAGAGATGTTGCTCTTGGTAAACGAAAATGAAAACAGCAATCCGAAAGTGAAAACAGCGACGCAACCGCAAACGAAATCTCTTATTAAAAAGGTGAAACACACTTTAACAATATCAACTAAAAAATATTCTGTGAATATTATGACATTGATAATAGTAACAACAATTACTTTAAATTTCTTTAAACTTCTACAAGCTTGAACCAAGACTGAACTAATAATAGCTCTTCTTTTAAGCTAGATAGCAAGAAAATTTTATTAAGCTAACATTTCGCAATAATGAATGGATAACACATACATCAAATACTGTTTAAAATTATAAAATAAATATACTAATGAAATAAATAAAACATTTGTTCAATTTTTAGTGCAAGTTAGATTTAAACAGAAAAAAAACAGTGGAGCAAGGTTTTAATACGAAAAAAATCTTTGCAAGAATTAATGTTGTGCAGCACAACGGGCCTACCGGTCTTGGCATCCATTCAAATACCAAACGGCCGGAGTAATTACGTCATTAACCCACAATGCTTATGTCGCATTGAATTAAAAAATTCAATTCTCTACAAATTTTGCCAAGACCATGGCGAATCAAACTGATCGTTGGTACTTCACTAAAGAAGACCTCAGGAATACCCCATCAGTTCGTGATGGGATTGAATTTGCCAAAGAGCTTGGTTACAGACAACAATGTGCAAACTTAGTCCAAGATATAGGACAAAGATTACAAGTGTAAATACTTTTATAAGTAAACTAGTTCTAGTGAATTAAGTTTTCATATCCCAAAATGATAACATAATATCCTTGCCCTGGTAACTGAATGAAAAGCCATAATGTCTTTTATTAGGTACCTAAAAAATAAAGTATTTAGGTGTAAAATTTGGCATATATTGCTGAATGGTTTTCCCAAACAAAATTGAAGTTAGATTTACATAATGATTACATGTCATGTACATAGATGTCTGTTGTGTACAGTACATGTGTAACTGTATGTGTGTGTGTGTGTGTGTGTGTGTGTGTGTGTGTGTGTGTGTGTGTGTGTGTGTGTGTGTGTGTGTGTATATATAATATATATAAATACGCAAGGAGGAAATAGTAATGAAGAACTGAAAGTTGTTTTTTTTCATACAGGTTCTCCTGTAGGAATATTGTTTTCCTTTTCAACTAAAGTTAATAAAAGATACAGCCACTCTTTTAGAAATAGACAAATCATGAATGAAAAATGTCAATTTTTTTTTTTAATTTAATGACAGGCTTGTGCGCCTTAGTTTTGTCATAAAAAACATTTAATTTGTATCTAGAACTGTTTAAACTAGAATTTGATTATTTTCATTAGAAACTGAAATTAACTTTTTGTTGCAAATTTCTTCAGTTACATATTCATCTTGGTTCTTAAAAACAACATTTGAATATTCTGAAAAGCTGAAAGTTAGCAATCTAATTAAATTGGTTTAAAGTCGGTTGAAATTTGCTGTGCACTATCTTTAAGCTGATAATTAAACGTGTTACCTAAACTACTGATTTCACAGAATAGATTTCGTAGAAATTAGGAAATAATTTGTTTTGAATTACTATTTAGCTTATTTCTCTTCAAAGGGAACTATTTTATTCTTGTTTGAAATATTAATTTTATCAGGCCTTGAAAAGAACTGTAATTTTGGAACAATTACATTTTTGTATTATGTTAAATCTTTAAAAAATCAAGACTTACTTTAAATTTATATCACCAGGGCCATAAAGTTCTTTTAAATTAGCAGGTCATCTAACTTTTTCTTTCTTTGAATTCTGTTTACTTTTAAGTTAAGCTAAGGTTTAAAAAAATTTTTGAATTAAAATATTGTTTTTTCTTTTTACTAATTTTTTGCTTCACCTTTAGATATTTGTAAAAAGAAACTTTAACCATTCACTGGCATTTTACAATACTTTTAAAATAATTGCAATCTTTTAAGATAATTATTTATAAACATTTACTTTGAGTTTCACTTATGTTTTAAGGTTTTACCAAAAGATTTTGGCTTGTTTTAGAAACCAGCTGGTTATTAACACTGCTATAGTTTATATGCATCGTTTCTACATGTTTCATTCATTTCAGTCAATGCATAGAAATGTAAGTTTTAAACTAAATTATAATGAATTAATAATCTAAATAGTGCCTCTCCACTCAGAATGTACCAAGTTTCTTTCATTAGGCAATGGCACCATGTTTTGTTTTTCTTGCTGCGAAAGTGGAAGACCAACCTCGCAAATTGGAGCATGTTTTAAAAGTATCACATATGTGTCTTCATAAAGATAAATCGCCTCTTGATACCAAAAGCGATGTAAGCATTAATGGCTAAAGGGTTAATGTTAATTTGCTTTCAGTAACTTCTCAAGTAGAATGCAAGGAGCTAAAAAAAAAAAGTGAAAAATTGGAAAAAGAACGTAAATAACTATATATTTTTCAATTATGTAAATTATAAGCTTAATTTTTGGATATATAATGTCTCAGGATTACATGCAGTTATCTGCTGAGCTGGTGAACAATGAAAGCATTCTTCTACAAACTCTTGGTAAGTGAATCTTTCTGTTGAATGATAAACTTCAGTACCATTATTTGAGAGCTATTTTTTATTTTTGTGGTTACATTAATGTTTTACAGGGTTTGAGGTATCTATTGACCATCCAAATACATATGTTGTGAAGTGTGCTCAGCTTGTTAAAGGTACTTCATCTTAAATATTGTTATTCTTTTTTTATAAATTAAGTTTATTGTAGCTTGTTATGTGCTTCTTTTCTTTTTTTTTTTTTTTTTGAAATATAGTTATCTCACTGCTTTAAGTTTTCTAACCCATGTCCAGTTCCATAGGTACAAATGTAACTTTTGTGATTTTAAATGACGATTAGTTTATTAATAAATTACATAGCGTGGTTCTAAATTCATGTAACTCTCCATGTTCAGTTGCATAGGTACAAATGTAACTTTTGTGATTTTAAATGGCGATTAGTTTATTAATAAATTGAATAGCGTGGTTCTAAATTCATGTAACTCCATAAACTTTAAGTATTTTGATAAAACTTTCATAAAGAAATATTACAATTGTAGACAGGCAGATATTTGTCTTTAAAATAAACTTCAGCTTTGAATTATGATTTGAAATTACAAGTTTGATATTTGCATTCAAGTAATATATTGCTTTCTTAGATTTTTTTAAAATTTATTTTTATGTTGAAGTTTAATTCATATTCTGTGATTCATTTATATATAAACTCGTTTTAAAGTTGTTAGTTTTCATATTCAAGATATTGTGAAATATATTTTTGCCTTGCATATTTCATGAGGTTAATGTTGTTTATTTGGCAGTGGGTTACACACAGTTAGTATTAAGACGAGTGTACCTCTGTCATTTCAGCGACTAAAGATCTTGCACAGACAGCATACTTCCTTGCTACTAACAGGTAATATTTGCTAGTAAGGTTCAATTGTATGTCTGTGCTGTATAGAGGTAAGTATTCTTTCTATTGTGTTTTGAGGACTTTTTTCTTTTTTTTTCTTTTTTTTTTTTTTTTTGTTTTCTTTACAGACATATTTCAATAACAAAGTAGCTTTGATCTGATCTGTGAATCCAAGTTTTATTTTTTGATTTTTTTCTTGTTTACTTTTCCTAATTTGTTATTTATGATTGTATTTTATACTTTAGCTTACATTTGACAACATTCTGTATTCAATATAAGCCAACTGTTGTTGCATGTGTTTGCATTTATGTTTCTTGTTTATGGGCAAGCTATGTAGTAAGTAATTGAAATTGTTTTAAGATAAGAATAAGAAATGTGTTAAAAATGCTTTTTTGTGTATTTCAAAATTTGTTTAATTTTTCTCCTTTCTGAAAATATCTCAGGAAAAAAAGTATTCTTTAAAACAGTTAACTATAATTCATAAGTTATTGTTTCACTATTAACCTTTTTTTACAGAATGTTTTTTAAACAAAATCTTTTTTTTAAATTGTCTTCATCAATATAAAATTAGTATTAAATAAAAAAAGATTAGCACTCCATTTAAATTTTATTTAACTATATAACTATGTGTATTGTAGATGGCATTCAATATGAGCAAATGTTTGATTATGCAACTATAAATAGTCTTGCCATAAATACTGTTGTATGTTTTTGGATTATAAAAAAAAGAACAAAAGCATTGCATAAATGCTTATTAAAGTTCTTTCTGATGTAAAAAATTTCTCATTTAAAAAATAAAAAAATTTTTCTGATGCATCTTATCTTTATAATGGTGAATCATTTGTCTATCCATGGTCTTCCTTATGTCCCTTAGAAATGGAGTAAACCCCTATCTTAAGGTCTGAACTAATAATGCAGGATATACTGTGTCAAAATACCCATCTTCCTGGATATAATTTTTTAATTGTAGAGTGGATCTTTCAAAATTCTTCTGCTCTCTCACTGCTTTGACCGCTGCTTGAGTTAGTAAAATTCCCCGGGGGATCACTTCATTGCCAATCTTCAATACTTTGGGCATGTTTGACCAATTATTGATGAACCGCCAGGCGGTTCACGTAATTTAGAAACAGATTTTATGCACCGTGGTGCGGGTCACGCGTCAGGAAAGGCTTAATGATTCAAAAATGTTTTAAAAATCCAAATTAATATGTGCTCTCTTTGTTGTTCATTTTCTTAAATCAAAGTTTATGAAATTTTTTTTGATATTTCCTTGTATGATTAGACCTTTAAGAAAAGTTTATAAGTTTAGTGGCAATATTCAAACAACTGAATTGATTAAAATCTTAAATGACATAAAAAGGCAAAATATATCAGAGAGAAATACAAACTATTGTATATAAAATATTAATAGGTTTTTATTCTTTTGTTTAGATACCAGAAACAGAAGGTAAAAATTGGTTTGAGTTCATTGAAAACACAACAACCAAAAAGCAGCTAGAAGATCTTAGCTCATATTTTATAAAAATACTTGATTCTAGTCCTACACGTTTAAAAAAACGGTTAACTTCAGGTGGAGCTGTTGTATATAAGGTGAGTTTTTCCTTATTGGCAAACACAATGGTTATTCAAATAAAAAGAGCACAATTTTTAGTCACATAAAAGTATTAGAATTCTTTAGTATCTTTTTTGATATAACTATCTCTTTATAACACTGATTATCATCTTTTTTCAGGATGGAAAAGTTATACCAAAAAAGGTAGATGAAAAAGATTCTACAGTAAATAAAGTAGTGTCTAGTATTGTTAAGTCTGAATCCAATAAACAAGAGCCAAACGGTGGCAATGTCATTCCAAAAAGTAATTTAACAAATCACCTAAAACCACATTCTCACGAAGCAACTCCTCCACCAAATAGAATTTTAACTACACACCAGTCGAGTAGGCTGCCAAAAAATAATCTAAAGAATGAGGAAGATGGTAAAATACAAGATCACAATCATACTCTTAATGGCTCTGTGAAAAGTAACTGTTTAGAAAAGGCCTCAGATCAATTAAATTTTGAACGTCTTAGACAAAAAATGACTCCTGAACAATGGGAGGAATATAAAAAAAAACATATGACTCCTGAGCAATTAGAAGCTTATAAGAAATGGAAGACAAGAGAACGACAAGTTTATTTAAAAAGGAAAGCTACAGAAGCTGCTGCTGCAAAAGATGTTAATGTTAACATTCTCAGTAAGCCAGATAATAAGGCTGTTTCTGCACGAAAACATTCTGTTCACAATGAAATAACAGAAAGTCCAATAAAAAAGCCAAAATTAAGTTCTGATTCTAATCAATTACCCTTAAACAACCACAGTGTGTCAAAAATACATTCGATTAAACAAAATTCAGACCAGAACAAAAAACATGACCCAAATAAGCTGCACGGAAATAATACACAAACTCTACACATGCACACAAATCATAATCGTCTCAATTCAAAAACAGATGACTTATCTGCCACTAATAAATCTCCGCCCCCACCTCCACCACCACCAATAGCAACTATGGTATTACCTACCCCTCCTACAACAAAAACATTAACTCCAACAAAAACTAGTAATCATTACAAGAATAACAGAGCACTTAATGATGGTCGTTTGCAGCACCTTTCTCCTCCACCACCTCCCCCAGTTTTAAAGTTTTTGTCTCAATGAAATAATGACTCTTAATTCCAACTGCAGAATGATTTTATCCAAGTTAGCTTCAAGTTTCTTGCTGTTTGTATAAATATTCTAATAACATTTAAAGCCTTTCTAGTGCTGTTAGCTCAGTATTTATGATAAATGGCTAATAATACGGTAAACAAAAAAAAAAGTTTATTAAACAAAGCAAAAATAAAAAGTTTTAACAAAAGAATTTGCAATGTTATTTCTTTGCTAAATTCTTTAAGTAAGAATGGCATTTTTGAAGTTTTAGCGTAGAGTTTTTTAATTTTTCGATTTTTAATTATCGAAGGAGGTTCGATGACGTCTTCTTAACTTTGCAACATTTTAATATTTTAACATATTTTAATGTTACTAAGTCTTTTAACAGCTTGATTCGATTTAAAAGTGTATGCAACGAAACATAAAATTCTCTTTATTCGTAATAATAATGCTTGTTGTATAAGGTCATCCTTTTTTTTTTTAAAAAGTAAAAAATAAAAAAACATTTTATATTTGCTTTCAAAGCTTTAATTTACGTTTATAATTTTGTACTTTTTTATGAGAATTTAGTGACAGTAGACACACCTCTGTCCCACTTGTTGCTTGTTTTTTTTTTTTTTTTTTTTTTTGTCTTAATGCTTTTTTCGTTTTTGGATACAATTCTGTTTAACATTAGGACCATCAACTCGCAAATATTTATAAATGAATTCTTATGAAGTCTTAGAACTTTTCATATTCTTGTTTCTTACGAAATCTTTTCAAATATTATGAATGTTTTTGTTTCGAATTTTCTTCTTTCTAAAAAGATGAAATTTTAAACAAGTTTTTTAGAAAAGCTTCGTGGCATTTTTTTAAGTTTTATATTTAAGCGAAGTTGTTCAAAAAATGCAAACTGTACCACATTCTTATTTTTTCTTAAACTTTGTTTAAATTTAAGATGAAAGCTCGTATGAACGTATGCACTACGACTTTTTTTCGTTTGACGAATAAAATTCTTTACAGCTATTTTTGTACTACACAAAATGTATACAAACTATAAAGCCAAACTTAGCTTCCCATCTATACTCTTCATTACATTTTAAATATCAACTTAATAAGGTGCTTGCCGTAGTTTATTAGCTTAACTTCAAGAAGTACTGATTCTACAAGTTGTAGAGTGAACATTTGCTAGCCCTACCTTTCCAACACGGTCGAATAAAACGCCAAGATTTGTATCCTCATAGATTTCGCTATTTTTGCTTTTCTCTTCATGGTCTAAAATATGGATCTTTTTCATCAATTTCATTAGATTTCTATAAATTGGGATCAGAACTCGTTTACATATGGCTTCCAGTTCTTGTCTTGAAGTTTTATCCTTATGTTATCAATTAAAAAAGCCTTGATCGAATTGACACCCATAAATGCAATGGTTATTTAGGATGTTAAACACAAAATCTGCTTAAATTCATCGCGGTTTTCTTGGAGTTTAAGGTTAAAAATCCCAAAAGTAAAAATCAGTAAATTTTTTATCTTATCTGTAGAGAAAAACATTTAATGACGATTAAATCATAGTTTTTACAAATTTATTTATAAATAAAAGCTTTTTTTTTTTTCTCACACAATTAAAACGGGCGAAAATGTGTTTTGAAATTAAATTGAATCATTTATAAATCATTCGCAATGTTATTTTCTTAATCCAACTTTTAGCCTCAAACATATTTGCGGTTTTTTTGATTATCTGACTTACATTCATTCTCCATGTTCTTTAGACTAAATTTTGTTGGGCAATATTCTTTTAATTTTCTTAGAGGATTTTTTTAATATGGTAACTAGAAATTGATGCTTCCTCCAGAATATAAAGCCATTAGGTTCTTATGAAAACGTGAATGCAATTTCTACGACTTTTAAGATGGCTCACCACCGTCAACTCTCAGTTTTACAATATAACCGTCATGGATGTTTTTGATTTCAGCTAAATTTCTAATCCTTGTTTTTTTAAATTCAATGAAAATTTAAATTGAAGTTCTTTTCACCAATTTGATTGGTCGCAACTTGATTAAGTTATTGCTAGTTTTTTAATACTAGAATTTGGCAGTTTAGTCTTGTTCTCAATTTGCAAAAGGGTTTTTCTTGTTAAACATAGATTTTCATTAAAGAGATTATGACAATTGAATAGGAATCTGAGTGATTGTAATTTAAAAATTGATAAATCTGGAATCCTTGAAAAGAGGTTGCAATACTTTAAACCAAGAATTAGCTGTAAATGGAACCCTCTCAGCCTATCTGGCATACTGATCTGAACTGTTTTTTTTGGCAATTTTTATTTGCTTGAAATGACATGTTGCAACTCTCTCAGCAGCCATCGGAATCCTTCGACATGATTTATGTTAAATTATTTCACAAGGAAGTTTTGTGTGTAAGAACCTAACTTAACTAACTTTTGAAAACTTTTGAAAAGCACTGAGAATGTTTCCTTTACACAATACAATCTGTTTCCTTTTTTTTTTTTTTTTACAGAGGAAAGTAAAATAAGTTTGAATTTATCAATGTGTGAACTTACTATTGCGTTTATTCTCTGGTGACAGGTCAGATTATGATAATTGAGAAGTCATACAATTTAAGAAGAAATGGGTGTTTCCTTTTTTCAATACGTCAAAACTAGTTGGGCTCCACTTACGTAATCCGATAAAAGTAAGGCACAAATATTTTTTTAAGCAATAAAAAAAGCTATTGTTATAATTATAGCTCCTAGTTCGTTACACCAAGTGCATATGGTGTATCAGGGTATCGTAAAAGATTCTAAAAAAGTAACATTCTGTTGAGTGTATGAAATACGTTGTCATACTTCTCCAGATCTACGAATAAGCTGAATAACATTAGGGAGAATTTTTCCACACTCTGGAGCATCTGAGCTGCTAACACGGTTATTATGACTTTCAAAGATTCAATCTTGATTTTTACATGATTCATGTAAAACTCGTCCTGTTGTCTGTGTTATCTTTTCTAGCCAGAGGAATATTTAGTTTTTTCTGGGCTCTCTCCAGCTCTCTTTGTTTCTATTTTTCTATAACTTTAATGTAAAGTTGCTTAATTATTTTTAAATTGCTTTTTTTTTCAAATTGAATATGAATATTTTAAATTGCTTCCTTGTTTCTTGTTTTATCGGCCGTAATCCTTTGCTTGTCTGGAGTTGACCCACTAGGATATCTTTTTTTGCATTGTGTTTAAAATCAAGCAATCTCATTCTCAATATATTTTTCATTTCTGGCAAATTTTTTTCTTTAAAAAAGTAACAATGTTAACTTATGTTAATGTTGCCTTTTTTTCTTATTTATTTTTTATTGTTAACAAATAATAAACCTTATTTTAGGTCAAAAGAATGGCATATTGAAAATTAAAAATGAAATTCAGTTTTTTAAATAATCTTACATAAAGTAAATATAAACATGATAGTCAATATTTGCTATTTGTAAAGCATTGGGTTATTTTCTTCATCAAGCTACAAACTCATTAGGTTTGGAAGGTGTAGATTCTCGTTTTTTATTTTTTTAGCTATTTAAGTTTACACTTTTAAGCAGAAATTTTTTGTTTTGTTTAAAACAAAGTTAGAAAGGTTAGCAGAAGTTATTTTATGAGTTTTTTTTTAACACTTTACATTCTACATTTAAAATGTTGCGCCGTAATATTAATCATTAGTATTTAAGATCATGACGCGAAATCGTACGGCAAATAATATGGTCGGCGGTTCTTATTAAGCAGAACTAAATTTAAACTTTTCAGTTCTTGAATAAAAAGTAAACAAAAGGGTCTTTTTCCTCTCAGTGCTAACTGATTTTGATACCCTTTTATCAAACAATCCATCAAGAATAATCTCTGAAAAACTATACTTTTGTACTCTATTATTTAATAAATAATATTTACTTGGTCTTGATATGATTAAAAGGTTAGTAATGTATCTGCAATACCACCAAAGAAAAGTAATAGCCACTCTTTCCCCTAAATGTGTATAACCTCAAACAGTCAGACTGTTAAGAAATTCTTTTTAGTAAATGTGATCAGCTATTATTTAAACAAGTTTTAAAAATCAGTTTCGTATAGGAATGATTTCTTCCTGAGGTCAGTATTATGAAACAAATGTGTATGTATTTACGCGAACTTCCTCGTATTTCGCGAAAAAAAAATCAAAACCGATGCTGAAATTGTTGAACTTTGAATTTGATCGTTGATTAAAATCAAAGGTCTGCCTATTTAAGAATTAGTGACTTTCTTTTGTAATTATAAAGATATTTTTGTGGTACGATTTTTTTACAGTGTGATAATTTTTAGGTTTTCGTGAAATTCTTTGTCGTTACGATTTTGTTTTAATAAATTTATCGCACCCCTAATACTAGACTTTCATAATTCAAAGAATGTCATTTTTCGGTTTATTCGTGAATCGGCTAACATTTATCATTATTTTTGCTGTGCAAGACAATCATAACTCTCAACAGACTGGTAATGATATTAATAAAGTCGTGATAGTGATTGATAGCCATTAGATAATCTTGTATTGCAGTTGAACAACGAACTACGAATTGTAAACAAAACATGCTAATAGGGATCTGGAGACTGGAGAAACTAAATTCTTTCCTAATTAAAAAAACAATAATTTTATTATTGTTTTAAAATTTGGAAAGAATCAATTTTCAACATCTTATCTAGTAATGAGTTGCACTGTCGTATGTGCTAGCTACTTATATTTGAATTTTTGTTTCAAACAACCAACTCTTGTTTTTACTTTGATTTATTTGAATTTAGTTTTAAAAGGGTTGCTGCCACATTATTAAATTCTAATTTTTCTCATTAAACTACTGCATACACACACACACACACACACACACACACACACACACACACACACACACACACACACACACACACACACACTGTAATTTACAATGTATATTAATACAAACTAACACTTCTTCAGAAATAATCATACGATCAACATGCATTCACTAAATTCTTGATAAATTTGTAAATATTTTAAACTGTCATTTTATAGAGCATTCATTAAGTGGAGTGCAGAATTTGTTTTAGCCGGCAATAAAAATCGTTGTTGTAAAATTTCAGCATGTGGTTTGAAATAAAGGGGAACCTGTTGTACCTCTTACCCTTTTTTGCTTCCGGTCGTTTTTTGTCTATGCTATTGAATCAATTTAAACCATTCAAAGTTTGTGTTATTCTCTCATATTTTACGCAAAAATTATACTTATGATTTTTTTTTCATTCGACCAAGAAGTATCATTTTTTAACGTTTTAAAAAAATTAGTTAAATGGTCAATAGTACAACATGGACGTTGTACCTTTGACCGAGGCATAATGTTCCTTTGACCATTATGTTATTACTAAATAATCATGGATTGTTTGGACTTATTTAATATATTATAGCTTTGCAATGTATTATAAAGAGACTTCTGGCCAACTTCATGTTAAAAAAAGCTAATAAAATCATTTTGTAACCAATCAAAGTTTCCTAAAATAAATCCAAAAATCAGTTCTTGAAACCTTGGGAAGATTTGTGCACCAAGAGTCATTTTGTATCTAAGGCCACCCCACTTTATTTTTAAACTATCAATTTTTAAGTTATGCAACTCAGCCAGCTGATTGGCAATATCAAATCCCTTTTTTTTTAATCCTATTTTACGTCTCGAAGGACGTTGCCGCGGCAAATTACCAACAAAAAACAATTTTTGATGGTCTGAAATAATCTTTTGTTTCTTATCTCTTTCATAGTTTTACAATTTTTTTTGTATTACTAAGTAAAATATCTTGTACAAATGGATATTAATAGTCTTGTACAAAGGGATATTGATTATCCTTGTACCTAGGATGGTGCCTTAAAGTATAACTATGGTCATAATATTTACACCTTTCTTTGTTTAATTATTTTTTGAAATAAATAAAGGAAAATGATATCAAGCATCTGTTTTATTTCGATTCAGTCACATTTTTTTAGTCGGATGCTCTGTTAGGTTTGAGGTTGAAAACTCAAATGTGATTGAGTTGTACAAAATATGTTTTCTAATAGTTGTTATTATCATTTTAGATTTAAGAGCAAAATCATAATTCTTTAATTTGGTATACTAGTTGGTGGTCTAGGTACATTTAGAAATGAACTAATTGTACACTAAGGGTCACTGACTTTAAAATCCTTTTACTTGACGGAATTTTGTATATTAAGTAATTATACTGTCATCAATAGAAAGTAATAATATGATGTAATCATACTAAAAAACTGGCTCAAGGTACACGAATCTCCTATAAATAGGTCTGTAGCATAGAAACCTCTTAAAACGCAACCACAATCACAATCTTTAGCTGCTATATTCATTTAAATATTATTATAATGCGTAAGTGAATATTTGAATGCAGACGATAAAAAATACAAAATTAAAAGAATATAACATATTAAATAATACAGTAGAAGATATCAGAGCAAAATCAAACATAAGATAATGGTATCTAGATGATCCGCGGCCAACAAATGGTTGTAAAGCTTTCATTTTGATAACTTCAATTCCAGATCAGAAATATTTTTCATCTAGTGTAAATTTATTGTATGACTTCTTAAGATGTTTAATTTTATAAGCTAAACCAACAACTTCAATAACTTCTACCACATAGTGTCAAGAGCATTTCTTTCCACTTTCAAATTTCGTGAAACGATTTCACTTTTCTTGTTTGCTATTTCTAGTTCATGGTAAATGAACTGATGGTAATTTCCCAAAGTGGTTTTAACTTTAATTATACCATTAAAGCATAAGATTTGATATCCACTTTTGGCTTATCAGGAACATTTGCAGCTAAGAAATAAATTTCAGTAAAGATATTTTCATTAAAGGGAAAAAAACCCAGTACATTTAAAACTGTTAATCAAATTATTTGGTACAAAAGCATGAGAATAAGCTTGACCAACAAGGTAAGATATATCATAAATTTTAACATACATTTGCTGGAGATATCATCCAATTATTCATCGCATTGATATAAAAAAATTTTTAAATAGGGGTTGCATTTTATGGGTTGCATGAGGATGAAATGTCATTAAAATTATGCCAGAACTTTTTGCTGACTCAATAATAGAAATGTTCACATGAACTTCATGATTATCCATTAATAAAAGAAATGGTTATTCAACCAAAGGTCGTACATTAGAAGGAGCACCATTCAGGATCCATTTCTTAAATTTAGCACATGGAAATATAAGTAATTGTGGGATGTTATTTCCAGTAGCATTAATGGCTGTAATGACTGTTGCACTGTTGCCTCATTCTGCACTAGTCATACTTCCAACTTGTTTTTTGCCTTTTGAAGTTATGATTTTTGGTGGTATGTGAACTGTGGAAAATCCTGTTGCATTACAGTTTTAAATGTTTGATTGTTCAAAATGATAACATACTAAAACATTTTTATAGCTTTTATATAATTCTTATGATTTCTTTATTGAATGCATAAGATCTACCAAGATACATTAGCTGTGGTTCATGTAAAATAACTTATCATTACATCTTCTTGAAAAAAATATCAACCTTGCTCCTTCACGTTTTAAACAAAAACATATTAACAGAAATGATTATACATTTTTCTGCTCTTACTTCCTTATGGCTGTATAGAAGTTAAGTAAAGCTAAATAATCATTAAAACTGATCATCAGGCAATTACAAATAAGTAAATGAATTTTATGATAATTTTCATAGAATTTGCCTTTTAAAGTTCGCAAAATATCAAAGTGCAACATGGACCAGTCAAAGGTACAACATCCCACGCTGGTCAAAGGTACTTGTGATGGGTTTCTTTAACAATTATCATCTAAATCCCCATTTAGGTTAAGAAATTATCACCTAAGCTTTCCCGTAGCATAAAAAAAAGATGTTGGTTAATGTTGATAATATCATGCATTAACCAAACAACAATTTATGACGGTTTTATTATCAAAACAAGTTTAACACAAATATTTACTTTTTAAGAGCCAAAAATTATAATTTCTCGTGGATCAATACAATCTATCTTAAAAAGAGTCGTCATAGACTAATATTTCAAACAGCACTTCATGTTTTTTCAAAATGATAATAGTAGGCCAACAGGAAAAAGTGACTAAAGGTACAACGTGGTCAAAGGTACAACAGGTTCCCCTACTTTTTCAGAAATATTTGAAAAGTGTTTAAAACTAATGTATAACTGAACTATTAGCAAGATGGAAAAGACATACAAATTCGTGCCTTTACTGATTCCTCATTTGAATGTGTAGAACTAAAAAGGTGAAAAAAATGGGAAAATATCTTTTGGAAAAATAGCAACAAAATGTAAACTTCCCAAGTCCGCAGTGCAGAGTATCACAGAAAGGTATAAGAAAACTGGATAGTTGCAGCGCCTCCAAAGAAAAGGCAGCAAATAGAATTTCATCTTGAAATATTAAAGAAAGTAAAGATACATCGTGCGACACAATTAACTGCATTTACAAAAAAGTTTGAAAAGTTTTTATTTAAAATTTGTATGGTTCTTCATAAGATTTTGCCTCAAAAGCGCTCCATACTAAAAAATCCATTGGATTAAGGTCCGGACTTGATTAAATACGATGAAGTCTGAGAAGTTCTGACGGGTCCATAATAAGATTGGTCCCAAGGTGAAGCAGGAGTCTTCAGGATATTCAAAATATAGTAAAAACTAAAACTTCTAGTGCCAGTCTACAATTGCAAGAGTACTAAAAAAGTACAACTTGAAGAGCTTTTACTCTATCAAGAAGCCATACATCGAGAAATCAGAAAACACTGTTGAAGCTTTTTCTAAATTTTATATCTTTGAATCTGATGGCAATAGGCAAGTTTGGAGAAGTTGGCGGAGAAGCTAGTGGAGCATGGAAAAAGAATGGATAAGCTCTAAAATTAAAAAATGTAAACTTAACGACGAGTTATGGGGTTCTATGGCTGGGTCTGGGGTTGGCAGCATCGAATTTAACAATGTAACCAAGAAGAAAGAAGTATATCTTGAGATTTTGCAAAATAAACTCCAAGATTTAGCAAGAAAATTGGGACTAGAATGAAGATACACCTTCTAGGAGGATAATGATCCAAACAAATCGCAGGTATTATTAAAAACTATTATCAGTGAAATAAGATAAACAGACTGGTCAACTCAATCTATCAACTAAAATCTCATCGAGCATATTTAAGATTTTATCAACAACGCCATTCATTAAAATTCCCCAAAAATAAAGATGACCTCACAAAAAGATTTTCTGAAGCCTGGGACAACATGAGTCTTAAAGTCACCCAGAATTTAGAAAAATTCGATATATAATCAAATGTTAGCAGTCATTAAGTGTGGCCAAATGTGTTCCAAATGTGTTCCAAGTGTGGCCAAACGAAGTGTTCAAATAATTGCTTACTAATTGATTAAATTAAATATTTAAAAAGAAAAAATGACATCGTATGATTAAAGTTGACGTATAAAAATTGAATTGCTATAAATATATACATAGTTTATAATATAATATATAAATATGTATATAAATTATAATAATAACGGATATTAACGATAAACCCGACATATCCCCCTTCTCCCTTATTAAGATTCCAAAGATATGGCAACCTATCCTTTATTTTCATATGGCAAACCTCTCCTAGATAAAAGTCACAGATTGGGACCCGATTAATTGAAACACTTTTCCTAAAGAATCACATCAAGTAAGGGTTGACTTGTCAAACATTTGCATGAACCATTGTCCAGCTTTAGGAACAATTTATTAATTGATTTGTTTTACGTCACAAAGTAAAATGTTCAAAAAGAAACTTTAGGTTTAAAAAATAAGAGGCACTCATTGTTAACCGTATGAGCCTTAATTTCAAAACAAGTTTAATATCACTAGCTTTAACGCGAGCACAGAAATTATTACTCTTATAACTCCGATAAACGAGCGTGTCTTTTTAAAAAAAAACACAAAAAAAGCGAACAAATAACAAAAAAAGAAAAAAAACCTCGTCTGATTTTGTTTAAAAATGACGATGGTGTAAAAACTAGCTCTTGAGCTCTATTTCATCAATATGTTTCGAGAAATCATTGTAAGATAATTATCATTCTTCTTTACTTAGGCCTTCTTTAAGACCACCTCTGTTGTAGCAATATTCTATTCACAGTTTTAGTTAAATTTTAAACTTTTTTTTTTTTTTTTTTTTTTTTTGGATATTCATAATTTTTTTACCACGGACATTTGGACAAGAGTATTTTACAGTATGCTGACTGTAGTTTTAAAAACAAAAGCCGTTTTCCGAATAGAGATATTCAAAATAGAAAGTTTCAAAATGGCAGATATCCAAAATGGAAGTTTAATCACGGCGCACTTTCTGCCGAATATAACTATCATGTTTATTTAATAATGATGTCTGACTGGTTGCTGTAAAAATCATTAAAAGCTGATCTTTCATTGTCATTAATTTTGTTAGGCAAATTCTAAGTTTTTTCTTATCTACTTAGATTTTTGTATATGAACAAACAAATATGTATATATATATATAAATATATATATGTTTACTTATTTATTCTGTTGTTATCCTTTGTCTACTAAAGACAAAAAAAAAAAAAAATTATGGGATTGTAGTATAATAGGAAAATTACTGTTTCTATTCTGCTATATACACCATAGTTATCCTACTTATATACACTATAGCTAGTTTGCAGAAAATGTGATTTTGAACTTAATGTTTAATTACAGATTTAATTTTATATAACATTTTCAAAGTATGTTTCATTCTTTTTATGTTATATTCTGTGCAGTTCTATGTAACGAGTTCTCTTTTTAATATTATGATCAACTGTATTTTAGTTGCCTAAATAATTTCTGTCTTCTACTTACACAGTTATGTTTGTATATAAGTTTTATGTGAAATCAATTTTACAAACAACTCCTTAGTTAATTTGTCTTTCATCTTAGCATGATAAATTATTTCTATTAATTGGATACCCTGTTCTATAACAGTCTGCTTCTAGATTTGCATAAATTTAATAAAGTTTAATAAATTTAATAAATTTTATGGAATCAGATGTCTGCTTTGATCTTACTTCATCATAGCATTTAGTCATTGTTGATTATACAGTTTATAAATAAAAGAAATACAGAAGTATATATATATATATATATATATATATATATATATATATATATATATATATATATATATATATATATATATATATATACATATATATATATATACATATATATATATATATATATATATATATATATATATATATATATATATATATATATATATATATATATATATATATATATCTGTGTGTGAGTACATGTGGTTGTGTATATGTATTTATCTGTGTGTGTGTATGTATGTATGTATGTATGTATGTATGTATGTATGTATGTATGTATGTATGTATGTATGTATGTATGTATGTATGTATGTATGTATGTATAAATGTATGCATGTATGTATGTGTGTGTATGTATGTGTATGTGTGTATATATATATATACACACATAAACATATATATATAATTTAGATTTAATTTAGTTTGTTTAGTTTTAAACAATTCAAAGTATGACAGAGGAACATTCATGTCCAAAAAAACAACCTACATTTGCACAGAAACCTGATCTTGATAAAAGGTATATATATATATATCCTGTTAGTTAATTTTAACATTCTGTTTTATCCAATTGTCTATCTTTATGTCACTTATTACAACAATACATAAGTTCAATTCACTGTGGCTTAAAGGCAGATCTCAATTCACAATAACCTGCTATATGGTCCATTTTTTAGTTGTTTATATCCAATAGTAATTTTATGAGTATGAATAACAAAACAACAACAATAATAATGATAATAATAATAATGATGATGGTGATGATAATAATAATAATAGATATAATAATAATGATAATAATGATAATAATAATGATAATAATAATGATAATAATAATGATAATAATAATAATAATAATAATAATAATAATAATAATAATAATAATAATAATAATAATAATAATAATAATAATAATAATAATAATAATAATAATAATAATAATAATAATAATAATAATAATAATAATAATAATAATAATAATAATAATAATAATAATAATAATAATAATAATAATAATAATAATAATAATAATAATAATAATAATAATAATAATAATAATAATAATAATAATAATAATAATAATAATAATAATAATAATAATAATAATAATGATAATCATAATGATAATAATAATAATAATAATAATGATAATCATAATGATAATAATAATGATAATAATAATGATAATAATAATGATAATAATAATAATAATAATAATAATAATAATAATAATAATAATAATAATAATAATAATAATAATAATAATAATAATAATAATAATAATAATAATATAAAAATTAGGCTGTGACAATTCCCGTTTTCCGGGAAACGAAAGCGGGAATTTCCGGGAACGGGATTCATTTCCCGGACTTGGAAAAAAACGGGAACGGGAATTCCCGTTCCCGTATTTTAAAAAGCGGGAACGGGAAAATCCCGTTCCTGTTCCCGTTTTTCACCTGGAACGTCTAATATTTCCTGGTTTTTTTTCCTGCTTTTTTTTTTCTTTTTTTTTCCTGGTTATATAATTTGTTTGTTTTTTTTGTGGTTTATTTTGGTTTAGGTGTTTGTTTTTTTTTGGATTCTTTTTTATTTTTTTTTTTTATTTTTTAAATTTATTAACTTAACAACATAGAAGACTTTTACAACATAGAAGATTTTTACAACATAGAAGACACACAGGGGAGTTTTAATAAAAGCTATGTACCTAAAAAAAAAAAAGGAAAAAAGGTTAATTCTAACTAATAACTTATATTCAAAGGAAAATAAGGTAATTAACAAGAAAGATACCAAAGATATGAAGAAAGTTAGTAAAGAAAAGACGCAAGTTAGCAAAGAAAAGAAGAAATTAGTAAAGAAAAGAAAAAAGTTAATAAAGAAAAGAAGAAAGTTAGTAAAGAAAAGACGAAAGTTAGTAAAGAAAAGAAGAAGTTAGTAAAGAAAAGAAAAAATTAGTAAAGAAATGAAGAAAGTTAGTAAAGAAAAGACGAAAGTTAGTAAAGAAAAGAAGAAATTAGTAAAGAAAAGAAGAAAGTTAGTAAAGAAACGAAGAAAGTTAGTAAAGAAAAGAAGAAAATTAGTAAAGAAAAGAAGAAAGTTAGTAAAGAAAAGAAGAAGTTAGTAAAGAAAAGACGAAAGTTAGTAAAGAAACGAAGAAAGTTAGTAAAGAAAAGAAGAAAGTTAGTAAAGAAAAGACGAAAGTTAGTAAAGAAAAGAAGAAGTTAGTAAAGAAAAGAAGAAAGTTAGTAAAGAAAAGAAGAAATTAGTAAAGAAAAGAAAAAATTAGTAAAGAAAAGAAGAAAGTTAGTAAAGAAACGAAGAAAGTTAGTAAAGAAAAGACGAAAGTTAGTAAAGAAAAGAAGAAATTAGTAAAGAAAAGAAGAAAGTTAGTAAAGAAACGAAGAAAGTTAGTAAAGAAAAGAAGAAAATTAGTAAAGAAAAGAAGAAAGTTAGTAAAGAAAAGAAGAAGTTAGTAAAGAAAAGACGAAAGTTAGTAAAGAAACGAAGAAAGTTAGTAAAGAAAAGAAGAAAGTTAGTAAAGAAAAGACGAAAGTTAGTAAAGAAAAGAAGAAGTTAGTAAAGAAAAGAAGAAAGTTAGTAAAGAAAAGAAGAAATTAGTAAAGAAAAGAAAAAATTAGTAAAGAAAAGAAGAAAGTTAGTAAAGAAACGAAGAAAGTTAGTAAAGAAAAGAAGAAAGTTAGTAAAGAAAAGAAGAAAGTTAGTAAGGAAAAGAAGAAAGTTAGCAAAGAAAAGAAGAAAGTTAGCAAAGAAACGAAGACAGTAAACTACTTAAAAAAATTATAATTAGGTCTTAAACCTAATTATAATTTTAAATTATTATAATATTTATATATATTTACCTTATAGTTATAGTAGTTTGTTCCTAGTATTAGTACCAAATTTATAACATAAATCTTAAAATCTTAAAATAAACGGGAATATATGCGCGCAAATCATAAAATAGCGGGAATCCCGTAAAAAAGCGGGAAACTTGGTAAAATGCGGGAAACTTGTAAAAATACGGCTTTTCCCGTATTTCTTATATTATATTATAATATATAAATATATATATTATAATATATAAATATATAAATATGTATATATATAATATATAAATATATATATTACATATATAATATATATATAATATATATATATTATATCATAATATATAAATATATATATATTATATATTATAATATAATAATTACGGGAAAACCCCGTAACATCGAATGACGTACGGGAACAGGAACGGGAATTTCCTGTTCCCGTATTTTATTTATTACGGGAACAGGATCCCGTTCCCGTATTTTAAATACCAAAAGCAGGAACAGGATCCCGCTCCCGTAGTTCCCGTAAATACGGGAACTTGGCGCACTCTAATAAAAATAATAATAATAATAATAATAATAATAATAATAATAATAATAATAATAATAATAATAATAATAATAATAATAATAATAATAATAATAACAAAAATAACAAAAATAAAAATAGTAATAGTAATAAAAAGTACAGAAAGAAAAACTTATGGTATAAATGACTATAATTTTTTGTTTTAATTTTGTTGTAATCATTTTATACATTGTTATTGTTTTTATGTTATAATTAAAAGTAGTTGTTGACATTAATATTTAAAATTTACTTACTTTTTAGAAATAATTTTACACATTGAATTTCAAAATTCTGCTTTTTTCTATTTTTCTTTTTTTATTACATTATTATATTTTTTTAGTCATTACTTTTGTTAGTAATTACTTGTTGTTTTTTTTAACTTTTACTGAAGCCATATGAACAGTGTCAATGGAATGTTGAATGAAGGATTGGAACTGGTAACTTTTTATTTATTATTAGAAGTTTTAAGATGTAAATATAAGAATCATCTTAATATAATCGTTATATATAATCATCTTAATTCTTTTGTTAATTCTTTTGTTAAAAATAATAAACACAATACACCGAATTGGTAATAAAAAGTAATTTTTTTATGAATATTTAAGTTTTAAAAAATTTTAAAAATTCAGTCTTATAATTAAAATTTAATCCAAAATTTTGATATGAGGTTTTACGAATAAAATTATCTACAAATTATATTTTCTCATATTATTTACAACCTAAAAATAATATTAGCATATTAATACCAAGGGTTACAGACATGGTTATAGCATTTAGTAAAATCACAATATACAATAATCTATGCGGAAAATATGCAATATACAGATAAATATACAAATAAAATCACAATATATGGATCTATGTGTAATTATATATGTATGAATAATATACATTTGTATATTATACATATATAATTACACATAGATCAGGGAAATTCAAGTTGTCCATTACAAGTAACTACAAATTTTGCAATATCATTGATGAGTGTTTCTCTATATTCAATGTTACAAGATTGCCTCAACTTCCCTTTAATTCTCAAAATTCTTAAATTTCAAAATGTTCCTGATTCATTGTAATCCTTAGATTTGTTTTATATGAAAAATTTTTTCTTGAGTAGTTGAGTAGGGCCATTGCCATTTGGTATGCTGTCTTCAAAACCTGAAAACCTATGGTAATTATTTTGAAAATCAGATAACTGGGTTTTAAATCATTTTTTATATTAAGGTAGGGGTAAGGGTTAGGCAACTACTGCCTAAACACCTGTGGCTGTACCAATCATTCAGGCTATGTATTTGTATATTCTAACTTTTTATGTGTTGATTTTTCAATGTAGAATACTTTTTTTTTATCAGCATGAAAAGTAAAAGTTGTTTGAAATTTTAATTAATTTAACTCCCAATTTTTGTTTGAGAAATTGTTATAAAATTTGTTAAAAACTGGATGTGATTTGAGTTTTCATTATAAAAATAAAAAAAAAATTTTAGCAAATATTAAGTTCTAAAATTAAAATTAATTTTTTGAAATTTTACTTTTTTTTATTTTTATTTTTTTAAATTTTTGAGTAACTTGAAGTATAAAGTTGTAGAAAGTAAATAAAAGTTTTTTAACATTCACAATTATTCTCAATTTGTTTATAAATAAAATCATTATTAAATGTGATTTTCAAATTAGAAAATAATTTACTATTTCTTTAAGATTAACAACCTTTCAGTGAAATTTCATGTTAAATAAAAATACAACAGAATAGTTGATAACTATGTTGTAATAAATAAATGATATTTTTCATCATAATTTTGAGAGTTCTAGAAAAGTTGCAGATTTTTGAAAATGTTTTTTTTTTTCTTTTTGGAATTTCAAACATCATTTTAATGAATAACATAGATAGAATTTTTTATTCATAAATTTAAAACATTTTTTTTTGTCAGGTAATGGATTCAGTAAACAATTCACCTGAAAGTTTTTCAGGAAACACAAGTTCACAAGAATTTGACCCTATATCACCATCCAAAGATGATGAGATGTAATTATATTATTAAAGTATTATGTGTGTACTGATGTTTTTAACTAGTTACATGTTGCTTATACAAAATTGATATAATTAAAAAAATCAATCAAAATGCAGTTTGTAAAATTTTATTTTTCTATAGAACCCATGAAGTTTGTGCTCTGTGCAACTGTGGGTACGAAATGACATTAATACTTGGGCAATTAACTCGTTATAGAGTATCACAAAGTACTCTTAAAAAAAGTGACAAAATTAAAAATGAAGTTCCAAAAGAGGATATAGAAATGTACACCTCAGACACTTTAAATAATAAAAAGGAAATAAAGGAGAAAGTTTTTCATAAGCGTCGACGCAGGAAGCAAAGTATTGATAATGATTTAAATCTGCCTCCTGATATGACTGCCTTTGGCACAGCAACAATGCAAGATTTTACTGAAGTTTTGGATAATGACGGTTTTCTATGGGCACATCATTGCTGTGCGGCTTGGTCTGCAGGTGTTTGTCAAACTGATTCATATGATTTAGAAAATGTTGATAAAGCAATTGCTAAAGCTCTTGTTAAGGTATTTGTTGCTTCTTGTTTCAACATTATTTTCATAAAACAAATGAGCATGGCAAGTTTTGATTTTAAAATTTGTTTTCCTTAATATGATTTTTTAAAAATTTTTTTGAAGTTCGTAGAACCTAACTATTGTTTTAATTTGATTTCTCTGAACAGAAATGCAGCCATTGTTTTCGATTTGGAGCAAGTGTGGAGTGCCAAGTGCAAAGATGTAGCAAGCTTTTTCATTATCCTTGTTGTGCTAGTGCTGGAGCATTTCAGAACATAACCAGTATGATCCTTCTATGTCCAGAACACTTAGATAGATCAGAAAAATTGAGTAAGGTTTTTTTTTTTTTAATTTTTTTTCTTTTTTTTTTTAATTTCATTTAAAATTTATATATTTAAAAATTAATAAAGCATGGTTAATGTAAAAACAAAAACACATCAAACATCAACACCCTAATATCAGGCTGTTGATATTAGTTTTGAGGTTTTTAAAATTGATTTCAATAACTGGACTATTTTATTTTTTACACAGCTATACAGATAAAAAATTGAGAACATGAAAAAAGCTGTTCTCACATATTTTGAGGTGCTAAAAACAAAATAACATTTAAAAATATATATTAGTTTTAGTTTCTAAGGTATAAGTAATCATTTAATGATGTAAAAGTTATAAAACGCATGATGCAACTTTTGCTATAGACTACATAATTTAGTATTGGTGACCAATAAAAAATCTTAACGTGGACCAATGCAGTTTCATAAAGGTCATTCTATGGCAACCTGAAAGTGTTTGCTATCTTACTTGGTCTTCAGGGTGGTTTTTATCTTAATTGGTATTGTTGCTTCTTATGTGAATGGGGCAGTTGTACAAAAGAGTTCTATCAAAATAGATCAGCCACAAGGGAATGGTTAAAAAACTCATTCAGTTCTTCAAACATTTTGTTTGTAACATGTCTTTTAAAATTCATTTTCTTGACTCTAATCTGAATTTCTATACACTAAATTGTGTAGCTGTGAGTGGCAGCATGTGAAGTGCTTCAAGATGTTACAGCTATAGAAAAAAGATATTGAGGTAAATAGAGACCATCAATGCTTGCAAATTACTGGTGGACAATTCAAGAGATTCTTTCCTTGTATGCAAAAAATAAGTAAATAATTCAAGAAAAGAAAAAGGAATACAAATTGAAGACATTTTAAAGTTTTACTAATATAATTTTTCTTAAAAAACAAAAACATTTACTTATTACCTTTAGTTGGAAAACATTTTTCCTTTTTCATGGAAACATTAAAACCAACTAAAAAAATTATTGTTATATTTCAAAATGTGGCATCATTAAGAAATGGCACATTTCATTTATAACAATAAATTTTTGAAATATAACAATAAATTTTTGAAATATAACAATAAACTTTTCAAAATTTGTAGAACTATTATTATCAAACACTAATCTACTAAGTATTTTGTAGCTGAAATCCTTAAAAGTTTATATAAGTTGGCAAGCATTTAGTTTTTTTTTTGCTGTATTTATTTCACAGTTGTTCATATTGAAGGTTTAAAAAATTAGAGTTAATAGAAATAGTAATTTGAATTGAAAATTATTTTATATTTGAATTAAATTTTTTTCAATTAAAACAATAATGTAAACACATTAGAGTAATTTTTCAGTTGATGCTGACGCATTTTGTGATACTTGTCAAAAATCTGATAACATGCAATCTCAGCTGTTCTGCACAAGCTGTGGGCGTCATTTCCATAGTTACTGTGTTGAGATGAATATTCCAATAACTCCTGTTGTTCGAATGGGATGGCAATGCTCATACTGCAAAGTATGCCAAGGTTGCAAACAACCAGGTGATGAAGAAAAAATGCTGTGTTGTGATCAATGTGATAAAGGCTACCATATTTATTGCTTAAATCCCCCAATATCTATGGTTCCCAAGTCAGTTTGGAAGTGTGTCAGTTGTCGTAAATGTAGTGATTGTGGATCATCAAAACCAGGTTCTGGTCCTTCATGCAGGTGGCATAATAATTTCTCACTATGTGATCGCTGCTATCAGCAAAGAAAAAAGGGTCAAAGTTGTCCAGTATGCAAGCGTGCTGTAAGGCTATTCAACAATGGTGATGCATTACAATGCAAAAAATGTTTTAAATGTGTACATGGGGAATGTCACACACCTTTGGATGATGGTAGTGAATACATTTGTCCAGAGTGCATTGAAGGAGATAGGTATATGAAAGCTGATAGTTATGAGGTAAATATGATCTTTTATTTGTTTGAATATAAATTGAGTTATAACAGTTTTTGTTATTACAGATTTTGCTGTGTATTTTTTATTTTCAAAAATATAATATTTTAAAGTGTAAAAAAATAAATATTTATACATGGTTAAACATAGTTTTCATATTGAATTAAACTTGATATATTTGTAAAAGTATATTACTATAATGTTTCTGGTTGCTTTAGTTTATTTAACAACATATTAGTAATTACATGTAGATAATCCTGGCCAAGACTCATTAATATACCAGAAATGTTTAAACTCATAAATGTATGTAAATTATCACAGTCAACTCTTATGGAGTTGCATGACCCTAGTCTCACTGGTTATGATCTTGTCATTATAAGCTAAACTATGGCTACATTTTTTTATTGTAATTTTTTCATTTAATTTATTTAGATAATAGATTTTTAATCTGAATTTCTTAGATTAAAAAAATGCATTTGAATATTGTGTTTTATAAACTTACAAAAAAAACATTTTGCAGAATGAATCTAATTCCTGGTACGATCAAGATTTACTTTCATCAGGCCAGAAAGTGGTGTCTATTGAAGAAGCGGAACTTTTTTCCTTGGCTGCATCAAGCAATTTTATAGATTCATGTTTGAACTTAGACACTGAAATTAAAGTTTATTCTGGTGATGAACAAAAATTTGATGGAAAAGAGAGTGAATCAAAATTTGATGAAAAAGAGAGCGAGTCAACGATAGATTCTCCTTACAGTAGCAGTCTTATAAGTGATAGTTACCAAAGTGCGCAATCATTTCGAGGTCGAGGAAGAGGCCATGAGCAAAAATTGAAGAGAAGTTTTAAGGTAAAAACTTTTCTTTTTTTCTGTAACCCTTTTCATTTAATACATACAGCATTATATGAGCATTATACTATGTTGAATGATCTTTTTATAGCCTAACCTTGTTAAAGATTAAACTATAAAATAAGAAAACAAAAAGGGAGCAAATAGTGATACTTGCAAAAAGAAAACAGATTCCAGCATTTTATTATTGAAAGTTTTGAAAAGGTGCAAATCAAATAGTTTTGTTTTGCTGAAATAAAGATCATAAATGGTCTTCTGAGCCTTCTTACTTGTAAACTTATATTTATCTTATAACTTATGTATGTTTTATCTTTAATTTTATTCATAAAGAGATTTTTCTTTTCTTGATGTTAAATAAAATATATATGGTTCCATGAGGAAGTATCATGCCAATATATAAAAAAATTAAATTGAATGCTTAAATATCAATAGACTTGCATTAATCTTATGTTACACCATGGATTTAATACTGTTTAACTTTTGTTGTAGGATAATTGGATTATAAATCTCAAGTGCCACAAAACTCAACATTGTTTATTATTGTTAGTTGCTTTAAAATAAAATATAAATTTACACCTCAATTATTTTTTTGATGATTTACATCTTGATTGTTGAAACAATTTTTTTTATAAAAGCTACCAATTAATTATATAAGTAGACAAAATTGATGATAAGAAACAATTTAGGTTTAATGAAAATTTAGATTGATAAGGGTTTTAGTTTTGTATATTTAAGTTACAATTTGTCTTACAATACTAAATTTCCTTGTATATAAGTAAAAGCTTCACTAGATTAAATGTAACATCCCAGGATTAGTGTCTTGCAATGATAACACTTTAAGTGTGATATTTCATTTTTGTTTAACCAACAAAGTGACAACCATAAAACAAGAAATGATAGGATACGTTATACAATGTGTGACAGCACTCTCAAAGTACTTTCTAAGTAAATCTAACTTAAAATTAGTTACAAAGATTTTTTTTTTTTTTCAATTCAGATGAATTAACTGTCAATGTTACAATTCAGTTTATTTTGGAAATGTACACACACACACACACACACACACACACACACACACACACACACACACACACACACACACACACACACACACACACACAAAATATTATCTTATTTCACTCTAAGAGTTGAATATGTTAACTGTCATTTTTGTAGAATGATCCATATATTTAAATTATTAAATCTAAAATGTATTTAGAAATCCTTTCGGGGACGTGGACAGTTTAGCAGAAGTCCAAATTACTTGAATGAATCTCAGATCATTTCTCAAGATCCACAGAAGGAGGAAAAAGATGTGGTAGGAATAACGTGTCTGGAATTTTAAAAATAATTTACATACATATTTACATCATCATCATCATCATCATCATCATCATCATCATCATCATCATCATCATCATCATCATCATCATCATCATCATCATCATCATCATCATCATCATCATCATCATCATTCATCATCATCATCATCATCATCATCATCATCATCATCATCATCATCATCATCATCATCATCATCATCATCACTTTTATTATTACCATTTACCCATTTATTATTATCATTACCTTTATTTATGATTACTGACATTTTTTTTAAAGGAGAAAAAGGCACAAAAAAAAACCTTACAATTTTTTTTCTTTTTGACAGTCAAATAACATGAAGTATTCTGACAAAGCTGAAAATGGAATAAGAGCAGAAGAGGAAGAAGAAAATGAAGTTGTTGGTCTTCATTCCACAGTTGTTATAGTTTCAACTCGTGATTCATTCACATTAAAACAAGATATATGTATGTGTTGTGGGAGTTTGGGTAAAGGGAATGAAGGTTACTTAATTGGTTGTGTCCAGTGTGGCCAGTGTTTTCATCCTTTCTGTGTTAATGTCATGGTAATTTTTAAATATTTTCCCATTTTTTAATGATGAAAAAAAAAATATAAACAATAATTGAAAAATTAAATTTGTGTAAAATGAAGTAAAAAGTCTTTTACTTTATTTGTTCACAAAATAAGACCATGTTAAAATTATGGGTCAACTTTTACTTTAACCAAAGAAAATAAACTATTTTATGTACTCCAAAATTCAATCTGAGCCTTACTTGAATATCTGTACTTACTGTCTGTAAGCTTGCAATATATCAGTTAATTGCTTATTTAAGAAAGATTAGTTAAAAAAAATTTTTTAATTAACTTACTTTTTGCTGTCTAATCCTATTTCCTATCTTTTACAACTTTTTTAAAGATCAATGAAGTTATATTAACACGGGGATGGAGGTGTTTGGACTGTTCTGTTTGTGAAGGATGTGGAAGGAATTCAGATGAGGGGCACCTATTGTTGTGTGATGTCTGTGATATAAGTTTTCACACATATTGTCTGGATCCTCCTTTAGAAGAAGTTCCTATTGGTGGTTGGAAATGTCAATGGTAATTTTTATTTATTTAAATAAAGTTAATGTAAAAATCTTGTTATTGCTACCAAGTATTTTCTCTGAAATTTTTAGGGCTGGCAAACTAAAGCACCAAAATCAAAAGTTTCATTTTTTTATTTTATTATGTATCTAATTTCTGTAAATATACAAATGTACTAAAGCAATAGCATCTGTAAATCTATGAAATTTGCAAGTGTTTTTTTTAAATCTCAATTAGTGAATTTAATAATTTAAAATAATAATTAAGTTTTTTCGTCTCTCGTGTAAAGTTAGTCAGTTTGACTTATGTTGTAGTCTGTCTACCCTAGCTTTATTTTTTTTAACTTTTTTATATTTATTATATAGGTGTGTAGTCTGTGAGGACTGTGGCAGTAAAGATGCTGGTTTTAATAACTTATGGATGGCTAACTATACTCAATGTGGTCCTTGCTCTAGTGAGCAATACTGTTCAATTTGTTCATATGCATATGAGCCTAACAATCTAGTAATTCAATGTGAAAAATGTAACAGGTAATTTTGTTATTGTTAAAACCTAAACAGTGTTATTATCATGCATAAACCTTTTAGTAAGCCTCTTAAGCAGGCCCAAAATAGTTTTTCAAGTTTGGTACAGGTACCCAAGTGGTTAGGTTTATTAAATATGCTAATTTAAATAAAAATATGAAAATATGTAAGATGAAAATCATTTTGTATTAGCTGCAAATATTTTTGATACAGACATGTTTCAAATGAAATATTTTTCATGCAAACAAAATAGAAAGCTTCAAAATTGCAAGTTCAACTGCAATATATATATTTTTAGTTAAATAATAAAAGTATATTAATAATTTTTATTTCAAAAATGAGGTTAAAAGTATGATACAGTGGGCAATTCATTTTTAAGTTCCAACTTAAAAGACTTAATATTTATGCTTAAAATAATTTATCAGATGTCCTGTTTGGCTTAATAAATAATATGGGTTATGACTTAATTTTTCTCTGTTAATATCTTTTTTTTTTCATTTTTGTGAAACCTACTTTTATCATTATTCTAAACATATTTAATTGCTAAAATTAATGGTTTCTGTTTGTTAGTTATTCTATATTTAAATGAGTCGAGTCATATTACATTCAATTTATTTAAGTTTTGGTTATATGTTTTATATATTTATCATGTATATGTTTATTAGATGGTTGCATGGAGAGTGTGATGGTCTTTATTCAGAAGAAGATGTTGACCTTGCTTGCAATCTTACTTATCATTGTATCAGGTGTCGACCAAAAACAAAACATCTTGGTATTTATACAAACTTAAAGGCAAGCATTATTTCAAAAGTCAGTATAAGAAAAGCTATCTCTTGTCAAAATCAAGTTCAAAGAAAAACAAAACCATTAGTAAGTTTAAAAGCAAAAAAACTTTCTCGTTCTGAACTTAAAGAACAGAAGCGTATTGAGTTAGAAGCAATGCCACTAATACCTCAACATGCAGAAATCAATGAATGCGGAACATTTGCTATTGATCTTAGTAATTTAAAAGCACGATTGCGAATGGATGATATTGAAAAGCCAAACTTTCATTTAACAGAAACTGGTTTAAAGGAGATTAAAACACAAGTTATTAGAGCTCCTATACACAGAACAAATCTTCGTAAAGAACGAAACATTGTAAGAAAGAGAGAGGAAACAAAGACAAATTCAATTATGAGTGAAGAAGTTTCCTGTTCTGTAGATCCTGAAGATCCATCTGCTTCCAATGTATTAGGTGCTCCATTTGATCTTGAAGGTTTAGGTGTAGAAAATGATCTTCTTTCACCTGGCATGCTTTCAGTTAAGCAAGAAGACCTAGACATGGATTTAATGCAGCCTGATACAACACAAGAAATTGACGACTTTTTAAATGATGAGGAAAATGAAGAAAACATTTTTGCTCCTGAACCAGAAGATGTTAATGATCCGGTAAGCTTATAATATCTTACAAGCTTTCAGTTTAAATTTAACTAAAAGCAGGCAACATTACAAAACATTGAAACACTAACACCAAAAATGAAATGAAATTGAAGTAAACAAGTGTACATACTGTGTTGGCCCACCAAATTACAAAGTGTACTGAACAACACTTTTGAATGTAACAAAAAAATATGTCAAAGGGATTAATAATATAAAATTAATTAAAATCTAGATTATAAAGTGGGATTATTACCTCATTTTTGATTAAAAGTAATTATCACTAATAGTCAATACAAGAATTAATTTTTATATTTGCTTCTAGTTTGAGTTCTTTGGTGTCAACCTGTTAGAGAAACATTTGAACATGGAGTTAGAATCTCTTGAAACTTCAACCAATAGTAAACGATTAAAAAAAGAAAAGAAAAAAGAAAGAAGAATGAAGCGAGCTGCAAAACTAGCAGAAGCTGCACGTGTTGCATTTGATACTATGAGAGGACCAAGTGTTCCAGATCCTATGGCTATGACTATACCTATTCAAAAAAAGTCGTAAGTTAATTTTTAATTTTTTTTACTTTATTGATATTAAAACTTGAATATTCTTTTAATCTATGTTTATCCTTTTTGCATGTTTGGTTGAGAATTACCTTACCCCTTGAATAGCCTTTAGGTTATATTGATTCCCCTTGATGGGAGTTGCCAGATGAACTTTTATTTGTGACAATTTTAAATGATTTCCCAGTTTATACCTCAATACTTTACTTAAACATTAAGATATTTTTCAGGTGCTTAGTTTACTTATGACTTTCAAGACATCTATTTGTTAAGACAGTTTCTGTATTAATCAATCTAAAGATGAAGAAGCTCTATAGTTTTTATATTGACTATACTTATAAATTTGTAATAGCTTTTCACATGAATCATTTTATGTCAACTTTCAAGTTTTACCATTTTTTTGCAATTTATGTTTTGACCAAAGTCTTTACTTTAGAACATGAAATTGAAAATATGATATTGAGGTAACTGAAAAAAATAAGTTAATTTAAATTAAAGTTAAATATCTGCATTAGTATTGTTTTAACCAATTTCCTGAATGCTTTTTAGAGAACTTGTTGAAACTCTTGACTTGATTACTCCTGAAACAAATCCTCCTATAATGTTAACTGAACTAGATCCATCTGTATCTGTAGTTAAAGGTATTTGTTTATCTGTGTGAAAAGTAATATCCATACATTTTTTTAAATTAAAGTTTTATTTCTTATAAATTTTCGTATTTAAGCTGACCAAGTCCTTACAGTTAAAAAGGAAGCTTCTAATAGTCCAGTTGAAAATGCAGTTCGCTCCTCTTCTAGTCTATCACCAAATCATCCTATATCAATAGACCAAAATTCTGAAGATTCTTCACATCTTGAGCTCATGAATGTTCTTGATCTCCCCCATGTTGCAGGACATGAGGTTGAGCAGATGTTTGCAGGTCTTGAACAAGAAATGAATTCAAATAATTTTATGTCTAATAAAATGTCCAAATCTGATATTGCTTCTGGAATGATACTTAGCCAACCATCTTTATCATCATCAGGGGTACCACAGCCTGGGTTGGAACGTCAGATAAAGTATTCACCGTCTTTAATGATGTCAAATATCTCTCCTCATATCTCCACTTCAAATCTCATTCAGAATATATTTCCTATAGATAAAGACTTTGAAGGAAAAAAATCAGATGGAAATAATTTGAATGCAAAAATTGATACACAAAAACAACTTCGCAAATGGGAGATAGATGAACAGCTTGGTGAAAATGCAACTATATCTCCAGTTCTATATACAAATCTAATGCACAAAAACCTAAAGATTGATTTCATGGGTGGGTTTTTTTTTTTTTTTTTTTTTTTTTTTTTTTTTGCACTTTTAAAGCTATTTTGAATGGTTTAAAATCTAATAAGCTTTATTTTGATTTTATCGAACCTTTTTTGACATGTTTAGATTGGCCTAATCGAGCAAGAGCTATTGCTCGATTATGGAGAAAACTACCTAATGAGCAAAGGGAACCTTTCCGGGTAAACCTATAAAGTTTAATGTAATAGCTATCAATTCTTTCTCATTTTAAAAATATTTTAATATTTACTTGAACATTTTTTTGAATTATTTGAAAAAAATTAATGTTTTTTCAGATTCGTGCAAGAGATAACAGAGTGAAACTAAAAGAGCGAAAAGTAAATATTGTTAGGTTTAAAAGTTTTTTGTTTTAAACTTTTTATATAACTAGCCTTATAATTACATATGAATGTTTTTTTTTTATTGTAGGGTATTCGTCGACATGCTACAAGAGAAAGTCCAATGACACAAAACGCCCAATTACAAAATTCTGCTCTACATGATCCTCAGCAAAATTCACATATAAAAAACTCTACCATGATTTCTCCATTTCAAAACCAAGTTTTACAGCAAAGTAAAAATTTGCATAATGTTTCCATGCATAATGCAGCCATGCAGATGTGTGATCGCTTTGTTGATGGAGAACTTATTAACTCTCCTAAGTATTCTGTTGGTAGTTCTATGAGTCCAATTGGAACAATGATTACTTCTTCACAAGCAAGTATTAGGTCAGCTTTTTCTCATTCACCTGCCACATCAAATCTCTCTACACCACCTTCAATATTTACTGTTCCTGAGCCACAAAAATTATCTCCATTATTGCAAAGATTATCACCACAATGCTCCAACTCTTCAATTAATGATCAATCTCCTTCATCAATACATCCACCTCTCTATTCAAATATGTCAGCTGTATTGGAACCTGTAAAAACTCCAAAAACAGATTCTAAAATACAATCTAAAGTGCACAAGCAAGAACAGTATCAGCAATCAATGGAAAATGCGATCCAAGAACAAGATAAAAAGTTCCAACTTTTACAGCAGCAAAGAGTTTATGAGCAGCAAAGGCAAGGATTACAAAAAGATGAAATACATCCTAAAGTGGAGCAAAAAGATGATACGCAAAGTATATCTGCTCATTCAAGTAGTGCTTCTAGAAATAGAACAACAAATGACAATATCAACATAAGTAAATCGCCCTCATCCAATAATAATGCATCAAGAGGAATATTGAAAAGTCCAGCAATAGTTTCTCCACCTGATAGTTCTGTCCCTAATCAAGACTCAGAGCGTCATGCAGAAATTGAAAGATATTTTAATTCACGCAAAAATTTAGATTATGCTGGTAACCAAATTCATAATGTTGATCAACAACAGGCTTATATGTTACAACAGCAATACATGGTTGCACAGCAACAATATATTCAATTGCAATTAGCCCAACAATCTACAAATCTTGATGGAATGTATGGAATGCAGAAACAGCCTGAGAAAGATCTACCAGATGTTGATAATGAGCATGAGCATCAAGAGCGACTTCGTTTTCTCTATCATCAGAGACAAAAGGAGCCATCATTTGTTCCTCAATCAATGACTCCTATTAAAAGTGGTCCATCAAACCAGGATCCTATACCTCATCATTATGATCCAATGCATGTTCAGAATGCTACCTCAATAATGGGAGGAAACTATATACCTAGAATGCCTCATTTTCCAATACCAAATCCAGCAGATTCCCCTGCATACCACCAAATGGTTGTTGAATATATGGAAAGATATCGGAAAAGTTTAGAAATGGACACAGCTGGCCCTCCATTAAGTCAAGTTCATAGCACAGTAATGGCAGAATTCACAAAACAATACCAACAACATCAGTATAACAAGTACTACCACTCACGGGCACAACAATCTTCCTTTAATTTTTCACCTAGATCTGATTACCCTAATTATGATGAACGAATGTATCCTGGGTATGCAGAAAAAATACCTCATGACTATCAGTCATCTTTTCCTAGATCAAATCTATTACCAACTAAATCCCAAGCAGCTATCATTGATGAAAAAGCACGTAGTTATGGAAATTCAACTACTTTACAAAGGTCTTCTTCTTTTCAAATTAGTCGTATTGCTGCAGATAGTACATCTAATGATGAGTTCCTTCCTGGTAAAGGTAATTATCTTATGAGTTTATATGTTTAGATATTTATTATTATTTTCTAAAGTAGTTTCTCTTTACAGTTACTGTAAGGATCTAAGACTCATCCTACAAATTCTCCTCAATTTCTGTGTAGTTTTAATGTTTACTTTTATTTTGTACTTCAAAACTACTTAATTTATTTGTAATGATGATAGAGAAAGATGCAGAACAGAAAAGCTGCAATGTTTCTCACAAGAATGATAACAGTGAAAGTGAAATTTCCAGTTCAAAGGCTATTGATGCTCACACTGAAAATGAAAGTTCAATTACTTCAAATAGGGAGCATTTTGGAAGTGATGAAGAGGATGACATTTTTAATCGCAACCAAAGTAAATCTTTTAAAAAAATGTCTTCCAAAATGTCTAAAGTTGAACATGAGAGAGTTACAAAAAAATGTTTCAGAAGTGTTTCTTTTTTGTGTGAAGATGAAGAAGCTTTTCTTGGAAGAAACCAAGATTTTTCTGAGCTGTCAGAGGATGATTATGTATGCTCTGACAGTGAAGAAGAAACTCTAAGAGAAACAAACAAGCTTGTCTGCTCTGATCATAAGAAAGATGAGAATGATTATAGTAATAATCAGAAAAAAATTGACACTGCCCATAAAAATGAGCAAGAAGTTTTAGGTAGAGGTAGTTCACTTCGAGGTAATGAAGGGTATAGTAGAGATCAGCAAAATACTGACAACCATAATAACGAGGAGTTAAAACATCATATGTATCACAGTGAAAAAGCTTCAATTCCTCCATCATTTCCCAGCACAGATAAATATACCATAGAACAGCCTGGTTTGACCAATGGAGGGTCTACCTCCAGACTTCAGAATAATCATATATCCTTATTTACAAATAATCAGCCAATGTCATACTTGGGTAGCAGTTTGTATTCTGCTGGTCAAAATGCATATCAACATCCCTCCATGTACCAGCTAGGTGTAATGGGATATTCTGAGACTAACGATAAGCATCTTGATAATCGTCAGCATGCTTCGACTTTGAAAGGTGAAAACATTCCAGATTGGGCTGGTTTTCCTGGAGCTAAGAGCAACTATCAGAAATCTGGTGTCTTGCACCAAAACCAAGCATCTTACACAAATTTTCCTTCAACTAGTCAAAATTATAATACTGAAAATGTAAGCACTTCAGAAACTTTAAAAGCAAATTTTTCAAATTTTCATTCAGGAAAAAGTTCTAACCCTTTACCTCAAACAACTTCAGCAGCCTCATCTGTCTCTAATTCCCTATTTACTAATTCTTCTGATTCCAGCTACTTTTCTCCTACAGTTACTTCAGTAGTAAATAATGCATCAAATTCTGCTAAACTTAGTACATCCTTTTCAACAACAACAACTTCAAATGTATTTTCTACTTGTCAATCAAATTCTATGGATAGTGCTGGGACTTCAATCCTTCAGCAAGTGAATGTTTCTAGCACAATGCAGTTTCC
This sequence comes from Hydra viridissima, assembly GCF_058129835.1. Classification (NCBI taxonomy): domain Eukaryota; kingdom Metazoa; phylum Cnidaria; class Hydrozoa; order Anthoathecata; family Hydridae; genus Hydra; species Hydra viridissima. The sequence continues at coordinate 14,362,858 of NW_028324305.1, forward strand.
ACCATCAGGTATGATTAATACTCATTATCCTACTTCAAATGGTCAATACTTCCCTCAGAATAATCCAATGTTTCCTGAATCAGGTATGGCACCATTCACTCAATCAAGTGTTTTAACAACTACTTTAGCTAGTTCAATCTCATCAACTGCTAACATGATTCAATCTTCAACTGTACCTGCTACTGTTCCACAATCCTCGTCTCCTTTTAAAATTAACAATTCACCTCAAAAATCAAACATTGTATCTCTTCACCCAAACTCACAGCGCTACCATCAAATATTTTTCTATCAGCATCAACTTTTGATTATGCAATTCCAGCAGTATCAATTCCAGTTGCAACTTCAATTCCAACAACTAAACCAACAGCAAATGGCTCAACAGCAACAATTTCTGTTGCAGCAACAATTTCATCAGCAATTAATGTTGTTACAACAGCAACTTGTTCAACAACAAGTAAATATTTTTTCATGTACTTTACTTATTTAAACTTCTTTTTTTTTTTTTTTTCAGTTTTAAATGAATCATTTTGTTACTAAGCATTTATTTACCAAACTATCGATTATTTTTAGAATCAACTTTATCGAATGGCTGCAAATGGAATTCAATTCACTGAACACCAACTAAATGCTATGTACCAACAGCAAATGCTTACTCAACAGTCTTATCGTCAATGGATTGTAGCACTCTCACCTGAGCAACAAGTACTTTTCCAGCAACGGATGCAGGCTAGTATGCAGCAAGTTCAACACCAAATGGCACAAATCATGCAACAGTGTACCAGAAAAGAGGTTGTTTTTTTTTTTAAAATAGTGGGGGCTTTAACCTCAGGCCTTTGTCTGCATGATTTCAACTATTGAGAACTGAAAGGATATTTGAAAAATTGATATTAGCCTCTAGTTTATTTTGAAAGTGTTGTCTTTAGTATGTTTACTAATTCCATAAATCATAATTAACCACTCCTGGGGTTGGACTCTAATAAATAATTATGTTTAAAGAAAGAATTGTTTGTCTTGTGTTTATTGTTGTTTTTACTACAACATGTGACTGTAAAATCTACATTAACATCAGTGAAAAATTCAAAACAATCATATAATTTAAGCAATAATAAATTTAGTTCATAGATTTCTGCTATTAATCCCAAATATATTATTTAATACACCCATTAAGAATGATTGCAACCTTAATCTCAGCAAGGCATTACGGATAGTTTTAGGATAGTTACAATTTTTTAATTAAATATTGAAATTAAAAAAACATCATTTGTTTGCATTTAAATTACAGATATCTAAGAAAAAAATCAAGTTCAATGATTATTTCAAAATAATGGAGCAAAAGTTAATGTAGATTTTATGGTTGTATGATGGAGTCATTGTGGAAGATCTTTTCTATTCTTATTCTATTATTTTAACTGTTTTCAGGAAGAACAGAAGAAAAAGCCATCTAAACCTAGACGTTCTTTAAACAAAAAAAAATCAGCAGCATTAGTAGCTGCAGCTGCATTAGCAGACTCAGTGCAAGTGACACAACCTTCTACTAAATTTCCTGTTCCTGAGTTGTCTGAAGAAATGAAATTAAGAACAGGTCAGAGTTTAGCTGTCCAAAAGGTAGATATTGTACAACCAGATCCTAACTCAAAACCAGATTTAACTCTGCCAGGGTGCTCTACAAGTTCAGCACCTAAGCCAAACTTGCAAATAAATACTGGCAAACCAAAAGTGGATGAAAAAATGTTAAATGCTAGTATAATTTCTCCACAATATGAAGAAATTCAAAAGAGCTTTATCATGCATCAAAAGCAAATCAGGGGAGAAATTCCTCCTGGTTCTTGTCGAAGTGACTATTCAAGCAACTTTTTAAGAGGTGATACGCAAACTACCGGAAGAGATTTCCATACTGGAATACATCAGAATGAAATGTTGAAGCCAATCACTAATACTACGGCTTTATCTGGTGAAATATCTCCAGCCAGTATGCATCAAAAAGCTGAGCAGTTACTCAATCCAAGAAGTGCAGGTTTGCAACAAAAACAGTCCTTCTTTCCAACTCATCCATCTCAATTGTTAAAACAAGCTAAAGAAAAGAGTGAGAAATCTCCTTCACAGGAATCACCACATTCTAATGCTATTCTTCCAATCGGTGAAACACCATCTTTTGGGTCCCGTCCTGGTATTAATCAACTAAGCTCTGAAACCTCTCGTCTAATAAATCCTTTTCTTACTACAAAGTCTGGAGAGAGTCCTCCTATGAACAATTCCGCCTTTAGTGTAAGTAATTTGTTAGGAACCTCCAAAAAACAATCACTTGTTTCTGCTAATTCTCAACCTCTTTTTGGACCATTGAACAAAGCTGTGGTTACATCTGAACATTCATCTATGAATAAAGTTGTTAAGCCTAATGATTCTGATCCTAGTACCAATTCACCAATTGATTTAATGTATGATAATATGTACCAAATGACAGAAGGAGAGGCAGAAAAATATGAAGGAATGAGTGCAGAATTAAAAAATCTAATGCGACCATTGGCAAATAAAAAGAAAGATAAAGTTCTAGAGGAAAAAAAACGGCAGAGAGAATTAGAAAGGATTAAAAAAAAGGAAGAAAAAGAAAAAATAAAGATAATTCGAGAACAAAGAAAAGCTGAGAAAATTCAACAAAGAGTATTAAAACAAAAAGCTTTACAAGAAGCAAAAGCACAACAACTTGCAGTGAAGCAGCGTAAACCAAAAATAGTAGCTCCACTTGAAATTCCTGATATGCCATCAGGCTCTAAAACTCCCACAATAGTTAGTCCAGTGTCCTCATTTACTCCAAAAACACCTCCTATCGTTATTGCTCCTAAAATACCTCTTTGTGAACCAGATGTGCATTTAGCTTGTCCTCTTGTTCAACCTTATGGTTTTGATAATACAGTATTGTTAAAAATTACAGGAATTTTTGGCCGAGCTATACTTGAAGGTATCAAAGATATTTATAGTGAGAAGCCTTTCACCCTGTTGCCTATAGGTTCTACCAATTTATTGCAATCATCTTCAAATTGTAGTGTAGTTGTTACTGACGTTCTAAATGATGTCTCTTTATTCCCAAGTCCTGACCAGAGCTCATTTATGCATTCTCTTTTGCATAAAGATAAACAATCAGAAGGTAATGTGAAAGAAGAAGCAGAAAGCACTCGAACCATTTCAAGTACTCAAAACTTTGTGAACTTTAAAGATGAAGAAAATGAAATTGATTCTGAGATAGAAGATTTAAATTCAATATCTCGCTGTAATTTATGTTATGGCTTATTGCGTAATACTGTTTTCTATGTAGATAAAAATATGGAGAATGTAACAGAATGCATGTATGATAAATATGAACTTATTTCTTCTGAGCAAATTGCGTTTTGTAGTAATGAATGCATTGAAGCATATCAAAGAAAAGTTGATTATGTTTTTGAAAATGATGATCAGGAATTAATAGATGCTGTTAAAGTTTCTTCAATGGTGACCACTGATGAATTGCGTGTGTTTTTGCCCTTACCAATAGATGAAATGCGAGGTGATGTGTTTGCAAGTGGTATAAACACCAAGTTTGTTTCTAAAGGTAATCGTCGCTGGAAGCGTTGGCATGTTCTTAGTGATAATGAGAAGAAAACAAAAATCAAACCTGTTAAGGAAGATATAAATCAGCTTATGAAAAAATATTCAGTTGCTTTAAAGCCAAGTGAAAGCATTCGAGATAGACGCATATGTTGTTTTTGTCTTCTGACAGGGGATGGTGAGGCTAATCAATCATCAAGACTTTTAAACTGCAATGTTGACTCTTGGGTGCATCTTAATTGCGCTTTGTGGTCAAGCGAAGTTTATGAGTCCTTAAATGGTGGTTTGCACAATGTTGATAAAGCACTATCTAGGTCAAAACAAATAAGGTGCAATTATTGTTTGAAGTTAGGTGCAACATTAAATTGCTCACATACATTTGGAGCTCAACAAAGATTGCATTGTGAGAAATCTTTTCACTTTCACTGTGCATTACAATCTCATGCTGGTCTTTATAAGGATAAAGTATGAATTCTGTATTTTTTTTTTGTCAAGACACGTGTTTGTTTTTGTTTTTTTTTAATTAATATAAAATGTTTTTTTTTGTTGCTCATTTGATACAAATATGCTTGAAAAAAAGAAATAATTTGAAAGATTCTATAAGAATGATGTAATAGTAGTTGAAATAGTAGTTGAAAATAGCTAGAAGTATTATATTATTTTTACTTGTAAAATATATCTGTTGAATTGCTGTTAATTTTTTATTTATTTAGACTATACTTTGTCCTGAGCATAAATCACTAGGTGTCCGCAAGGAAGAGCTAGATTCATATGCTGTACAAAGAAAAGTTTATGTTGAAAGGAACATTACAGAGCAAATAGCGAGGTAAATATTGAAGTATTTTTGTTTTATATTTATTTTTGTAACATAACAGCAATATAACAACAATTTCATACTTTTATTGCTTTTTACTAATTGTTTAAAACAAATGTTTTGCAATGCAATAAAAAGTTTCATTCAATAAAAAAGAGTTTATAAAAGTTTTAAATTTGATGTGAAGTTGCACTATGTAAAGAAAATTCTTTTTTTTTTAATAACCTTTTAGAATAAAGGTTGTTGTTCTTTTTTTTTTTTTTTTTTTTTTTAATTTTTGATGTGAGTTTGCCATTTTTTACAATTTAGCGTTAAAATATAAACATATTTTGTGTCATTTTGTTAACATACAGTGTGTCATTTTGTATATACATGTTGTTTAAACATATTAAAGCAAATCTATTATTATTGTTGCTGTTCTTCTTCTTCTTCTTCTTCTTCTTCTTCTTCTTCTTATTATTATTATTATTATTATTATTATTATTATTATTATTATTATTATTATTATTATTATTATTATTAGTATTATTATTATTATCATTATTATTATTATTAGTATTATTATTATTATTATTATTATTATTATTATTATTATTATTATTATTATTATTATTATTATTATTATTATTATTATTATTATTATTATTATTATTATTAGTATTATTATTATTATCATTATTATTATTATTATTAGTATTATTATTATTATTATTATTATTATTATTATTATTATTATTATTATTATTATTATTATTATTATTATTATTATTATTATTATTATTATTATTATTATTATTATTAGTTATTAAAGTTTTTTGCCATTTAATTATTTAATATTTTAGGATGTTGAGTTTAAATAATAACCTTGAGCGCAAAGAATATACATTTCGTGTGGGTAACCTCATTTTTCATGAATTGGGACATGTTCCAACACAGTTACTTGATAGCTTTTCCACAAAAGATTTCGTTTATCCAGTGAGTGAGATGTTGAGAATATATTTTTTTTCCTAAATTATAAATTTATAAAATGATAAATTTATAAATTTATAAATTATAAATTTATAAATACATAAAATTATAAATTCATAAAGTTATAAATTGATAAAATTATAAAATTATAAATTGATAAAATTGTAACTTTATAAAATTATAAATTTTATAAATTTTGAGCAGTTAAAGTATATATGTGTAAATCTATACTTTTCCAATTATGATGCCCCTGCAGCAAGAAGTTGTTCTTTTATATTTTGGTTTACAACTGATCAAGCAAACAGTATACTACTTAGCATAAAAGAAAGTCTAATAAATACTTGTTCATATAAAAGATTGTTATTGATTTTATTGCTGAGTATAAAAGAAGTATTTCCATTTTTTGCATTTCCATTAAGATTACTGTTAAAGAACTTTTTACATCTTAAGTTGTATTGAATGCTACTTTAAGGTTGGTTTTGAGACAACTTCAATCTTCTGGGATAATCATGATGTTCAGAAACGTCGTTACTATACTTGTTCAATAAGCGAGCGATTGAAATCCCCAAGATTTAAAGTTAAAGCTCACTCAAATGGCTCAGAAGGCAGTCTCTACACCAGTTCTACAGCTAAAGGTATTTTTTTTACTTAACATCTTTTTTTAACTTATGTTTTTTCCAAAAATATTTTTCAGCTTCCTTCATCTCCGCAATCATCTGTTTACAGCAAAAGTTATGATTTTAACAGTATGATTTTAACAAATGATAATAGTTTGTGAACTAGGAATTTATGCAAATAAAGATTGATGCAAATAAAGTTTAGTCTAGGGCTGTAAATCTTGGCTCGTGTTCGTGAACAGCTCGACAAGAGCTTGTTCATGTTCGGCTCGAATGGTAAACGAGCCGGGCTTGAACAAAAAATTAGGCTCGTTTATTAAATGAGCTGAGCTTGAACATCATAGGCTCGTTCATATAGGCTTGATTAAAGCTCGAATATATATTTATTTATATTATAATAATATATATGTAATAAATAAAATTTTGATATTATATATATTAGTATATAATAAAAATATAGTGTTAGTGTAACCATATGAGATATGACCCATATAACTCTTATTACACTAAATAATTGATTAATATAAACAATTTAATTACATGAGGCTGCTATTGACTATTGTCATTTGCCAACAGGCCCAATATGTTTAAGACCATTTTTAATGGATTTAAGAAATTACAAATTATGCAAAACAGAAAAGTAAATATATAAAACTTTTTTTTCAAACTCTTTTCACAATAATTTTGTTGAAAGAGCCATTTTTTAACTTGTGAAGAGGTATTTTTTCAAGTTGCACAACTAAATGTTTCGTGATAATATATTGAATGTTTGTTTATTTACTAACTTATAGTTCTAGATTTAGTAAATACAAAAACTTGTATTTACTAAATCTAGAACTATAAGTTAGTGCTCAACAGACTTTTTTTAACTTTGAAAATATAAACTTCGAAATTTTAAAATTCGAATTTCATTACTTCGAACTACTAACTTTCTAACTTTAATATACAATTCGCGTCATTAAAACGATTAAATGCATTATAACATTTTTTCTTGCTTTCTATTTTGAACTATTAGATTTGTGGGATCTTATTTCATTATGTTGTTTATTTGCATGTTTAATAGACTGAAGGATTGTTTATGTTATTTGTTGATTTGGACTTGCATTATTTACAGACGAGCCTTTAACGAACAATTTTTTTTACTAAACGAGCTTTAAACTAACAGGTTACAATAATTATTTCAAGTTTTAAATCAGTCGAGCTCGAGCAACATGTAAAACGAGCCGAGCCCAAACAATACTAATCCTTAACGAGCCGAGCTCTAACAAAGAATCTCATGTTCGAAACGAGCTCGAGCCGAGCCTGAACACTCTTAATATGTAAACGAGCCAAGCCGAGCCCTGGCAAGCTTGGCTCGTTCGGCTCGATTTATAGGCCTAGTTTAGACTTCTTTTTTTGTTTATATATTTTTTTTAACTTTTTAGGTGCTCTGAGTGAAATCATAACAAACATTCAGAAGATGAGGGAGAAAGACAATTTGTTGAAAGTGTTTCCTGAGTTTATTTGTGGTGAAGATTTTTTCGGACTTTCAGAACCCACTGTTCAAAGAATGATTGAATCTGTAAGTTTGATTTTTACTCCTTTCACATATTTGCAGAAGGATTTTGAAAAAAGAAAGATTACTTGGCTGTAAACAATTTACTAAATCCCTCATTCCAACCATTGTTTAAAAATCCTGAATTCTTTTAATATTGATTAGTAATTGATATTTTAAATTTTATTTCAGCTTCCTGGTATCGATACTATATCTAATTACAACTTTCGTTTCGGTCGAACTCCTATTCTTATAGCAGAACTACCACTAGCGTTAAATCCTACCGGATGCATCCGCACAGAAAAGTGTCGCAAGCATCACACAAAGTTTGTGTTGATTTTACAGATTTTTTAATTATTTTTTTCACAAGCGTTATTTCATTTCATTATCTTTTTTTTTTTTTTTTTTTCCCTTTTTTTTTCAGTATAAATTGGTTTGTATTACTAATTGTATGAACTTATTTATCTTACTTGATGCTTTGCCAAAGTTTTCTATGTGGATTCCTTTATTTTTTATTTCTTTAATTTCAGACCGTTAGCTATGCGTACGGCAGCTGAACACACTCCAACATCTGACGCCGTAATTACGGATGATAGTTGGCTTTTATATTCTCAAAGAAATGTCCATATTATGAATACTAAAACTGGGCAATATCGACGAATGCGTCAAGAGTGGAGAAACAGTGTGGTTTTAGGGCGTTCACGAATTCAAGGGCTGGGCCTGTTTACTAAAAAAGATATAGAAGAAGTATATTATAGTTTTTTATTCTTTTTTATTTTATTCTTTTTTTGCTTTTTGCTTTAACATTTAAGATAAGTTGATTTTGAATAATCCTTAGAATACGTTCATTATTGAGTATATCGGATCACTTATAAGGAACGAAGTTGCTAATCGGCTTGAAAAACACTACGAAAGACAGGTGAAACTACTTACCACTTGTTTACACGAAGAAAGTTTTCTTTTTAATTTCTTTGAGTTTGTAATTATTCCTTATCTATTATGTAAAGTCGTATTTTACAACATAGAATCGTGGGATTTACATGTTTCGGATAGACAACGATACGGTTGTTGACGCTACAATGACAGGTGGCCCGGCACGTTACATTAATCATTCATGTGACGTAAGTGCAGACCATATTTGTTTTGTACTTGTGATTATAACTGCTTTTTTTTTATTAAAAGGATTTAAGGTAATTGAGGGTTGTTGAATTTGATTATCACTGAGTTTAAAAATGAATATTGTCGTAAAATTAAAATTACAGCATTTGTTTCATTTTTAGTGTTACCACTTTACTATTATTTTTTCAATTACGGTATTCTCTTTTTTTTTTTTTTTTTTTACATCTTTCATGTTTTAAGTTCTACGGCATTCATTTTTTTGAAATACAGCACTAAGACGGCACTAAAGCGTGGTCATGGTTAATTTGCCCGATGTTCAAATTGGTCTTGTGTTTAAACTAAAATGTTTATTTATTGAATTACCAAGTTTGCTAATTCAATTTAAATTACAACTGGTTTTGCAATTGTAATTAACATAAAGTGTTAAGATGATCTTAAGAGATTGTGTGAAGAGAATCAAATTTTTATTTTTAAAAAAAAAAAAACAATAATCAAGATCGAGAAGTCAACAAAATAATGCTATGAAGTTGAGTACTCGAAGAATTCATGCTCCAAAAGCGTCTGCATTAACTAGTAAACAGCGTTAGAAGCTCGAGGATCATGACATTCAAAACTGAACACTACTGAACATTTAACAGCTTGTAATTCATGATTTTAACAGCTTTTAATTTCAAATATTTTGTTATATCTGGTGAGAACTATTGTTCATCTCAAGTACTCCAGGTAATGAATACCTAGGGTACTTGAGATGTTAAGATAAAATGATAAATAATGTTTAATACTATCAGTAATGGTGAAGGTTGGTTTCAAGTATAAAAAAAATAAACAAATAGGAAGCTGAGCTTGATAATCAAGTTTCTGAATCTTAGGTCCAGATATATTTACAAGCATCTTTACCTCAAAGAGTTAGTCAAAAAATATCTACTTGCATTTATAAACAAACTGAAACAATATCTCGACATTATCTTTTGGTCAGATAAGGCTAATTCATATTTTGTGTAAATTGTGTGCGATTATCTGGACAAAGAAACTGATGATATGATCAAAGAAAAAAATGTACCAGCTGTAACTTAGGGTTTGTCAAGAAAAGTCAGCTTTTTTTATGAAGATGAGAGCAGGTTCATGTGTTGCCTTAGTACTCAGTTGCTTATTAGAATTTTTGACCGTACCAATTCAATGACTTTTCTTTCTGGGCAAAAATAACCCAAATTTTTGCTTTTGTAAGATTTGTGCTTTTTTTTTTTTTTTTTTTTGCAGATTTTTAATAATTGATTTTTCTCATAAACAGTGTTTTCTTTTAAAATTTTGTAATCCGATCTGATTCTATAATCTCATCTTTATGAAAAAAGTTGACTTTTTTAATGAACTCTACTATATCTAACCAAAGACCAAAAGAACGCTTCTAGGGAAGCGAAAGTAAAAGCAGTGGAGCAAGAAACCTGTCGGATTTATCAAATTTTTTGGTGATCATATAAAGATCTTCTTTTTAAGAGTGATCATCTAAGGATCTGTAGTTCGATAAATAAATCTAATAACTCTTTTTGTTGCAAAAAAATAATGATAATAAATATATTTTTTACAATTCCGATTTTGTTTGCATTTGAACATCGTATAGTTAAACCTTGACCGTGTTTTGTCACATTCTGGGTTTGAGCTTTTACCGACCATTTACTGGATAATTATGTAAAATAGTTTCACCGGTAAAATATCAGTAATTTTCAAAAAAAGATAGTTCTTAAAATTTTGCAAATGCTGTAAATAGCTCTTGTTTGATTACTGTATGTAAAATTTCAATAAGGATTATTTTTAGCTTTATTAGTTGTCATTTTATTATTATATCATTTTAAGAAGATCTTTTGTGTTTTACAAATTGCTTAAGCCATAACTAAATAACTTTAATAATTAATTCGATAAAATGTCAGAAATTCGGAATCACCTTTAACATCTTTATTAACCTTAAACAAAAAAAAAAAGTAACAGATGAATACTCGAGACGTCTGCTTTAATGAAACGTTAAAATTGTGATGCTTTTTGAAAATGCTGAAAAGATGAGAAATAGAAAGTATCAGAGACTTGAAGATGAGCAAGAGAAAGCTTCATTCAGCATTATTCCAAAAAGAAGCAGCGTCATAATTCTAATGAGTTCAAAGCCACCTCTAAAGGGATGTTGGTTTATTTCGCGACTGGAAAGCGAACTGCAAATTTGAATGTTCATCGCGCTATAAATGACTTATCCGATAAGTTTCGAATCTAAACCTTTTCTGCTGCTGGATGATTATGAAAAAAACTTCGGTCTAAAATAAGTGTTAACCCTCTTAGTTTTTTTAGCGGGAAACTTAAAACCTGGTAAAAGCTCAACCCTAAATAATATCCACCCTTAAGGACATCCTTTTCGAATTTTTAAGACATTATTTTCTTTTTTAGCCGAATTGTGTCGCAGAAATTGTATGTATTGAAAAAGAAAAACGAATTATTATTATATCAAGCCGCAAAATTGAAAAAGGCGAAGAACTTACGTACGACTATAAGTTTGAGTTAGAAGATGATTCTGAAAAAATTGCTTGTTTATGCGGTTCTTTCAATTGTCGAAAGTGGATGAATTAATATTTTAATTTAGAGCTGCCTTCAGATAGATTTAAGTTTTTATCTAGGGTATCTTGCGATATATTCAAACAAATGTTTTGTTTGCGGTTTCACCATATCCGATAAATTTTTACGAATCCTTGTAATTTTCCGTTTATGCAGATTTGATAAACTCGTTCAAAGAAGATTGGGATTCTTTCCTATGTAAATAAATGGTTGCCATGCGACCGTTGCTCCTAATTTTTTATTCTTTTGTTGTTTTTTTCTTTCAAATTTTAGAATATATGTTGAATTAAAAGTTGTATGTAGAAAAATTTTATCCTAGCAGTTGAGTTTATTGTTTGTTTATTTTTGGGTGATCAAGTTTGTAATCGAAGCATATTTGTATTACTTTCGTGCATGAAAGAAGCTTTCTATATTAACACAGCTATTTATCTTAAAAATCAGTACTTAAACTTAGTAAAGCGGGTCTTTTAAGTCTAGTTACTTATACTTGGATTCGCATTAAACTTTCTTGATTAGATTTACGTTGAACGGTTACTTACACCAAGAATAGATTTTTCTTTGCCCAAAAGCAAACCATTATGCAGAGATACTTTTTTTGTCTTTTTGGATAACTCCCACCTTGGTTAAGCTCTCAGCAAACTTACTACCTAGTCCCTTTTTCACTGCCTCAGATAGTTTTCATGTTTTTACCAGAAAAAAAATACTTTTCAGAATGCAATCCTGCCAGAATTTTTAAAGAGAGACATTAGTCCTCATTTTAAAAATACTTTGTAAGAGCCTGTTAAGATGATCACAAAAAAAAAAAGAAATAAATTAGATTAAAAAATGAAAAAATGAAAATCTGTAGATATGTAATTGGTCAAACCTTTAAAAAAATATTAAGCAACTGCTACTACCTTTAAAGGCCTAACTCTCTTATACAACAGAAGTATCACAAGGCATAGATTTATCTGCCTCAAACTTGTTCTCAAAATCCTTTGCACTGATGTCAAACAACTGTTTTAACATGTTGTAAAAGTCATTTTTACTGCTGTCAAAATTTTTTTTAATCTGAAGGTTCCAACTTTTGTACAAACTTTTTTATTTCCAAGATTTAAACTTTTGTACTTTTTTTTAGAAATTTTCTCTCAAAAACCATATAATTACTGAAACCTGCTTGCATAAGTTCACAACTTCATCGGAGTAAGTAGTACCTTTATGCATTTGAATTACAAAGCTCCTCTTTTGCTTTGCAGATAACATCCTCTTGGTGCCCGAGAACATAAAAAGTTTGATTTATTTAGTTTTATTCTTTTATCTCTAGCTGATGAAATGTACAAGTAATACCGGTATACGCTGCAATTAGTGGAAGTTTGTTCGTAAACAGATAGCTTGAAGGTGATTAAAGCAGGTATACACACCTACGAGCGTTACACCTAACTTCTTTCTTTTTCACTCCTTTATTTTCAACAAATTTAACTCATCTGAAACTTTTTTGTGTATCGCCAGTTTGGTAGAACCGGGAAATGTACTGCGTCTTTTTTTTTTTTTTTTTTTTACTACTTTTCTATTCCTAATGTACATACTAAATTAAGATGTGTACTGTTGCAGTGTGTGCATACATTACAATACAAAGCATTTTGGTGCTCACGTCAAATCACACCATAGTTCAGTTTAGTTATTGGTTATTAATAACTATTTAGTGTTTGTTTTTATAGTTTAAAACTTTTTTTGTTTATGCTCATTTATAATATGATTAATCCGCATCAAGCACCCATTTTATGCACCTAATCTATGCACCCATACACCTGATGCTAAAATCCAAAAAGTTAATACCCTCAGCAACCCCTATTGGAGGTCAATGCTTTGCAATCTTGAATGGAGCTTCTCTTTGAATCTCCTGTTGCACAAAAATGACCTTAAACACAGTAGAAGACAACCTTTCACCAATTTTTCTAGAAGACTTCAGTACTATGGACTCTACATAAAGAAATTTTCATGTTTTTATTAAAACAATTTTTTTTTTAATGTTAGAAAAACAAATAGTGAACAAATAGAGTAGAATAAAGCCTCCTCCGCTATTAAAGTTTTCACACTGTTTTTATAAGATGAACATAAAATGTTTTTGCCTACAGAAAGTTTTGCCAAGAGAAAGCTTAAAGTTCGAAAGTATGTCGACGCCAAATTTTTAATCTTACAAAAACCAAATATAATTATCTTTAACAATATGCAAATAAAAAAAAAAGAATTAATGGTTAAAAACGTGTTACCTTTCATAACAGTTACTGCTCGACAACGAGCTGCCTTTGAATCAACAAGTTTAAACCATGATATCAAATTTGAATTTATCCAAGATTTCCAACTTTTTATTGAAAATACTTGCTCAACAACTTTTGATGTTTGTTTTGAATATTATCTGGTTGGAAATTCCATCCACAAGGCAATTTTTTCTTTTCATGTGCCAGCATTACTCTTTAATAATGCTTTGATTCATTTGCTTCCATTATGTCTTCAATTCAGTAAATTGGATCAGATCCATTACGAGAAAAACATCAAATAATTAAATTTTTTCTACCATGCTTATCAATTGGCAGTTGATACTTCGGATAAAAAAGAATTCCATCAGGAGGTCTTACGAACTTAATTCCATCAGAACCAAATATTATAAACTTAGATTCATCGCTCCAGAGTACTTTTACCATAATGTGAGTTCCACGATAAATGTTTTCTCGCTTACTCAACTCTTGCTTTTCGATTCTTAACTGATATAAGTCTTCAATATAGATTTGCTGCATTCAAGGGATATTTTGTAGTTGAAATACTGATTTGATAACCAAATACAGTTTGCACTATAAATGGTTTTCGAATCAGCATTTAAAGAGATTGCATTCAGTCTTGGAGAAAACAAACAATATGTTTTCTCTTTCTGTCACTTTTTGGTCGGCCAGACTTCTTTACACTGTGAACAGAATCGGTAGAACGAAATTGATTAAAAATTTGATAAATTATTTTTTCAGACCAAGAATTTTTCCAACTTCACTAAAGGTCTGGACGGAAATTGCTGAGTTAACTATCAATCGTTTAACGAAGTGGCGATGCCAAATATTTTCGGCAAGCTATATTCAAGTAATCTCAAATTTATATATTTTTTAATTGATTTTATTAAAATAAATATATTCTAACAACTTATTGATTAAAAAAATATATATATTGAAAGAGATCGTCAACTTTTCAACCGAGTTTTCCGTTATGTAAGCAAATATTTTTGTTATTTAACATTTTATATTAATTAATTGTAGTTTAATCTCTTACTAATAGCATAACAAATAATTGGTGAATATTTTAAGAACTAAGCTCGATTCGTTGTAGAGTTATTCAGGAAAGTGTGGTCGTCATCATACTTTCTAGCGCAACTACATAAACCTGTTGACGTCGAGTTTTCATTTTTAAGTATAGGGATAGTTTCAGCTGTACCAGCAGTTATAAGTACATGACAAAGTATAGCGATGGAAATAAAAATAGATACACTATTGTGACGTCCCTACTATTTAAAACTATTTGTTGTTGTTGCTTCTCAAATCTATTGGTTGCACTCTATCTTGCTAACTAATTTTTTTGAAAATTTTTAAACACGGCAGCTTTGATAAGTGTTTTATGTATTTTCAGTAAGGGTCTGCGTATCGTTTCATTTCCATATCGTTATCATACCGATATGTTATCGGGAAAAAAAGTGTCATCGGAATGATTACGACTATCGTTATAAAAATTTTAACCGGTATTGTAGTTAGTTTAAATCTCGGTATATAGCAAAACTCTCGTCATTCCGATGATTTTTTTTTTTTTTTCTATATCATATCGGAATGAAAACGATATGGAAATGAAATGATACGCAGACTCTTAATTTTCAGTTAATGATTTACAAATAAAGTAAAAATGCGTGTTTTGAAGTGGGCAAAAAAAATGACATTTCAATTAAAATTCAATTAAAATTCTTTAACTGTTATGCGACAGGAAATAAACTAACTTAAAATATGTAATGCGTTGATGTTACTATAAATTAACCAAAATTTAATTGGACGGTTTTAACTTAGGATATTATAGGCAGAAAAACACACTGCACCTCGGCTAAATTTTGAGTAATTCAGCAACTCCAAAACATTTGAAAGTCATTTCGAAAGATTTCAAGACGAAAGATTTCAATTGGACGCTCTGTTAGAATATTTAAAATGCTGTTAAGCCATTAAAAAGTATTGAAACTATAAGTCGGAAATAAAAAAAACAACAAAAGGTAAATTTTTTGTAAAAAGAAAATGTATCCGTTTATCTCCAGCAACACCTTTATTAAACAATTTAAAATTAAATGCAACGTTTAAAGGACACTTAATAGAAGGTAATTTACTGACCAGAACACTAAAAAACGTGCCTTTTTTGAAAAAGTGATATTTAAGCAAGATGATCAAATAATAAATGAGGCTTTGTTTTGTGGACAGATGAATCAAGTAAAGAATTTGATCCACATTTGGTGGTGGAAGCATTATGGTGTAGGGATGATTCTTGTCATCTGGTATTGGTTCTACTAAATAACAGACGTTATGACAGCTGATATTTTATCACCATTCTTGAAGAAAAAGTGCTTCCATATACTGAGGATAACATACTGTTACTTTAGGCATATCTGCAGGAAAACAATCTTAAGCATACGGTCTCTAAAGATAAAAGATGAAGACCAGCACAATCCAATTGGAGTAGCAAAATCCAGATTTAAATTCAAAAGAAACTTTTTGGAAAGTTGTGAAAGATGAGGTAGCAAAAAAAATGGCTCGGAACAAAAAAGATCCGTGAAAAGTTGTAAAAACAGCAAAGTATATCATTCCGGTACCAACATCCCAAAAATTGGTCAATAGTATGCTTATCGCAATTAAAGAAGAATAAGGGAAGGTAACAAAATGTAAGTCTCTTTTTTTACATTTTCAATCCTTTAACCCGTTTGTATATAAAAAAATGGATTTTTTGAAGTTTTTTTCTGTATAAAATTAAATGAACATTTTGTGTATTTTTACGAGAAAAATCATTGAGAACGAAATAAGTTTTTTAAGAAATGATTTACAACACCAAAATTTATATAATGAATTATTTAATAATTAATTACCAACAACTGCCAATTACTGACTAAAAAATACTTTTTTTTTTTTTTCCATCATTGTCACCATTTCTTCCTGTCGCAGCATGAACATAGATGTGGTCGAAAGGTACTCTATTTCAATATATAACTTCTTTTTTTATTGATTTTCGATATTTTTTTCAAACTAAGTTTTTAAGTTTTAAATCTACCATGCAAGTTAAGTATCACGCGAAAAACCTGGACGACAAAAGATTTGCCTTTTGGCACATTTGCCTTTGAGCGACTTGAAGCTCACCGAGATAAAGAATGGGAAGGCATTTTTTACCTTTCCCTTTCCCCCGTTCCATAAAAAATCTTATAAATTCTTTAAACCGTAGTAGAAATAGTTAATTTGAAAGAAAAAATTTCTACCTTAAACGGTTTCCACTTTTGAAACCACTAACATGTACAATTACAGCCTTGATTTTTAAAATATTCTGTCGATGTTCAAAAAAATAAAATAGTATGTCTCGATTTTTTGGTCCTCAGATGCAAACTTTAAGTTTTTTTATACTCATTCTGCTGTCAAATAAAAATGATTTATAAAAAAATTCGGTGATCAACGTCTGGAAAAAGGGTATTAACCATAAAATTAGGATCTTCCTACTGTCCCAAATGTGACTGGAATAAAAAAAAATCAAGCATTTTGTAATATCACAAATCGAAATTCATCAGAAAATTTTATATATTAAAATTTTCTCAAAAATCTTATAAAAATAGCGAACATTTAAAGTTTACAACCCTCTCTATTTGGGGAAGGGGGCTGGAATGTCAACTTCACATGAAGGGGGTTGGTGGAATGTCAATTTGACATGGTCAAAACTTTTTAAAACAAGTTTTTTCAATAAAAAAAGAGTTTTATCGATAAATTTTAGTCCAGTTTATTACAGCCCAGTTTATTACAGCCCAGTTTTTTAATATCATTTCCCTCCCCTTCCCTCCCCCACTCCAATATTTGGACCTTGGGGTCTTTATTTTTGAGTAAATGTTAAATAAGACCTTAAATACGGTGAAAAACATTTACGTTAAAGGTTTACGAAATAATGTACGTTCCTCCGCCTTGTTCATTTCCACAGTTGTAAACCGCAAGAAATTGTTAATTCATTATGAACTTATCGCAGAAGTTCAAAAAACATTCCACAAATAGTTTTGTTTTTCCAAAATTATAAATAATCTCACAACGATAAAAGAACATTAATCTAATTCATTTGTTTTTTAAAAGAATCAGAAATGACAGAAATTAAAGAAGGAACTGTGATATTGAACAAAATATATAAATTCTTTATTAAATCATTTGATCAAAGTAATATACATTTTCCTAATGGCATTTGTGCTGAATGCAGAAAAACTTTAGAAAGACTTGGAAAAAAAAAAATGAAAACAATATTTTAAGTTAACCGTAGATTTCTCAAAAGTGAAATTTCACATTCTTACCAGAAAAAAAACCAATCTGTGTCTGTGGCATCTGTGAAATTGCTGGAACTACAGTTAAAATCCAAAACCAACATCTGAAAATAAGGGAAAGACTCCAAAAGCTGGGAAGAGTACAAAAACCTGGATCACAGCATGAAAATAGTGTTAGATTATTACTGGACCAGGATTACCCCACCCTTCCGTACCTTCTCTTTGTAAGAGTACCCTTGTACTCTCACAAAGAGAAGAGAAAAATCTTACAAAGAGAAGAGAAATTTAAAAGAGAAACTGGACAAAGGTAGGGCGAACCTTTAACTGTTGGTTGTTATTATTATTTATTTAGGCGCTTCCAGTTTAAAAAACTCCCTGTTTTGGAAATGAATTTAAAAATAGTTGCTGAGTTTTAGTAAGAGATTGGGAATTTTAGAAGCGGGAATTGACTTATTTAAAATTGGGTGAAGACGTAGATTTACAAAAAATTTTCTACTTTTGTTGTGAAATTGGCCAACATATTTTTTGTATTCAAAATGCAGCATCAACGCATCCTTGGTGTAATATTAGCAAAGAAGAAATGTAAGATTTTGAAACTCGCGGTGAGCTCAGACAACTAACAGAGCCGTCTTAAGAAATTCGACGCCCGTGGGCTACTAAAAATAATGCGCCCCTCTTCCTAAGAAAATACACAAAATGGCAAATAGGAGAAGTGTCTCCGGAAAAGTTATACAAAAGTGTCAGAACTAGAAAAAATCTATTTATTACTTTTATACTAAACAAAAATGAAATTTAATTAAATCAAAAAACATTTAAGAACAAAAACAAACCTTAATCTAAACAAATGTAACATATATTTATTTTCGTAGCTTTTTCTCTGGCAAACTGATCAATAATATCACTAGTATTTAAATTATCAAATAAATCTCTCTCAATGGATAAAATACTTAAACCATTGAGTTTGCTCTGTCCCAAAGAGAAGATCGTAAGTAATTTTTTATTATTTTGATTGGTAAAAATGATCTTTCGCCACTGCAGTTTGTAGTGACAATACTTAAAAATATGCGCAGCGCTGTGGTTACGTTTGGAAATGTAGATTCAATTTTTAACTCGATTAATGTCTTTAAACTTAGTTCTGCGGTAGATCTTTTATTAAATAATACAATTTACATTTAGGTAAATAAATACGCCCGGGCGGCGAGTATACGTAGGTGGTCTGTTTACATTTAAGCCGTCTATCGAAGTTTAAGACATCCTAAATTATTGTAATATCTTTTGTCAGCACATTTGGAAGAAATAAAAATCAGTTAAATATTTTAAGAAAGGGTTTTCATTTAAAAATAAGTGAAAACTAATAAAATAAAAAATTAATTTTTATAAAACTAAAAAACAAATGATTAATAACTTAATAACTAGTAAGAAGAAAAAAATATAGATATCGCAAATAAAAATTGCCGCCCCCAAAAGGCTTGCGCCTTGGGGCTATAGCCCATTTAGCTCTGTGGTTAGGGCGGCCCTGAATACTAAGGAGTATCTGTTTATCTGCAAATGTTTACAAATCCATCAGTCACTCCAAGCTTTCAGCTGCATATCATCTTAATTGCGCAAACCTCCGACCAGTTAAACTGCCTGATGACGCTAAGGTTATTGAAACTCATGTCTTAATGAAGGTTCTCAAAAATGTCTAAAATCTGTTTAAGAATCTCTGAATCTGTTCATTATGACTTTAAACAGTTTTTGGAGAGTGAATGCAAAGTTTCCAGCAGCCTTGAGGATTATCCGCTATGCCTCCTTAAAGCCTTGGTACGTACAACTCCCATATTTCTTTTTCAAAACAGCTTTACTTTAAGATTAAAATAATATATTGTAATATGTATGTGTATCTTTTTTAGAAACTTTTATTGATTGCAAATGTATGATAAATACGTATGTAAATATCTATATCGTTTAAACCATTATGTAACTGAAAAACAATAGTATATATATGCCCTAAAACATAATCCAAATTTTTCTATTGTTAAAGATAGATAACCTCTTTAGATGGTGCGAACTTTAAACTTTTGTATGTTCATACGCAATGCAAATAAAAATCTTTAAAAAAATCATGGTGATCAGAGGTCTAATGACGATATTACCGTAAAGTTAGAGTCCGTAGTTCATTATGTGCGCAGGAGGGAGGGGGAAAACAATATTTAAAAAACTGTACTACTATAAACGAGACTAAAGTTCATCTGTAAAGTACTTATCTAGTGAAAAAATCTTTTCACTTTCAAAAGTTATGACCATGTCAAGTTGAAATCCTCCACCCCACCCCCAAATAGAGGATTTGCCAACTTACATGGTACTATTTCAATCTTTTTAATTGAATATTTTTCGAGACTTTTGAAGTAAAGAGTGCATGAAAACGATTGCCGCGCTAAAGGCAAATTCTTTAAAGGTACATTTAGTTGAGAAATATTGATAAAAAGTTTGTGCAAGATCTGGTCAGCTCTGTATACAGAAGATTGGATATTTTGAGAAGAAATGGTTACTCTACAATCAGAACATTTTTTCTTAAAATTGAGTTTTTTATTTTTAATTTAAAAAAAATGCTTTTACAAACAGAAATCATTTGCAAGTTTACTTATCTTGGTTAGAGAGATAAATTTGTCAGTAACAGAACTGGATCACATTTTTTTAATTATATTTCGAATGGACGCCGAAATTAACTCCATCTTATTGGATAAATAACTACATCCAAGGACACTAGAAAAAAACCGAGGTAGTACACATACAGAAAAATCCTATCCGAAGAGTGATAAAGAGAGAGTGACGTCACTACTGAATTAATAGCAAAGTAATGAAACAAGTAAAAATAAGAACCCTATATAAAAAATTAACTAATCATATAAAACTTGTTAACTGAATTTAATTAATATGTCACATATTATTTCAATTCGTTTTCTTATTTCGATTCATTTTCTTTCTTTGTTTTATTTGAATATTTTTATGCTTTTTCTTTTTCTTATGAAAGTTTTTCACAGTTTATAAAGTTTAAGAACATTAAAGTTCTTAAAATTTCAAACTTGAAATTTTTATTAAATGCAAAATTTTAAACTTGAAATTTTTATTAAATACAAAATTTCAAGTTTGAAATTTTGTATTTAATAAAAATTTCAAATTTGAAATTTTGTATTTAATAAAAATTTCAAATTTGAAATTTTGTATTTAATAAAAATTTCAAATTTGAAATTTTGTATTTAATAAAAATTTCAAGTTTAAAATTTTGCATTTAATAAAAATTTCAAGTTTGAAATTTTGTATTTAATAAAAATTTCAAGTTTAAAATTTTGCATTTGATAAAAATTTCAAGTTTGAAATTTTAAGAACTTTAATGTTCTTAAACTTTATAAACTGTGAAAAACTTTCATAAGAAAAAGAAAAAGCATAAAAATATTCAAATAAAACAAAGAAAGAAAATGAATCGAAATAAGAAAACGAATTGAAATAATATGTGACATATTAATTAAATTCAGTTAACAAGTTTTATATGATTAGTTAATTTTTTATATAGGGTTCTTATTTTTACTTGTTTCATTACTTTGCTATTAATTCAGTAGTGACGTCACTCTCTCTTTATCACTCTTCGGATAGGATTTTTCTGTATGTGTACTACCTCGGTTTTTTTCTAGTGTCCTTGGATGTAGTTATTTATCCAATAAGATGGAGTTAATTTAATAAAAATTTCAAGTTTGAAAGCTCTCAGAGCATTTGAAAGTCCTTTCGGTTTTACAGTTGAAATCTGAAGGAAAATTTGAACAAACCAATTAAAGTGAATTTCATCTTTGCAATGACAAGCTTAAATCCACCTTTTTCCAATAGGTTCTGGCTTTAGAAATCAATGATATAAAATACCATTGCATTTGGGAGATGCACATAATGCTACAGCACACCAATTCTATATTTTAAAGCTGAAAATAATGTAATTTGTTAATTATTACCAAATTAAGGTTTTATGTTGGACTGCATAAAATAGTAATTTCGTACTAATAGATTATATGGTATAATAATAAGGTATAATAAAAATATAAAATATGATATTAATAAATTATTTGGAAAATATGAACATTGTGTGGGGTATATAAATTAAATCCAAATATTAAGTAAAAATTTAATACCAGCATGAGTTATAGCAAATTATCTACACTATACGGTATTTATTAATTATTTTATGACTAATAGATATTATTTTGAAGGTTAAGTTAAAGGTCATCTTAGGGTCAATTATAAGGCTAATAAATTATAAGGCTAATAAAAGAGTTATTCAAAGGAGAAATGAGTGAATATATGGGTTTTATACGGTCAATTCATATAAGCATAATTTAATGTTTTATCTAATTAATGTAACTATAATTTATATCATTTAAAAATAAACGAACATACATTTATTACTTTAAGTTAGCATTAAATTTATTAAACCGCTTCACGAAGAATGTCTGAGATTACAAAATTACAAAAACGCAAGTGTTCATCTAGCAGAAAGAAAGATGGCGGCAAAATGCGCGTTTCCCCTTTCCCCTTCCCCTCCCCCAGCTCCATCAAATTGCCTGCGTTTACCATTGCCACGAAATTCCACAAAATGGTGAACATGTTTGAAGGCCTAATATTTTTTCACATACAAGATTGTTGGGAAAATAATTATGGGTTTCCAAATAATAATAAGTTGCTGCTTAGCTCTATTTCAATATAGCGTAATTTTTAATGTACATTTTGCCAACTTGATGGTCTTAAAGTAAAATAAAAGGGAAGAGAGTTGTTTAAAACCACGAAATGTTGGCTACTTGCTGGTTGCACGCCAAAAACCACGCGAAAATAGGGCTCAGAATTTTTTTCCAGGGAAAAATGAAAAAAAAATTTTTTTTAAACATTTTTTTTTTAAAGATACTCCTAAAAAGGATTCTTTCTGGTAGACATGTTTTCTTAAGTCTTTCATGTATTCTTTTGCTATAATGTTGAAATTGACCACATTTATAGCCATGCACCCCAAAAGCTCTTTGGTTTCTGTCAGTCGCCCTTAAAAAAAACTGAACATAGCTGTCTAGGAAATGGACAATTAGGTTTAAAAATTCTGACTTTTTTTTAATTCAGATTATTATGATAATTAAAAATAAGCACATGCTTGCATGAAATCTTCTTGTCTGGAATATGATGCCCTTCACTTACCTTTAACCACAACAAATTTCTTCATCTTTCCTCCAGACATCACAGGAGTAATGCAACTATTGGATCAACTCAATAAAAACATTCTCAAGAACGTGAGAGAGAGAGAGAAAACATCTGTGTTTTTTAAATTTCAACTCAATAAACAGAAAGGCGTTTATATTGGTACTTGTAAGAATATGAGAAAGGTTGACAGCAAAAGATCGATTAGTTAATGCAGCAAGGCGGGTGGGTATAACTAATGATACTCTAAGTGTAGAGTCTATGCAACAACACATGTTCAAAAGAGCTGAGAAGTATGTTAAATTAGAAGCACCATCGTCTAAATTAGAACCAACAGGTGCACCAGGGACTTGCTTTAACAAAATCACCCAAATAGCGACGTGGATCTTCAGCATATTAGCAAGACAAGTTCCAATAATCTATAGGAGTTATAGATAAGCTCCATTAAAAAAATTATCATGCTTACTGAAATACCTGTTTTCATGAGCTTTCTTTTGATAAAAGTCAAAACAAAGCTGTCCAAAGAAAACGTCATAGTCATCCAAATATGTTGCAATGAGAGTTAAAAAAATTCATTGATTTTCTTAATAGTTCTTAACCAACAATACTTTTAAATATATTTTTACTTCGCTTTGATATATTTTTCCCGTAGAAGAAAGTGATTTTGGTATAATGATATTGAACATTTTGATATTGTTATGAACATAAAGTAAAACGACATTATATAATACATAATTATAGTGTTTATACTATTACGCACGCATGGTTCACAACAAAGCGCATTGTATTTTCATTATCACGGGTACGATGGTCATTAAATAAACAAATTTCGAGGAAAATCAGAGTGACTCAGTTCCCTTTTTTCACATTTAGCATTTATTCAAGCAATTTTTAACATATATTTTAATACTTATTACTATTCATTAAAATTGAAAATACACTGAAGACTTAAGTTTTGTATTTGTCTCATATTTCCTAGACTAATAAATGTCTTTTTTTTTTATTTATATTTCTGAATTTTTTTAATTGAAACCGAATGGATTAATTTGACCCTTTTGCGTTAAATATTTAAAGAAGAAGCAAAGTTGGCTTAAATACTTCTTCTCCTCGCATCATGGTTTGAAGTCTTAATTCAAAAAACATTTTCACTATGGTATCTATTAGGAATAGACTAAACTATATATTTATGCAAATTGAAACTTGAAATTTTTTATGCACAGGCTAGTATTTTTATATCCTGTTGCGTTTATAATGTCTGTACTTTTTTAAATGTCCGATATAGTCCCAATGACCTCCGTGTATTTGCATTTCATGCATTGGCCGTAATCGATGTCCAGAATTAAATTTATTTAGCATCGAATGAACAGGTATATGAAGATCCCCAAACGTATCTCCATCATGGTGATAGCCGCCATCACCATCATGGTATGCTCTTTTAATTGTCTTACTTTGACCCAGGACTCCAATTTCACCATCTACGAAGTAAGAAGCGAGGCAAATAATTTTTTACAAAGGATGAAACAAATTTATCATTATGTTAATCTTTACGTTGTTGGAAATGATCTTACTTTTTGGTAAGCACGTCACCTGATAAAGAGCTAAAGCAAAAATAAACCAAAAATGCGCCATCATTGTCGTAGCATTAAATATACCGGTGCATCAAATCTACCGGTGTTATTACCAATCTAAAGAAATAAAACTATATTTTGCCAAATTCAATAATGATTAATAATAAGTGCTTTTTTTGAAAAAAAATAAAAAACATCTTATTTTGCCGAAATGAATACGCTGTCTATATTCCCTAATAAGATTTTTTTTGACTAGAGTTACTTATTCTTTTAAGAAATGTCAAAGTTGCGAATTCTTTCTTTAAAAGCTTTTTCTGTATGATTATTTATATATAGCCTATTCAACCGTAATGCAAATGACATGGTTTAATAGGCTATATATAGCTTTTGTACGCATTCACTGTCTTGTATCTGGTCTGTTTTATATCTGATTAAATTTCGGCTATTTCTTTTCTTTTTTTTTTTTTTTATAGAAAAACTTTAATACCTTTTTTGGTCATACCTTCAATTATTACACTAAATGATGGTTTTTAAAAAAAAACAACAAAAAACTTCAACTTGTGGAGATGATAAGATCATTTAAAGAAAATCCAGTTTAAAACTATAACAGTTTTGCTGACAATTTGTGGGAGGTTGGTACCCACTTCGCGATTTTTTGCAGAATTTTCAAAATTTGTTCATTAACCGACATCTAAAATAAATGAAAGTCACATTCTGCGTTAACTTAAATATTTTGTGTTAATTTAGAAAATCTTCGCAATTTTTAAAAAACTTCAAATAAACAATTTGAAAAAATTTAACAAAGATAAATCAAAGAATACAATAATTTCTGCTGTTGTTTTTTTGTTGTTTTTTTTTTTGTTTGTTTTTCTTTGAGCATAGAAGACATGGAGTTTATTGATCTATTTCTTTCATTAGGGGTTCGATCTTTGATAGTAGCATGTAACGGGGAATTGCACAAAAGTCTTTAAAAAGAGTAAGTGAGTTGGAAAGGTTAATAGAACTGTTTTAAAAACTATTTCTTAAGGCGGGCAAATCCATTTTCTCTGCTGGTTTTTTTTTTTTTTTTTTGAAATTGTATGAGTTGATCTTAAAAACTGTAAATATTTCAAGATGCAAGCAGTTTTCACACAGCAATACACAAAAATATTCTTAAATTTTGTGTCATCGAACATTTTTTATATTTTAATATTTTTAAATCTTGAATATGAATCAAAGTTAAAAGTTTTTTGTTTAGTTGAACTTAATCAAATTTTTCTAATGACAAAATTTCGAGGATGTAATAATGTAGATTTAAAATAAATGCATTTTAAATAACCTTGCGCATGTGCGGTCGTGACTTTTTTTCCATACACATTTTAATACACTCCTAGCAGCACAAGTTGCTAATTAACTATGCTCAATTCGCATAAAAAATTAATCAATGAAAATTCCTACATGAAAAAAAGTTTTTAAAATTCAAGAAATTAAAGCATGTTCACAATCCGCTCATGTTTAAATGATATGCATCTATTTGTTTTTACTGAATCAAAAGATATCCACTCTTTCGAACATTTATTTTTATGCTTAAGTGTCTCATCTTTAATTAATCTCGATTACCGATATATTTGAAAACTTGTTATGGTTTCAGAAGGACTAGGAATTTGGACATTAAGAACATGATGAAAATGTAGAAGAGGTTCTCCTTTTTTTTTTTTTTTTTTTTGTAAAAAAAAAAATATTTGAATATAAATAATTTTTTATTGTAAAATATGTTTTCAATATGTGTATTTAAAATTTGAGAAAATTCAGAGTGAATTCAGTTCTGATAAAGAAATTCTTTTTCATCTTACTTGTAGAATTTTATTAAATCTTAATTGCTTCACATTATTTCCGAAATTCTAATGTTTTTATTCCAAATTCTAACGCTCGTTTTCCAAGTACTGGTTTGTTCCGTATTTTTATTGACGAAGTTTTTAACTGAAAAATGATTTTTAATGTAAAAATTTTGATTATACTTTTTGTAAAGTAATTTAAAGGGTCGGCCAGAAAAATTGTAGCGGAAAACGGAGCAATTGGTTCGATGGTATCAAATAAAAAGTTAGTGGAAAAAGTGTCACGGACCAAATGGTAGGATTTCGTTCGGTTGGATAAGTTTCTGTTAATTGCTAATTAAGCATAGGATCTTGTTGATAAGCAGGTTTTCGGTTATTAAGAACTGAAAATATATATCGCTTTTCTCATTGATTTTTTTTTTTATGAATCCCTTTTCAACAGGATTTTTGATATGTTCGACCAAAGTTAAACCACTTATAATACCATGAAATAAAGCTATTCAAATGCTTCCATACCATTTTGTTTGAAATATTTTCTTTCCACCATTTTGTACTCATGACATTTTTGTTCATGACATTTATTGCGTTAATATTTTGCCCAAGCTTTAACTACAGTACGTTTTTTTAAGAGTGCTTTGGCTTAAACTAACAGTTTGTATTTCAACGCAATCTTAACACATGGTAGTTTTATTTCGTTATCCAAATTTATTTGAAATTGTCTATTCGTATATGCAATGATTATATATATATATATATATATATATATATATATATATATATATATATATATATATATATATATATATATATATATATATATTGTTACATCATATCTTGATGATATAAATCATCATATCTTGATGAAAAAAAAAACGTATATGCATATTGAACAATAAAAAATATGAAAAAATATTGTAAAAATATGGAATATGGGTTCCGTAAAATTCTGTAGCTGTAAAATTGTAATACCCCTTTTAACATAACAACATATTTTGCTGTCTAAAGTCTATTTAAATTGAAAAATTGTAAGGCAATTTTAACATGGTTATTATATTTTAAAACTTTTAAATACAAAAATGTTCTTGAGGAGAGCATAAGCATAAAGATCAACATAATTTAAAATGCTCTCTTATCTTTGTTTTCTTTGTCATCACCGCAACATTATAATAATATTTTTCTTGGGTAAGATAGTTAACTGTAATTTAATCAACTCCAGGCAACATGAAACTGAAATGATTAGTAAAATTGGTGAAATTTTTCTTAATTAAATTTTTTTTTGTTGAATAGTGATTAACCGATTTTATTACGTCAGTTATTCAAAGAAAGTTCCCTTAAGTAAAAAAAAATGTTTTGCACACGTCTCCACTTCATGAGTGAACTATTTTTTACACATGCGAGGAATTTACGGTATCTAAGGTTATTTATAAATAATTTTCAGTTACTGTTTCTGTGTGTATATGAACATTTAGCTCTATTTATAAGCATTAACCAGCTACAACTTTTTTTGTAACTAGTTATGATTACATAGTGGAAAGTCAACAAGTTTATAAAGAAGTGTAAAACTCTAAGATGTTCAATGTTTTTGTTACCGGAGCGATCGTTTCTTTAAAGTTGGCTATCTATTTGATTTTTTCTTGTAGCATAAGGTACCCAGATAAGTAGTTAGATGATATAATGTTGGAGGTAGGAATATCTGCAGATATTTATAGCTATACTAATTCGCCTTGAATAAATATTAAAATAAATATAACATCTACATATCTAAATAATTTCCATTCTACTTCCATTGCATAATTTTCCCATTTCAAATTATTAATATTTTTTTTGATTTAAAAACCAAAAAATATCTGATTTTTCATTTTAAACATTAAGACATACATCCTTAGTATACTTTTCAAAAGACTTTAAAATTGAATGCAAATTTTGATTAACATCATTGCACTTTATAAGATGTTCATTGGAAATGCGCATAAATTTAAAAATATAATTATAAATAAACAAATTTATGTGATTTACGTAAAACATCAGTAATAATTATATTTAAAAAAAAAAATAAAAACACAATTTTAGCTACAGTTACAATTAAGAAAAAATTTAGATATCCTTATCAGAAGTTTTAATCCCTGACCTTTATACTTAGTTTGACCAATATACATTTCAAGTTTTATGTATGTATGTGTGTATATATATATATATATATATATATATATATATATATATATATATATATATATATATATATATATATATATATATATATATATATATATATATATATATATATATATATATATATATATATATATATATATATTTATATAGCTTTGCTGTTCCTAAATCTAATGTTTAAATAAGAAACAAAGCTCTATTGATAAATGATTTGTGAAAATACTTTACAAAAACATATCATGTTTCAAACAATTTATTTTATTGGTTTTTTTTTTTTTTTTTTTTTGTGGTACATCTTAAGAATTTTAAAATTTTTAATTGGTACTTGAAGCATTTTGAATTATTCTTAATATACATCTTATATAGCGTTTATAGACAAAGTTTCTGAACTAAAATAATAATAATTAATTACCTTTATACACTAGGTCTTTATATTGCAACTAAGAGAAGAAAATTGGAAAATTATTTTGTTTTAAGATATTATTTTTAGAGAAAAACTGTTTGGTGTCTTTAAAAATATATATTTATGTATACATTTACAAATTGTGTTATCATTAATAACATATTTGTACTTTTTTACAATTTCTTTTCAAGATCTTGACTTAAATGGAATGTCAACACTAGCAATAAACATTATGGAATGTTTTTCTTTTATACAACGCATAAGATTGTATGTTTGTATGTAAAGTTAACATGTGTTTTTGTAAAGTTTTTTAGGAAAAAAATTAACTTGTACATATGCTTGTGTGTTTTTGTATTTATTATATGTATCTATACTTTAACTTGTTTCTGTCTTTCTAAAAGTGGTTAAAGTTTAATATCTACTTCTATAATATTGATATAAACCACAGCCTATAAGTTCTAATCAAAAGATTATTTTGCATAAGTGATATAGAAGTTCACTTACTGACTTACTACAGATTATGTTCATTCATATATCATGTGTATGTGCAGACAAGAATGCTTATAAAGGAATAGTCACAGAAAAAAAAATCATTTTCTTCTTTGAAAAACCTGCTTTTTATAGCTTATTATTATATATTACATATGGTTAAATGATACAGGTATCTAATTTATTAGATATACACCCAAGATATATATATATATATATATATATATATATATATATATATATATATATATATATATATATATATATATATATATATATATATATATATATATATATATATATATATATATATATATAGTATTGCTTTTTCTTTTTTTAGTGCAAAAAAACAAAAATTGGAATCCTATTAATTATAAATGTTAAAGTTTATGAATATAGCAAGAATATTTGGATATTTGAAATGCCCATCAGTTAAATTACAGTATAAGTAACTGGACTATTTAAATATCTTTTTAATAAATTATCCCCTTTTTGCTTGGACTATTATATACTAAAGATATGAATTTGCACATCTTTTGGATTGCTTATTTAGTTGTTTTTTCAAATGCTGAAAATATATGTGAAGATTTCAAGGAGTCAATTGGTTCCAAAGACTTTATCAATCAGATTTTCCTCAAGTATGGGTCTGGAAATGAAACAGACACTATTTCACTGCTGAACTTCAAATTACTAATGAACAATATATCTCTGGGAAGAATTGAAGTTACTTGTGAGCCAAATGATATAGTTTGCCAAAAGGAGGGTATTGATAAGCATTTAAAATTAAGCAAGGAAAGTGATCACAATCATGATCATAAAAGACGACGCCGTCAAAATATTTTAAATGATGCAGAAGAGCATCATCAGCATTGGCTACAGCACATTACAAATGTAAATGTAGTTTGTAAATATAATATGTAGAATTTAAAACTTTTTTAGAGAATTTTTTTTTATTCTTTTTTGTATAAATAAGAAAACCATCTATGAATGTTTACTATAAAATGATAAAATATTTTTACTTAGTGTTTGAAGCCTACTGACATACTGAAGCTTCACAACCTGACAGAGAATGCTGCAATCACAAAAGATGATTTTTTGCGCATATGTCCATCTTTATTGCAACAGATAGATAGCAAAGCGTGTTTACATGAACATGTAAAAATTCTAAGACACTTTCATGATAACAATGGGTTACCTACAGCTTATGAAAGTAAGTATATCTTGCCTAAAATATTTACGCAGTAATTTTTTTAAACAATTATATCATTTTTATATCCTTTTTGCATATTAGTATTTTAGTATAATGAAAGTTTAATTGTCCTCTTTATTATAAAATTTATTTTATAAAAATTAAACTAAAGGCTGATAATTGTTCTTTACAAGTTTCAAGCAAACATTTTAGGTTGGGGTTATGGTTTGCTCTCTATCACAGTCATCAGTTTACTGTCATTATCTGTAATTAGCATCATTCCTTGCTTAAAAAAATCTTTTTACCATATAATTATGTCTTATCTTGTTGCTCTGGCTGTTGGAACGTTAGCAGGAGATGCTATGCTACACTTGATTCCACATGTAAGTTTTAGTTTGATATGATGCTTGTATGTAGTGCTTAAACATGAGTTTATTAAAATCAAGGCCTGTTTAATTGATCATTTCTCTGCACTCATTGAGTAATATTAATCAAACCATCATCTGTTCATTGTTTTTTCATTGTTAAAGATGTAACAGTCTTTTGATAATGAGTAATTACTTTAAAAAAAAAAAAGGAAAAAAATTGTTACTTGTTCCTTTCTTATTAACTATCAGTTCAATAAAAGTGTTGTCTGTATTATAAAATATAATTATAAAAATACAAAAAACAGTAATCTAAAAGAAAAACCTGTCATGTTTTTCCTCTACCCTTTGATTATAATTTAAATATGTTCAGACTTTTGCTGTTGATACCTAATGTTGAGGGGGAAATTTTTTTTTTGTTGATGAGTTTTTACTTCATCCAAGTTTAACAGAAAAACCATATATAAATTGAAAATACTTATTTAAAAAAATCTAATTTTTTATTTTTCGTTTCAAAATTGTAAAGTTGTAATGTTTATATTCTAATTATCATTATATTCAATTTTTAGTCAAAGTTTAGATTGCAATAATAATTAGAGTGACTTGTTATAATTAGAATAATTTGTAAATAATTAGAACAATTATTGCAGTAACATTACAATTTTAATTTAAAAATAGAATGTCATAATAATTTGATTTAAAATTAGAATGTAATGATAAAAATTATTATCACATTCTAATTTAATTCAAAACCATGAATGTTATAAGGGTTACTATGTTATAACACCTTGCCTTAAATAGTTGCTTCAATTAAGTTTGCCATTGGAATTGCATGATTATTTATAACTTGTTTAGGCATTTGCTGAAGGTGCAAACACTGCTGCAAGCTTAAGAATCAGTAGAGAAGATGAGCTAAAACAACATTATTCACAAGTATGGCGAGCATTGTTTGTCTTAATGGGCATTTACTTGTTTTTCTTGGTTGAACAATTAATGAAAGCAAAAGTATTATGCTGCGGAAAGGTAAGACATAACAGAGGAGCTGGTAAAGCTTCAGTTTAACAATATTTAGCATTTGTTGTATTTATTTCAGATACTTACATAAATTTGCTATTTTTTATTAAATTTATTTATATATGTATATGTTTTTAGCTAGTTTAATATTTTATAAGTGTTAAAAGTAATTAAAAAGAAAAATCCTAAAAGCTGTTTTGATATTTCAATGCAATGCAATCTCAATAGGCTCACAACTGATATATGTCTGAGTTTGTACTATTCTGAAGTAGGGTTTTATATATATATATATATATATATATATATATATATATATATATATATATATATATATATATATATATATATATATTGTGTCCAAAATTTAGCATAAGAATATAAGGAACTCTATTTAGAAGTATGATCATTTACACTGCCAAATTAATTACACTCCCATAAGGCTCATAACCTATATAGTAAAAAAAGACTCAGTAAGTTTAGAATGCTGAAAATTTATCTAGTAATAAAACTTTGAAAATATATGTAGATATACACTGTGTTATATAGTAAAATTGCCTTTTTTTCTTTTAATGATGCAATTTCAAATTTATACTTATATATTATATGAGTTTATTTATAAGAATCATTTAGTTTGTATCTTTTTTTAAGGGCCATGGGCACAGTCATGGTAAAAAAGACCATAAACATTCTGCAGAGTCAGCAAAATCCACTAGTAGTCCTTTGTCTTCTGAAACTGTGCAATTTATTAAAGAACCATTTGATCAAATGGATACAAAAAAAGTTACAGAAGAAAAGGTTTTATTACTGCTTTACTAATGTTAATATTGTTTCTGCTTAGAAAATAAATTTTAATAAAAAAAGCTATAGTAAATTTAAAAAGTTACACTAAAGTATAATTTACACCATGAGCTTTTTTTTTACACCATGAGTTTGTGTATTGTCATGGAAATTACTATGAGCAGAGAGCATAATGCAAAGACAAAGCAACTTAAATTGACCAATATGTTGTTTTCATTTTTAATTTTAACTTTTGTTTTTTTTATATATTTAATCCTTTAGGCCAAACTTAATGATGAAAAAAGTCCTGAGTTGCATCATACATTAAGTTGTGAGTCAAGCATGCATGTTAAACTGGAAGATGATGATGAATCACATTTTCATGTAGATGATAGACATCATCATCATCATCATAGCGAGAAAGAAATCACAAAAAATACAGCTATTTCAGCATTAGCTTTGATGGTTATTGTTGGTGATGGATTTCATAACTTTAGTGATGGATTAGCTGTTGGTGCAGCATATAGTGCTTCTCTTTCAAGTGGTCTGAGTACTGCAATAGCAGTATTTTGTCATGAATTGCCACATGAGTTGGGTAAGGATATGTAACTTTTTAATAATAATTTTTCCCAGTATTGTTAAAGGATAAACAAAATTTTCATGATTGCATATCTAAAGAAAAACTAAAATGAATCTGTAAATTCATTTTTATTTTCAGGAGATTTTGCTATTCTCATTAATTCTGGAATGACAATCAAACAAGCTTTAATCTATAATTTAGTATCAGCATTACTAGCTTACTTTGGTTTGGCAGTTGGTATATTTGTAGGGGAATATGAAATTGGAAGACACTTTATTCTCTCAATAACAGCAGGCCTTTTCCTTTATGTTTCGTTAGCCGATATGGTAAATGTTGTTTTAAATGCTCGTTTTGACTAGAAGATCGTTGGTTGTTTCATAATAAAATTTTAACTATTTTTTTAGTTACCTGAGTTAATGCACCAGGAAATACCTAAACAATCCCTGACAGTTACATTTGCATGTCAGCATCTTGGTATTCTGAGTGGAATTGGAATGATGCTGTTTATATCATTGTTTGAGCATTCCATGTAACCTCGCTCACTGACAAAATTTATCATTGGGATTTTTGAATGGTCAATTTAAATCAGAATTAGCATATATATATATATATATATATATATATATATATATATATATATATATATATATATATATATATATATATATATGTGTGTGTGTGTGTGTGTATGTATGTATGTATGTATGTATGTATGTATGTATGTATGTATGTATGTATGTATGTATGTATGTATGTATGTATGTATATATATATATATGTATATATATATAAAGAGAGAGAAATATCTAGATATAGATATAGGTCATTCTTATATTTACTTTATAAGGATCTGACTTACAACGTATTGTTGTTCTTACGTTGCTGTTTCAAAATTTAATTTGGACGTGCAAAAGTTATTATTTATAGAACGTATGGAACTGTGCGTCTTTTTGGTGCATGGATATCTTACAATCTTTTTCATTAGTCTTATAAAATATTCTTTTGTACTTAAAGTATATAGTCTAATGCAGATTTTATCAGATTTTATATAATGAAGCTATTTTTGACAGCTTCCGTCATTTAAATTTTAGAAAATGTAATTATTTTTCTTTAGTCTTTATTATTCAGAGATGTTGTCGATTGGTCGATTTTGACAACGATGTACTTTTAGGTGTAAATAAAATCTACAGAATAATATTAAGATACTCTGTTGTTTTGTTGTAAGATTTCGGTTAAAATTCCCGAAAGTGAGAAAGGCATAGATTACAATGTTACTGTAAAGAAGATTTACGGGAAAAGTAACAAACCAAGATGAAATTAAACTGCATGAAGAGAACGTCACACCCCAGTGGGCAATCGCCAACGTAAATTCAACATCGCACCAACGTGAGAATGACGTCGAAAATTAACATCGAGTTGCGATGTTAAATCAACGTCAAAACGACGTAAAACATCGCGATGACATCGCGATAACATCGAATATTAACGTCGATCCAACTTTCCATTTCCAACGTTAATGCGATGTCGCACTCGACGTCGCCTAAACGTTAAACCAACATCGCCGTGCCCACTGGGACTGCACACTTTTAAAGTTGATTTAGTCGAGCAATTTTAAACTATTAGCTAAAGAATTCAGCATTTACACACTAAAATATTTGAGTTAGCTTATTTGCTAATGAATTTGCATTTACACACTAAAATATTTGAGTTAGCTCATAAGCTCTTGTCGCTGTAGCTGCTTAAACAAACTTCGTTAAAACAAAATGCGTTAGGTTAGCTGGTTTTAATTCAGTTTTTAGTAAATTTTTCCTAAAAAATGATTAACAGAGGCCTTTAACTTGCTGTTAAAAAAAGGAAGTTCTTTGTTTACATTAACACAGTAATGTGATGGTCTTTTCTTCAATATTTTGTCAATTCTTTTCTGCTCATAATGAATTTGTAAAACAGCCAATCACTTAAGATGTTCGCCATTTCGTTCTGAAATCCCTAGAGTGCTTAAACAAATGAAAATCTTGAAATCGGTCTTATGGGTAAATAATCGATTGCTTTTCAGTTACAGAATGGTTTAAACGACATAGATGTTTACATATTTATTTTACATTTGCAATCAGTAATAGTTTCTAAAAGTCTAAAATCAGCAATAGTTTCTAAAAGATGCTCATACATATTATAACATGTTTTTTTTTTTTTTTTATTTTTTTATTTTTTGTTTTTTAATTTTAAAGTAAAACTGTTTTAAATCTCAGTAGTTGTACGTAGCCATGGCTTTAAGCCAATGATTTTTAAGATTACTGGAAATTCTCTCCTAAAACTATATAAAATCATAATGAACAGATTCAGAGAGCTGTTCCTACCGAAAACCCAATCCTTTATTTGAATCCTTTATTTGCACCTTTAAAATGACCATACAGCCTTGGGTTTAAAAAGCCTAAATATTGTTTCAATTGGTTTGTTTATAAATCATCAAAACAGTGAAAATTTTTTCAAGAGTCGAATGAGATTCAGTCACTTTTTCAAATAATCCAATAATAAACAATTTGTTTACGTCTCCGTCTTTGTATTTCTCATAGCCTATTTCTTCCAAATGACAAAACGCTTTTTTTTTTTTGACTCTACACCCTGGCACACTTTTTATAATATTTTAATATATTTTTAAAAATCCAACGTCGATTCCCACTTTTAGAATCCTTGGATAGTTTTCTTACCTTTATTACTGTCTCAATTGTCTTGTTAAACAGCAAGTTCTTTACCTTTGGCTACAACCATGATTTTACCACCCTCCTCCTGCAACTCTCAATAATTTTGAGCATTGAAGTTCACTACTTAAATAAATTTACATCCAAGCTTTCGGTTTTTATATTTCAGATTTTTTACATAAATTTTCAAATTTTAAGTTTGAAATATTAAATCAGCAATAAAAGGTTCGCGCTACTTATACTTAGTTCCTCTGTTAAATCTCTTCTTTTTGTGAGAGTGCTAGGTTGGGAATCCCGGTCCAATAAAAGCGCTGTACCTTATACACACTTTTATTGGTCCAGGTAATGGTAAATTTACTCTTCCCAGCGTCAGTCTTCCACTACTTTTAGATGTTGATCCTAGAGGTGATTGTTGTTCGAGCAATTTCACAGATGTCACAAACATTGGTTGGTTGGTTTCTGGTAAGAATGCTGATTTTAATTTTTGAGAAGTAATTTTTTTTATTTCAATCTTTTAAAATCTTTTCTGCATTCGGCACAAAAAATGCCATAAGGAAAATGTTTATTATTAGATCAAATGGTTCAAAAAAGAATTTATATATCCTGTTGAATGTCACAGTTCCTTTTTTAATATCTATCATTCCTGATTCTTTTGAAAAGTAAATTGAGCAGAGTAATGCTCTTTTATTCTTGTGAGATTTTTTTATGGCTTGGTATTTTGAAACGTTCTGAGCAATATTATCAAATTTATTGCGAAAATTTTATATTAAACTATTGTAGTAGATAAACAAACATTTACAAATATGTGTAAATAAATTTTCTTGCTTTTCTTACCACAAAGAAATGCACTAAGCATACGTAAACCTATTTACCGTAATGAACGCTTTATTTATCATTTTCCCTTAAATTAGGCTCCGTAGGTCCGAATGCGTGTATGTAAGAGTGTGTGAGTGTGTGTGTATTAACTTTTAAAAGTTATATCATACAAAGTTGACATTCTCGCCCAAAAAGAGGAGGAAGGAGATTGTAAACTTTCCATTTTATAACGATTAGAAATTGTTAATGATAATTAAATTTCTATAGTGAATTTCGATTTAATTCAAGATAACACAGAAAGTTTAATCTTTTTTTATTCCATGCAAAACGTGGGACCCGAATTTTCTGGTTAATAATTTTTTTTTTTCAAACAAATTATTTCATTTATGGTGTGCAAAACATATTCAAAGTTAACAAGCATGTTAGTAAAAAATTTAAAACTGCATCTCGCAGAAAATTGTGGAGATTACAGTAATTACAGTGAAGAATAAGGTAAAAGGTTTCATCAGGATATTAAGTGCGAGTTGCATGGCAAAACATGTCTTTAATAGGCAATTATTTCAGAATTAGTGCGAAAAATTTCCTTCTGAATAATTTTGATATCAAGAATGCAGAAAAGGTCAATGGAGATCAATAGCGATAAAACAAAGACGTTAATGGAATAAAATCAGCGTCATAAAACGATCGGCGTCAGGCAACACTAGAATTCCTGAGAATCTTGACATCTCAAAGCTGAGCGTTACAAATTAACTTGGCTGCTAAGTAACCTCAATATTTGTTAAGCATGGATATTTAGTTTAACAAATAATAACGCATTATAACGAAAAAAAAATTCAAATCTCCATATCAGCCTTTAAGATAAATTTAAATTTTTGAAGTTCAATGAAATAGAACTCTTTATTTGTTTTAAAAGAAATTTATATTTATACATACTTTGTTATTTTTGAAAAAAAAACGTTTAACGAATTTAACAAAATACCAATTTTTCGCCAAGTCTTGAAAGTTTGAAATTATATAATGTATATCAACTTTTTTTCTGAAATCTTATAACTTTATAGGTCCAAATATAAAATTTTTTTGAAATTCGCTGATGTAGAAGTTTGCACTTTATTCGTTTATATTCCTTATAAACAGAAAAATAAAAGTCATATTTTTTAATGTATATTCATAATATTTATAATATTTTATAATACCACATGAGCTTTTATAATATACTACTTATAATATTTTATAATACCAACATGAGAAAACCACCTGATAGAGTAAGTTAGCGCCTGCGATAATCTCTTGAAACGTAATGGAAATAATCAATTCTAAAAAAACAAGATGACAAGTAATGAGCTATTAATAGTCTGCGTCGAACGAACAAGATCGTGAATTAAGTAAGATAAACCAATGCACAAAATATTTGCGTTTCAACAAAGGAAGATTATTTTTTGGTGAAGAATCTAAAATCATTCAAGAGCAAGGAGCCATGAAGATTATCGAACAATATGGTCAGCATATTAGAGTAGACAGGGGGTATTTCACCACTTTTTCTGCTTTAATGCTAATTGTCAGATGTGAAAAGTTTCTACCACATACCAATAACTGAATAATATAGAATTATTTATTTTTAGTTCGATTGTGTTTTAAAAAATCTAGAATTTTTAATTTTTTGTATTCATAAATCAAAATTTGTTTTATATACTTATATGAAGCGATTTCGCCATTTATGGGGCGATTTCGCTAGTGTAAAAAGGGATTAAATGACACGAGTTATTTAACTAGATTAAGAGCATTTTGCGCGCATGTCGATGCAAAAGTTCAGACTTCACAAGTCCATCCATAACAAGAAATGCATTGAAGCCAGTATTCTGTTCAATCCAACCATGTCACACCACACACACAACAATGAGTTACTTTTTTGCTGTTGCGATTATTAACATTCGATGAACTTGGGTTCCAGCGAATTGATTAATGATTTTAAACGCAAGCTGGAGAATTTCTTCTTCTTCTTCGAATCACTTGATGGAATTGGATAAGAAGAGAATTTACTCTTCTTCGAGTCACCTGCTGGGTATCGGGTTGCTTTCCAATCCAGAGATTTCCTATTTTTTAGTTTCTTTTTTTTTTTTTTCTCTTTCCTTAAGCTTTTTAATGTTTTCAGCGCTTGTTATGTTTGCGGAGTAAGGTTCTGTGTGAGGTTGGGTTTGAAACCTTTTTCGGAGATGGAATGATTTTTCTTCGTAACGGGAAACTTGCATCTTATTTCTGAAATTTATAATTATTTCGGAATACTTCCCCTTTTTTATATTCGTGTTCTTTAACAGTATTACGGAGAGGGTACAGCCCACAATAAGCAAATGAATCTACAATAATACACTTTTCATAGCTATCTCTTTCCGTACACTGTTAAAAATGAGATAGAATCGATGGGGTTATTTCGTCAATTTGTGGCGAAATCGCCCCGCAATTTTGTACTAGGACAAAAATTTTTCACCACAAACGGCAGTGAGATGATGATAACAGAATTGTGAAAACCTTAACAGCTATTGTCAAACTTCGTTTCAATCAATTTCACAAAGAAAAATTAGAATGCCACAAGGAGAAAGAGTGACACAATAATTTCAATTGATAACATTAAACAGCAAATCATATTTAAAAATTACAACAACCAATAGAATTAAGCAGCAACTATGATCGATGAATAGTTAGTAGATGATAATGTAAGTAATAAATATTACAAATCATATTTATTACAAAAGTAATAAAAATTACCTCTTTTACTTGCAATATCAAAAGTGGCGAAATCGCCCCGGTCTACCCTACTTAATAATTTTTTTTTTTTAAAATAAGCTATTTGTTTTTTATTTACGCAGAAAAAAACTCACTGACTTAATATCCAACCCAATTATACAGTAAACTCCCGGTTATTCGAACTGGCACCTATTTAAATTTCCAACTTATTACAAGCGATTTTCCCTAACAAACTAATGCAAATATACGTCAGTCATTCGAAATTTTGTTTATTCAAAGTAATTTTTTGCTTTCCTTGAAAAGTTATTCGAAGTTTCTCTTCGAATGAAGATACAATTGGATTACATTTTAAAATATAACATCTCATCGAACGTTATTAAAATACAAAAAAGATAACAAAAACATATAACAAAATAAAATAACATATAACAAAAAAAAAACAAAAAAAAAAAACATTACAAATTTTGTTTTACAAATTTTGTTACAAAATTTCGTTTCGTTCGAAAAATCGAACACATTGCAACTACGTTGCAATGTGTTCGATTTTTCTTATATTTTGTAATACAAAATATAAGAAAAATCGAACACATTGCAACGTAGTGCAGCAGAAATTTCAATATGGAGTCTACGAAAGAAGACAGTTCTGACAATCTAAGAAAAATATCTTGTTCTTAAAAATTCGGAAAAAGATCTGACTAAAAAGAATGTTACCGAAAAGTTTAGTGTTCCTCAAAACACTTTAATTTACTGGATTAAGCATAAAGAAGACATAATCAGCAAGTATGAGTCTGGTCAATTTAGAGCAAAGAAACAAAAGTTAAGTTTTGGAAAGCATGATTCCGTTGATAAAGCTGTATATAAGTGGTTTATGAACGCAGGTGAACGAAATGGACATATCATTAGGGAGAATGATTTAAATTTTGCAAAAGAACCTAATATAATGGATTTTAAGGCTTCAGAAGGGTGGCTAGATTGGTGGAAAAATAGACATAATGTTGTTTTTCTAACTATTTCTGAAGAGGAAAAGTCGTTCCTAGAGGAAATGACGGCAAATTGGGAGCAGACCCATATGCCCACGATCCTCTCAAGGTATGAATTGAGCGATATTTACTGCGCTGACAAGTTTGATTTATTTTATCAACAGCATCCGACAAAAAAAAAGCTTTAATCTAAAAGGTGAACGATGTGCAGATTTTAGCAAAGTTCGTTTAACAGGCTTAACATCAGGAAGTGGGGTTGGTGAAAGGCTGCTTATGTTGATAATTGGAAAGGCAGAAAAACCACGATGATTCAAAGACGTCAAAAGCCCACCTTATCAGTGCAAGTCCCAAAATAAATCCTGGACTGAATTTAAAATCTTTGCTGATTATTTTAAAAAGATTGACACGAAGTTTAATGTTGAGGGTAGGAAAGTTGCTCTAATCATAGATAACTACACAGCTCATCTTAATATTAACAACCTCAAAGCAATTGAATTAGCTAA
The DNA here is from genome assembly GCF_058129835.1 of Hydra viridissima. NCBI lineage: Eukaryota > Metazoa > Cnidaria > Hydrozoa > Anthoathecata > Hydridae > Hydra > Hydra viridissima. The sequence continues at coordinate 14,403,927 of NW_028324305.1, forward strand.
AATTATCAGAGATTGTACGTGCAATTGAGTTATTTGAATGCTGGTCTCTTTTTAAAAATAATGGCGTCGAAATCCGACAACCACTAAACCTCTTATCGAAGATATTTGACAAATACTCTTTAGAAACAAAAAAGCAATCAAAAATGGGCAATTATTCCAAAAAGTTGTAAAGAATTCGTTATTTTACAAGGAAAAGAATTAAACAGCATTTTAGAAGAAAGGTCTTTTTCTTTTTTACTCTCTACTTCTGTTAAAATTTGAAAGTAACTTGAAATTGGTCACTTACAGTTATCAGGATTTACAGTTATCCGAAATTTAAGTTATTCGAAGTAAATTCTTATTTCCCTACACGGCGATCTTCTATTTGACTTATTATAGGTACGTGCGTATCTGGGTTTTTACGGCACCGATTTTAAAGACAAAAACTGTGACCTTTTTTTTCACAGCGTGCTCGAAGTCTGTGTGGTAATGATGTATTTATTTGTCTTTTTTTTTAGAATTTTATATCAACTTAGACTTTGTTAAAAAAGTAAAATGTTTTATGTTGAATAAATTATGGTTTTTTTTACGTGTAATAAATTTTTCAGTTTTTTTTATTACTATTTAAAATTGTGTTCCTGTTCTGGCACTGCATTGATATTGAAGGCATGTTGGTACATATTTGAAATTTTCCAGTCAACTGTATAGATCTATTTTCTATGTGCCTGCCAAATTTCATTAAAAAATATTCATGACCACATACTGTGTTTTTCGACCCAGTGGAGGTACCATTTCCACCTCTTTTAGCGTTACTGTGACTGTTACACTTTATAAAACTGTTTCTGCTATTGTTACTATTACTTTTTTTTATAAATTCTGTTGTTTTTTTTTACAGTTACCAGTGATTTTCATTCGATTTTAAAATTTCATTTCTGTTCCGGAGGTGCATTAATATTGAAGGCATGTTGGTACATATTTAAAATTTTACAGGCAACTGTATAGATCTATTTTCTATGTCCCTGCCAAATTTCATCAAAAAATATTCATGACCACATACCCTATTGTTCCACGCAGTGGAGGTATGTATTTCCACTTCCGTTACATAGTGTTAGGGGGAGGGGCGGTTTTTGACAGTAGAGAATTCAGTATATTTGTTTTTTTTATTCATTATAATGATATATTTTATTAGAACTGTTATTTATATATTTATCTTTCATTGAAATTCCTTAATAACGATAAAAATAAGGCGAAAACGCTGAGGCTTTTAATGTATTTAAAGATCACCTCCATATATATATATATATATATATATATATATATATATATATATATATATATATATATATATATATATATATATATATATATATATATATATATATATATATATAATTATTGTAAATATTGCAAAAAAATGCGATATTTTTTTATGCATGTTTTATAAAATTTTATTATAAATTTTACTATTACGTTTTAATCATTAAAAATACTTTGTTTCTTTAATTCGAAACTTTTTTAGTTACGTTTTTTAATCGTTTTGCACATTTCACAATGCAAAATCAAGCGCAAATTAACAATGATTCTATTACAAAGCTGCCGTTAGCCGAACGCGAGTTTTATACGAAAGTTGCATTTTTCTTAAGCAATGCTTCATAAAAATAATGTTACTTAAATGAGCATAACTTTTTTTGTAATGATTCTTTTTTCATAAAGTTTTCACCATTTTATTACAAATTCAGAGCTCTTTCGAACCATATATGAAACTTGAATAAATAAATGGTTTGAAATTTTTACACACGTTTTTACTACTTACTAAGTAAGGGTCTGCGTCTCGTTATTTTTTTAAATCGAGACGAGACGAGACGATCCTAAAAGCTTTGTCCTGATTAGCGACAAATATCGAGACAATTTTCAATTTTCAGTCGAAATCCGGGACGATACCGAGACGAGACGAGATGTCCCGGACAAAAAAGGAGCTTTACAATTTCCCGGAATTTACATCTTTTTAACGAGACGTAACGAGACATAACGAGATATACTAGTTAATCCTTAATGTGAAATTTAAATAATGAATTTCTGACACAATTACCAATATTTATTTCAGCTGCTATTATTGATATTGTTATTTTTGGGATAGTATTTAACTTTTTCCACTAAAATATCGCGTAAGAAGTGGATAAATATATGTCCAAGGGCTAAGTTTCTGATCATTTAACATTGTTTACCGCCGAGGTCAGTATTCACTTCTAATGCAAGAGTTTGTTTTACACTCATATTTAAGGGAAAGGTTATCCAAAGTGTCTTTAACTTTTTTGATCTATAAAACGTTTTTTTAAAAAGTGTACTTTTTGCAGAGACTAACAATAGAGCATGATGTTCAATACCTAGTTTTTTTATTTTTTCTCTTTTCCTTTGCTCTCCAAGGACCACGCATTGTTTATGGGGTTTTCCAGAACCAAAATGGCTACTTTTATTGGTCATAAGATTTTCTTGAAGCCATTGGTCTTCTTTTTCTAGAAAAGAATCATAATTTCTACCACATTGTTTTAGTTTTTTTCTTCACTTTTGAAATAAATGTATCTAAAGTAGCATTAATTTATGTTCTATTTGCTAATTTCTTCAGTTTTATTTGATTTCGTTAAGTAAATCCTTCCAAAATGGTAATTTATCCACTCCTAATTCACGTATATTCGGGATAAGATCTAACCTTTTTGTTGTTGTTGTTTTTAAAATCATTAATATATATCAGAAACATTTTTAAGTACTCTATATCATTTTTCACTTTACACTGTTTAAGATTTTATGTTATAACTTCTTTGACAATTACCACACTACGTTCCCTATAATGTTTAAGTAAATAACGTTACTTGTATATTATACAGGAAATATTGAAGTTGTTAAGTAATGCTATTTCAAATATCTAGCACCTCTTGAATAGTAAATCATTATTCAAATTAAAACATTTAAACAAACTTCTAAGTAGCATATAATGATAAAAATGTTTCTTGAAACTATATTTGATATGTTGAAACAAGTCATACAAGTAAAAAACTCAAATTCAAGATACAAGTAAAAAACTCAAATTCAAAAAATATATAAAGTTACAAGATTATCTTCAAAGTAAATATAGACTTTAACTTAAATTAAAAGTTCTCCATTTTTACTAAATAAAAATCTCTAACTTTTTAGATTTCTTTGAAAATAATATTAAAATTTTTAACTTCTTTTAACCATAAAATGTACAATATAAGTTTTATTAAAAAACTGTTTTTACTTTTTAAATAAATGATCATTCTAATTTAATATTATTTAAAAAAGAGCACTATATTTACCAAAAAACTGTGAGGGTTTTAGTGCCATTTTTTTGCTGTTTTGAGTCACTGTGCGTCATTTCTGGCTGGCAAAACAAACTTGGTTGGCAAAAAATTTTCTTCACTGCGAAAGCGCGAGTAAGATATCTAGTTAATATTAAGGGTCTGCGTTAGGGTTGTTCGCCGCAAACAAAAACTTACGAAAATTTCGCATTTTTATCTTCCGTATTTCAAGTTGCTTTTGCGAAAGTTGTTCTTGCGCAAATTCACCTTCCGTAATGCGTTATACGAAAAAAATAAATAATAATTATTCCGTAATAACTCTTTACGAAAAGAAACTTGCGAAACAAATCATTTCGAAAGAATACTTGCGAAACAGTTCCTTACGGAAGGAGCATTTCGGAATGTGCGCTTACGGAATAGACTCGAAAGAATTCATTAAACTGTTATACACAAAAATATTATTATTTATTATTTAATTAATGTTGTTAAATAATTCTTCAATAGTTTTTACATATATATCTGTGTATATATATATATATATATATATATATATATATATATATATATATATATATATATATATATATATATATATATATATATGTGTGTGTGTGTGTGTGTGTGTGTGTGTGTGTGTGTGTGTGTGTGTGTGTGTGTGTGTGTGTGTATGTGTGTGTGTGTGTGTGTGTGTGTGTGTGTGTGTGTGTGTGTGTGTGTGTGTGTGTGTGTGTGTGTGTGTGTATACACACAATATATATACATATATATATACATACAGTGACCTAGAAAGATTAAGAAAGTTAGGACGGGGTGGGGGTGCTGAAACAGAATATAAGGGGGCCTAACGCAGCTAAAATTTTTAAATTTTAGTTGAGTTAGGCCCCGTTATATTCTATAATTAAATATATTAAATATATTATAATAATTAGTGTTTTAGTTACCTAGTTAATTATACGTATTTGATTCATAGAAGGTAATTAAAAATTTAAAATTAGCCGCGTTTCGTAAGTGTTTTTCTGTTAAGAACCGTTTCGTAAGTTGCGGTGCGAAAGAGTTTCGTTTCGAAAGAAATTTGGTTTTTTATCATTATTTCAAAAAATAAAACCTTAAAATGTTCATTTGTTGCAATACTGAAAATAAAATTTTATTATAAACATTTTGGTATATAAAAATTTTATTTTTTACAATTATATCCGTTTGGCCAACAAAAATTTATTATTGACTTCAAAACGTCGTTTAGCGAAAGAGCTCGTTCCGCAAGTGCGACTTCCGCAAGCGCTACTTTCGTATGTAGCAAAATAGTTTTATTTCGCGATTCAACTTGCGAAAGGCGACATTTCGTAAGTAGCATTTGCGAAATGAACATCGGCGGGTTTTTTTGTTTCGTAAAATTCGGTACGAAAAAAAAAAATTCCTGATTATGAATATCCTTCCGAAAGAATTCTATTTTTCCGGAATTGTACGAAATATTGCGGTTAACAACTCTAGTCTGCGTCTCGTTATTTTTTCCCAGGAAACTTCTCGTCTCGTTACGCTTTTCCCGGTTCATTTCATGAAAACGATTCCGAGACGCAGACCCTTAGTTAATATAATTGATCTGTCTCGTAACGTTTCGTTATTATCCGGGACACAGTTTTTAAATTCCGAGAAAAAATTATGTCCCGATTTATAACTTTATTCCGGGATAATTGTTTCCTTTGTCTCGTTATTTTTTTCCGGGAAATTTCTCGTCTAGTTACGCGTTTCCCGGTTCATTTCGAGAAAACGATTCCGAGACGCAGACCCTCATTACTAAGTAAATTTTTCGAGATCGTCCGTGTTTTATCATTCGGTCTTATTTTTATAAGTTTTTTCATCCCGTAATTTCAAGGCTTTCATAAACAGGCCGCGACAGCTCATTTTCCGTAAAATTAGCGAAGGCCGACTTTTTTACGGTTAAAACTATTTTTTATCCTTGCTTTTGTAAACAAGCTTCAGAATCAAATAAAAAGCTTTAGAAGAACAAAAAAAAATTTTCATTAAATTTCGGAAGAAAATATTGTGGGAACTTTTTTTTCGTTTATAAATAAGTTAATTGCAATAAAAATTTAAAGAGTTTAGCTAAAAATGACTAAATCTCATTTTCATAAACTATGTTTATTTTAGCTGTTTAACACTTGTGATACAAATAATAATTTTTTTGATAAAAACAAACAAATATGTTAACTTTATTTTATTAAAATTATTTTGACTTTTTTAATTCAAAGTATTTTATTTTGAAGTTGAAAGTTTTGCTTGTTTTATTAAACATTCCTTCCCAAAATCTTCAGAGTGTTTTTTACAATAATTGTTTTAAAAAATGTTTGCCAAAATGCAGCAAACTTTTTTAACACTTTGAACAAGCAATTGAACTTCACTATTGCAGTTAATAAAAATGTGAATTAATCCTCTATTGCACAGCGATGGTGAAACTTTATTCACAAGTGTCACTTCAAATATAAAAAAACAATAAATAACAATGTAGGCTAAATTGTCAGAAGGTTCTCTTAGCCTTCCCCTGTTTAAAGAACTAATCAAAGTTCCATATTTTTGAAACATATCAAAGGTGTCTGTTTCTTCTAAAATTGAATGTAATTCTGGAAGTTTGTAAGCAATAAAACCTGCAATATATAAAAGCCCTTGTTTGCATTCATTTGGCAACTGAACCTCACAAATTTCACATATTGACATATCGAACTCCACATCAAGTTCACAGTTATCACAGTGGTGGTGAGCAGGAGGAGATATTGTAAAATCTGCTTGCTCATCTAGCAATTTTCCATTTTTGTCAATTCTAAATTTTTGAATAACATTTTGCACAGTTATCAGATGTGCCACCTGACTCTTGCTAATATTTCCTAAACTGTTTTTCTAGTGCATCTGATTGCATATGTCATAGCAATACATAAGATACACCACAATTCAAAAAATACTTGGCACAGTTTGCTTATCTTTTAGAAGTTTTTTGCAATAAGAAATACAGTTTTCTAAGAAATCTATTTGCCATTGACTGAAGTAATAGGCTTTCTTTGAATATCATTTAATCTAATATCTAGACCTTTACTGTTGACAATAAGCCATCACTTGACAACTGTTTCAATAAAAAGTGCAGTATCTTTAGCTTCAGGAATTTTTACATGTAATGCTGCAACTGGTTCATCACAAAAAACTTTGAGAATTGATCTAAAATTTTGTTGTTTAATTGGTTTTGGTGACTAAAATAACTTGCTCGCTTAGAATCTGTTTCATTATTAATAGCATAACTGACAGCATTCTCCAGTTGAGAATAATATTTAATAATTCCTTTGTTTAAAAAAGAAAATAAATATCTCCAGAATCTTCTAAAGTTACATATATTGAAAACTTAGGTACTGGTCCACCATGTTCATATGATATTAAAGATATATTTTTTCTTTTTCAACAAAATAAAATTTTTCTTCACAGTTATTTATCATTGACTTCAAATTTTTTACAATTGAATTAAATTGAATAGCATCCATTTTTTTTGAAGTTTTCAAACTCATCAGGTAAACTATTCTTTCATAGCACATTAACCCAGTGACATCTCGTTTTCTAGACACTATTGGAATACATGGAGGATGCACTGGAACAAAACTACCACCTTTGACTTTATTTAATTCTGCATCTTTAGGCTAGTGCTGAGCACAAATTCGCTTATAATCTGTAAACACAAAGTTTGCATTTTTAATCCATAACTCGCGATCCTCGGATTCACAGACAAACACATACCAATTTTATCTTCACCATGTTTTAAAACGCATTCAAACATTGGCTAACTATTTCCTGACTCTAGATACTCCAATATTCACTACACTATCCCATGATAACTTTTTCATCTAAACGAGAAGAGAACTATTAATTACTATTAGTTAATTAATTCCAGTTATACTATTACAGCTCGAAGAACTGTAACCTTATTTTATCTTCACTTACTTTGAAATTATAGAAAATAATTTCATTTTTGTAAACTTCGTTTACGATTTGAGTCTGATCATTTTCTGGCGATATCAAAAATTTACTTCATATTAAAGAAAGAAACAGTAAAAACACCTAGTTTTATAAAACGAAACGAAATACAGAAAGAAATTATTTCGTTTTTTATTTAAACAAAATACAGACACGCAGCTATTTCTTTAAAGTTAAATAACTTTGCAGACCTGGAAGCTTGCGACGCATTCGGCTAAAAGTTCCAAAAAAAAGACTGATTTTTTAAATAGTAAATTCTCCATAACAAAAATAACAAACCTTTCTCTTTTTAATTTTCTTGATAAAACAGGTCCTATTTTTCCTAATTGTCAAAAAAAAAAATTAAAATTCCTTTGTTCCTTAGTGTGTATTTTTAAATGCCCCCGAACGTCGATTATCTGCCCCCGAACGTCGGTAATCTTAAAAGTGCATTTTATTTGCATGATTTTGTCAAAACAACATTTTTTTTTTGAAAACATAAGAACAACGTTCTGATTGTATAGCGCACAAGTTTATGTTTACGAAGAAAGGTGAATTCGCATTGTATTTAACATTATAAATAGGTTACATGGAGTTGTTTCACTATTTGGTAATTTCCAGATCCACGGATATTAGGAAAATCTATATACGAAAGATCGCCGTGCTAGGAGGTTTGAATAACCGGGAGTTAACTATAAATTTCTCTCAATTAGATAGGGTATGCTACACACTACCTAAATATTTTTATAGTTTAAGTTTCGGTTACTGACGAAAGATAATTTTTTGTTTGTTGATGTTTTTTTTTTTTATGACAACGTGAATAAATATTTCCTTCTTTAATTACATCTCTTTCTTTTAACAGAGTTTTTTGATAACATAATGTCATCATTTTCCTCAATGAGCACTTTGCCTACCACATCATCAATTAGTCCAAACCTTTTTGGTCAAATTCTATATAATAAGGCAATCAGTAAGTAATTTTATTTTATCATTGATATTTTACGTTGTTATTGGTTAACATTTATATTTTTCTTTTTAACTTGCAAATGACCACTTATTTACCTAATTACAGGTGTAACAAGTTTTTAACTTTTATAGATACTGCTGACTTGGAGAATCTTACACTTAGCACTGGTGATCATCCTGTAAGTTTGCTGTAAACTTAAAAAAAACTCTGATTTAGCAGACATCACGATAAGAACAACTTTTTATAAAGAGTTTGCATATTTTTCATATTTTGTAGTTAAAGTTTTGATTTTTGTTTATTGGTGTTTTGATGTTTGATGTTTTTAAGGTTGAATTAGCTGACTGGACTTTAGTAAATGAAAAGTTACGTCATAAAGGTTTGATGCCTGTTGTTCTTACTCATCAAAACAAGCTAATTGCCAATTTAGGTACATTTTTATAAACAAAGTATTTAAAATTTAAATTTTGATTAACTTGTTTGATTGTTTAAAAATAATATAATTTATAAATTTCTGTGTTGGTGTTATTATTATTATTATTTTTAAATACAATTTTAAAATCCTTGTGTTTGTAATGCTCTATAAACTCCAATCATAGTTTCTTATTACTTTGTAAAATGAGTATCTTTTGTTTACTATAGATGGTTACACAATTCTTGATAGCAAATCTAGTGACTTATTGAGAAAAACTATTTTACATCTGCTTCAAGAGAATGACCGTATAAAAAAATTTTTAGAACATGGATCATCTAAAGAGTTTATGTAAGTTTCTTATAGTTTCTTAAATTTCTTTTTTAAGTGTTTTGAATTTTAATGAATCCTTCAAAGTTATCTGTACCTTATTTAAACAAATTACTGAAAGTTTTTATGTTTTATTATTGTTAAACAGCAAAAATTTAGTTTTTTTGCTTAATTTATTAACAATATAAAAGTTTGTTGAAACACAGTTATAGTCCAGTTGAAATATTGTACTCCAGTGGAAATATTGATTCATTTGAGAAGCTTTATTTTAGTAGTTGTATCATTGTTACAGCTTTGTAGACTAGTATTATGGCTATTAAAGTGTTAAAATACCTAGTTTATATATTATATAACCTATTCATTTACTGTAAAGATTTTTTTGAGTTCAAGTTCAAAAAACTTTCTTTGTCAATGTTTTTGCCTAAAATTGAGACTTTTGTATGTCTTCAGCTAAAAATATATTTTAAAAGCCATGAGATATAATTAAAATTTTAGACTTAACTTTCATCTTTTTGATAATTTATATTATACTATTTTTCTTTTCAGTTTCTTTAGTCTTTGCAAGATAGAAGTCAGAAAGAAAATTATAAATTCAAATATTGTCAAGTCCATGAACCAATTTTAGACAGTTGTGTTTATCTCTTTATTCAGTAATGCTGATCATTTGTTTGCTCAATCAGGAAAAAATGCAGAAATCTATACTAGTTTGATTCATTTTTATAACAGTTGTTGTTTGCTTTTGAGCTTGTGCTGTTATATATGTATTGCAAGTAAGAAAAGTTTTAAGTTGTTAACACTTTTTAGTTTGAACAGTTATACAGAGAACAAGTCTCAAATTAAGCAGGTAACATTTTTCCTCTCTTATGAACTTTATTTTGAATATTAATATTAGCTATAAAATTGCAGCCTTTCAGATAATCCTAACAATCTTAGTAAATAATTAAAGTACCATGAACAATGTAAAGTAGCCTGAAAATAGTTATATAAATGATTGATAAGTGATATCATCAATCTTAAAAATGATATGGTTAAAAAAAAAACCCTCAAGTAACCTGAAAAATCCTAAAAATCCTAATTTTTTTAAAAAAAAAAAAAAAAAACTGTGAGTAAACTAGCTATAGCAATAATGTAATTTTCTATACAGATATAAATAAAGTTAAACACACGTGTATAGTTATTTTATGTTGAACTTTAAAATTAGCTAAATGTCTACAATCATGCAGTATTAAACAAATGTTGAGGCCAAAATTTTAGTAGCTAAGATAAAGGTTGTGCCCTTGAAGATTACATCTCTGAATTTACATTGCAGTAATATCTGTATAATTCATATAGTTAGTAATATAGTTAATTTAGCATGTATAGCTTGTTGTAATTTTCCTAATTTTATCTGTCTTTTTCTTTTTTTAAAAAGCAGAAGCAGGATATCAACACTGTTACTAACCGGAATCCTACAAACAGGTACATAAAAATTTATTTTTTCAGTAAATAATGAAAAACTTTTTTTGTGAGTTTTTGAAATTCCTTAATAATTAGAAAAGACAAGCTTATTGTTAACAGCAAGAGAAAATTTTTTTTACATTTAGTAAAGTGATCAAATGTTATGTAAAATGAACTTGCTTATTTTAACAATTTTTTAATTGGCAATAGCAGTTTTTAGCTTGAACTTTAAATTCAAATGAAAGACTGATGGTTTCTTAAAATTTTTTAAAGTTTTTTAAAGTTTGTAAAAGAAAGAAAAAAGAAGGCAAAATAATGCATGACGAACACATATCGAATGTAGAAACTACAGTTGTTAAAAATAGATGACTTTTGTGAAGCTACCTTAAAATTAAAACTTTTTCTAGCAAAAGTTTTTTTTTGGAATTAGATATTTACATATTTGTTGCATGAATGGAAGAGGAAAATGGTAGTTAGGAAAAATTAGAGAGCAGATTTTGATGACATAATCATTTTTATAAAAATGATTGTTAATTCAAGTAGGCTTGTTATAAAAATTTGTTTTATTTTTGACAGCTGTTGTAGTTGATCCAAGTTTGCATCCTTTGATGAGTAGTTCCACAGCTGCATTCTTGGAATATTTAGGGTTGACAAGTTTACTGAACTATTGAAATCAAAAAATGTTTAATTTGTTGTAAAAAATAGTGTGACTGTAATTTTATATGCATCTATAAAGCTGACCAGTAAGTAACCAGTTAATGAAGTCCATCATTCTTTATGTTCTATTTAATTTACATATAAGCTGGAAGCAATTTGTTTAGAAAAAGATCTTGCATTGAAATTTTTATAGCTTTGTGCTTAGAGATATTGGCAATCAGACAAACTTTGATGCAGACAAAATTTCAAAGTATTCCAGAAGATCTGAGGAAGGGTTCGGTGATGCAAACAGATGCTGTTGTTTTAATTTCTTGTTAACTTCAGATGTTGGCCTGTGTAAAGATACCTGTGTTCTTCATTCAAAACTTGAAGTAACTTTTTCTGAATCTTTTTTGAAACAAGTTTTTAAAAGACACTTTACTGACACAAAATATGCCTCAATATATTGTCCCAATAAAAGTACATAAAGCAAATAATAAAAAATGTTTTATAAAAGTTTATAAAGTTAAAGAGTTATAAAATATTTTTGAAAAGATGATAAAGTGTATGTACAAATATTACTTAATAAAAGAAATAATAAGAAAGAAATATGATGTGTATAATAAAAGCATTTTTTTTTTTCAGAAATACAAAAAGAAGTATCAAGAGTTAAAAGCAGAAATGAAGAGTATAAAAGAAAAAGAAATCAAATGTTCTAAAGCAAAAGGTGTAACTTCTAAACGCAGTGAGACTCAGTAAATATTTAGTGGTTTTTTTTTAAATACTTTTTAAAGTCTTTAAAAGATTTAGTCAAAATTTCTTCAAACTTAAAAAATTTATTTATTTTGAATTGGCTAAATGGTTGATAAACAGTATTCTGCTTTATTATTCTTCTTCATGAATTACAGGGCATGGTAATATTTTATTTTTAAGAAAATCTTTGAGAGCAAGAAATAAAGAAAGTTTATATCCCACAGCTAAAAAAGCAGACATGATCTATTTTAAAAAACAAAAAAAAAAAAAAAAGAGGAGTGTTTAAAACAAGATATTGATGAAATGTAGGCTTCTGCTTCAATCTTTACTCAATAGGTTTAAAAAAAGAGTACTCAATTTATGAATTTAGATGGATATGAAGTGATTACCTACAGAACCTATTACCTTTGATGTTTTATCTCCCCTCCCTTTAATAGAGTAAAATGCATCCTTTCCACATTTCATCTTTTTTCCGCTAAGTTCAGGTCAGCTCTTTCTGCTAAGCCAATTGATAAATTGTGTATCTTGAGACTTTATCATATGAGAAAAAAAGATCAGTATTAGGGAATGTTGGCAAATACAATTGTAGGCAATTGTCTGAAACAGAAAATACTGGTAAATATGGAAATTACTAGTAAACTGGTAAAAAACTAAAATCAACATTTAATTTTTCTTAATACAGAAAATCATTATGTTTTGAGCTTCCTAATAAACTTTTGACAAAATTGTTTTAGTTCAAGCTTCTTTTTATAGTAGTTTTGTAGAAAGCATAGAGAATCAACTATGGAAATCTAATTTACTTCTTAATTTAGTTACAAACAAGCCACATGCACAAGATGCACATTCACTCTCAGCAGATGTCAGCTGAATTGTGCATAGAGCTGGCAGTCTTCTTTCTACTTACCTCATTTGAGACACATTCCTTTAATAAGGTATTGTTAGTAAATTTCTCCTGAAGTAGACTTTTCTCTTTCTGTTTAGTTCCCAGCTCCAACTGTTCTTTCAAACAAAGATTTGTAGTATTTAATATTTCTCCCATTTCCTCTTCATTGATTGCATGTGGCAATTAAGCTTTTGAGATCAGTCTTTGTAAGAGTTCCTGTGAAAAGTTAAATACTTCTTAAGTTTTTTGCCAAACTGGTCCATTTGTTTCTCTCAGTTGAGGTCCTTAACTTCAAGATACCCCATAAGGTGAATGATAGGATTTTGTCTCTTTGTAACTCTTTCAAAGAGTCTTTCTTATATTTCAATTGCACAAACAGTTCTGTTAATCAGCTAAAAATAAACTTGGTTATCTTTTCAGCAATTAACAAATAACTGTCTCTTCTGCAGAATGCTTCTAGACCATCTTTTCCTGGCTTCAGGACTTAACAAGCAGTACATTAACTGCATCTTTTTGAAGAATTCTATTGTAAACAATATGATTTTCTAAAATGTTTAGAAAATTTTTTACCTTTTTAATGATGTCTTTTTGGTTGTCATTCTCAGATGATAAGAACCCTTTGATGGTAATTATCCCCATGCAAATTTAAATTGAGAAATCTTAAATTTTATCTCTCCTTGTTTTGATGTCATTTTTGACCTTGTTTAACCTCTTCAAAATGTTTTATGACTAGACCTCTTGTGGTCTTGTCATAAAACATTTTGAAATATAGGATAAGATTTAGTAAACTTATTTTAAAACTTTTATCAATTAAAAGTAAATCTTTTTAGTAAGTACACAAACTTCAATGAAGTTGATAAGCTGGAGAGTGCACTAAGTCAGGTAATTCCATTTACCTGATTTAATAACACACAGTTTCGAAAATTTTCCAGTTTCAAACCTCTCTATTCAGCTTCCTAGTTTATGTAATTACTTATCTATTTACTATTTTGAGAAATGTGAAATGTTTTAAGTTCAAAAGTTATTTATAGATTTGTTCAACTTTACGAGTTTCCAATACCAGTGATGCAGCTCATGCTATCAAAGAACTGCAAAAGGAAGTTCAAAGCATAAGATGTTCAAAAGATGTAAGAAAGATATCTTTATTTTTTAATTTTGGTCAGATTCAAATTATGTTTTAGTAAGTTTAAAAAATCTACAATGGATTGTTGATTCTTTGGCATTATTCCCTATACATTTGGATAAAGACAATGAGAAATGCATACATTTCTAATTGTCTTTATCCAAGTACGTAACATTCAATTCCAAGTGCATGATGTGCATTTTTACACATCTTTAGGATTTGCACTTTCTAATTAAAGAGTTAGCTCAATCAGTGACACCTTGGGAAAATACTAATGAGGTTGTTTACAAAACACCTGCCTCTGTTTCGGATCTTAAAGGTATGTTAAAGCAATTAATAGATGCTACTCATAAGAGACCACAAATGCTTCTGGAAATTAATACAGAAAAACACAAATATTTGGTGGAATACTTTATGCATCTATTTAATATTGGAAATATTGATTGGGTGTACACACAAATGCACGACTTTTATGCAAAGTTTAAAAGAATGGAGAATGCTTTTCATACCATACGAAAGATTCTGAACATGAGTAAGCAAGGAAATATTTTGAAATTTTGTTTGTCTCTCAAACTCTATGGTGACAAAAGTCTCTCAAACTCTATGGTGACAATATTTTTTTAATGTTTTCTTTCGTTGACTAATCAATTTACCTCTTATTGATGTTTTTGCTGTAAATATTTTGATTAAGTATATTTTGGTAGTATTTAATATTTCTAGGTTTTTCAACGGCAAATTCTGTCGCGTATGTTGCTAACTTCTTGCTGCAAAATTTTATAATATTTGAAGTTGCTTATGTGTTTTATTTATTTTTAATTATTTAGATTCAAAAGCTAAACTAAATAATATCATTGATGGTGTTGGACAGTTAGCCAAGGCTAAACATTTACTTCATTTAAAAAATATAGATGGGTAAATTTTGTCAACTGTTTTAATGTTTAAGACTTTCCTTGTTTTTACGTAATCGTTTCTTTGTTGTTTTTTTTTTTTGTTTTTGTTTTTTTTTTTTTCATCTAAACAACCTAAAATTGCTAAATTTTCTTTTAGGATAATAAACGATATCGAAAATTACCAGCAGTTCTACAAGTCGTTTCATGACATGGTAAATGAATTGTTGGAAATATTAGGTATTTGGATTTTTTTAATTTTAAGATAATTTACTTTCTATATTTACAATATGATCAAATTAAATTGATTTATTTAACAATTTCCTGATAATAATGACAAAAGTAGATAAAAAGGCTATAGTAGTAAATAGGAAACGCTGTTAGAAACCCAGAGAAATTATATGTTAACAAATTTAAAAAAATTTTTTACGAACAGAAAATCATCAATTAGAAAGTGTTTTTGAACGTTTTCTCATTGTAGGAGTTGATTACCCAGAAGACATTATCCCTTCAATAAAACGACTGATTTCCGATTAAAAAAAGCTGAACAATAAAAAAAAAATCGTAACTATTGGTGATCATGACGGAACAGATTTGAAAAAAATGGAAATGGTTTTTGGTAACTGTTTTAATACAGTCAGCTTTTTAACATATGGTTGTAAATAGAAATGTAACAAAGTTATAAAAAAGTTATATACCTATAAATATGAATAGTGTGATTACAGGAATTACAAGATGTGCATAATCGTAAAAAGTAAGCATCGGCGTTACCGCACCGGCGGTAAAAAAATTTCGGTAAAATGCGGTAAAATGCGGTAAAACGCGTAATACGCATTTTTACCGCAGTGCGGTAAAAATGCGTATTACGCACTTTTACCGTATGCGGTAAAAATGCGTATTACGCATTTTTACGCTTTCTTGTAACAGAAGACGGTAAAATTGCGTAAAAATGCGTAAAATCGGTAAAAATGCGTAAAAATGCGTAAAATGCGTAAAAATGCGTAAAAACGGTAAAATTGCGTAAATACGGTAAAACTGCGTAAAAGCGGTAAAAATCGGTAATTTCGGTAAATTGTGATAAAAGTTTGTATAAGCGGTAATTATTATGGTAAAAAATTACTTTGTTTTTATCAAGTCAGATAGTTGTTAAATAATTAATTACCCTCTAAAATTAAATTAGTCTCCTATATAAGCTTGACAAAAGTCAAGAAAGACTAACAACCTCAAAGTTCTTCAGTGATCTGATTAGTATACCAAAATCACTACCGAATCAAACCATCTTCAAGAAACAATGTCTCTTTGGAATTATTTTACCAAGCTAGACAGAGAAGAGGATAACATCTCTGGCTCTGGCAGAAAATCAGGATTTGCTGAGTGCAATAAGTGCAAAAAAGTGATTAAGCTGTCTCAAGGTAGCACCAGTGGAGTTAAAGCTCATTTAAAGTAAGTGTTTTACTCTTACTATAATTTAGTATATTTTAAACCACTGATCTCAAAATATAACTAGATAGCGTATTCTATTGTTGTTTTCGAAAAAATATTGAAGCAAAAATTGGCCTTCCAAGATGGCGGCGATCAGAGCTCTTAGCGGTGAACCGATGTACATCTAATAAGACTATTGCAATATGAAAGAAAATAATTAAACAGTTTTGAAAGAAAAACAAGACAATGAAACAAATTTTTAAAAAGTTTATAGAAATGAAATGATTTTTAAAAAATTAGACAATTAAAGAAATTGTTAATTTAAATGTTAAAGTTCAAAATATTCGATATAATTTTTTTATGTGCAATTTACGATTAAATTAATATTTATGTATAACTTATGTACCTTTTAGTTCTTAGTTACCCAATACAGTGTGCTAGAAGGTTGATAACACAACTGAATGGTAAGCGGCAGTGGTGTCTACCTACAATTTTGACAAATTTTATATTTTCAATAACGCAACATGCAGTTGTGCTACTAACCTTCTCAGGGCGTGTCTAGGGGATGTCTGCTACGTCGCTGGACATACCCAAAATATGTATCTTTATATATTTTTTCACAACTTCAATATTTTGAATAAATATGATGCGTCGGTAGATAAAAGCAAACAGAGCGAATAATTATAGCAAACTAAAGCAATAATTAAGCAAACTATACAAGGTTAATTGTTCGAACGGATGGTAAGAAGTTATTAATCCGGGATAACAGTTAGATTTACGATTTGGTATTTTATTATAGCGCTTTTCAAATCGAGAACGGTCTAAAGTTTATTAAAAAACGATTTATATATTAAACGGAGGTTGTTTTAATTTTTGACTTAAACAAATTAATAAAAAACTTGAATGGACATACCTTTTTTATTAAGTTATAAAGTACTTCATTTTTTAAATATTTTCTTTTGTTAATTTAAAAAAAATAAAAGTTATTATTTCTTAGAGAACAAATTCCGGACTTCCATTTCAATTACACCCTTAGTAAAGTTTTAGTCAAATTCTTTTGATATTTATCATCAGGAGGAGAAGACTACAGTTAACAACAAGCATATATTAAAATATATCAATGGACATCCCCAATTGTTTTATACAAAGCTGTGTATCTTTTTAATTACTTGCATTTTGAACAATATAAAAAGAAAGTAAGGGTTTTAAACACTAAAAATTAAATTCGGACTTACGTTTGTACATACACTAAGCCGTCTTACCTCATATATGCGTTTCTCAATGAGGAAGGGGGGGGGATGCTAAAATTTAACATTTTTGGGAAGGGGTTAAAATTGCGACTTATCCAAAAAAATTCCTGTACAGGCCCCTGCTTCTAGCACAAGCATTGGGTAGTTAAGAACTAAAAGGTACATAAGTTATATTGCAAATGCTAATTATTTTAAATTTGAGATTTCTGCACAAGTAAACAAATACTTTTTCTTCACTACTATTAAACAAACTAAATTGAAACAAACTAAAATTAAAACTCCTACTTAGTTTTACTGAGAATCTGTATTTTATCATATGTGCCCATAATTATGAAAGTGGTCTAAGTCAAAATTAAAAAAAAAATGAATTTATCACTTATTTCACACGACAGGATTTTAAACTAAATATATTCAATGTAATTTTTACGATATCGTCAAAAATGAACCTTTAAAAAGTAGTTGTAATTACAACGTTATACGGAATTTTTAATTTATTCAAATGCGAATCATTAAATATCTCGAAATAAGAAATATGACTTAGACCACTTTCATAATTATGGGCTCATATTTATTCTAAAAAACGAAAAGCAGAAAGTTAACATACAACAAGCTATTGTAAGAATATGTTTTGTTAAATAAAAAAATATTTATACTTGAAGTTTATGTAATTATGTAATATTCCGTTATTTTTATGAAAAAAAATATTATGCTAAACAAAAAAATAGATTTTTATTTGAAACTTATCAATATTTGAGCTTAAGATATAAAATTTGATTATCATTAGTTTCTTAATTTTCATATAGCCGTTCGTTGTATCCGCCGCCTTCTTGAGAGGCCAAAACTGGCTTCGAAAAATTTTGCGTTTATATGAATAAACGAGCTGGCCCGGATAGCGATCCGGGCTAGTTTGTTTATTCATATAAACGCAAAATAAAATTAAGTTGAAATAAGGACAACGTCGAGATCTCGGTAAAACGGGCTAACTCGTTTGCCGAGCCAGCCCGCTTTCCATATAAAGAGGCCCTAACTCTAAATTTTCACCAGTCAACAAAAAAATCTATTAAAATGGCTGCCCACAGTTTAAAAACAGAACCTCTGATCACGTGGTATTAGTTTAAACTTTTATAGCATTTGTTTAATAAGACTGTACTTCAGGATAAAGTAACTACTTCACGCGTTGACAAATTACTAAACAAATTACACCAAGGTAAAGGAAATTAGTTGTCGGCACGAACAGATTTTCATCATTTTTTCAAGATAAATATTTGTAAATTTGGGAACTTTTTTCGTGTAAACAAAGTCTGTCAATGATAAAATAGATCTGTATGGATAATTTTAAAATGACTAAAAAAAGTATAGCGAAGTATAAAAAAGCTTAAATTAAATTTGTTATTAAGATCTGGTTTCATTCAACTCCTTGGTCCTTCATTCACCAGCCTTAATTTTGTGTATTTTTTTAGTATTTTTTCCGACATGTCGCCATTTTTTGCCTCGGCTACTTTATAAGCTCCATAATTTATATTCCTTAATGCATTATTTTTTTAGTAGGTGTATTTTCTTATAGACTTTTTTATAATTCATTTGATAAAGCATAACCTTTTAAAAAGTTATTCAAATTTATAATTATCTTGCAAAATGCGGTCAGATGTAATTGAATTGCGTGAAGAAACTATTTACGGCGGATTTGATTGACGTAGTTTATTTGATATGTTGTAAATATAGTTTAAGCGGTTTATTTTATGAGCATATTTGAGATTCTTTGTATAGTATAAATTGAAGGAAAACTTTTTGTAAAGGGAATTTTAAGGAGAAGAGAAAATGTAGAGCTGAAACGTTGTGTTCGCTGTAGAGACCGCCGATCCGTTACTGTTTATCGGTTTGCGGATTGTGCACCGAATTATCTTTGCTAAACGGTTCAAATTACTTACGGATTGGTTTGATCCGAAAAAAATGTATCGGAAAAAAATTCGTTAAAATTTTTTCGGATTATTTTTTCGGATTGCAATCCGATTCGATACTTTCGGATCGGATTGCAATTCGAAAAATATTATTCGAATTGCAATCCGATCCGAAAGTATCGAATCGATATTATTTTTACGGATTTATACGGATTCAGAATAAAAAATGCTTTTGAAATAAGATTCATTTTTATTTGTTAATAATAATCAAATATACAATGAAACGAAATGATTTCCTTGTTAAGAAATAAAAAAAGGCAAAATCACACTGAAAGTTAATCATTTTCCAAATTCATTTCCTGGCCACACAATGTCTTGAATTTTACTGAGTTGCTTAACCTGCACCAAACACTTTTTTCCTCAGTTGTTCAGTGAAATCAAAGTATTCATCATCCAACATTGAAGGGCTTTGGCTAGCCAAAATTTCTTTTTTTGACAGTTCTTCCATCGCTTTCTTTACTGCAGTTTTGACTACTTCAAATTTTCTCCCCTCACCCACAAAGCACATGCCCTTCCTGTTAGGATTTAAAAAAAAGAGCTATAGAAAATTCAATATTCATTAGTTCCCCTTTGAATCTTTTGTTAAGATCTTCATTGAATTAGTGAGCAAGCTCTAATGACACCTCGATTTTTGGCTTGACACAGGCCTTACATTTTCCTTGTTTTCCTTCACCTTGTTGAAGAATTCTCAAATATTAGATAGCTTAGGCACCTGAAAAGTAGAAAAAAAATGAAATAACATAAAAATGGAATAAATCAGATTATTTGAGTTTTTCCTTTATACTTGTCTTAACAAAAAGTGATAATTTTGAGGCATGCAAAAAGCTTTCAATAAAAGAAATAATTATTTAAAGGTTGTTTGCCTTAATTGTTGAAATGAACGTAACAATTTTTCAAACTAGTTTTTATCTCTATTTCTATTTTTATTTCTGTTAATATTTAAGTAGAAGAAATATAACAATTTAAATTTTATCGGGCCAATCCTTTAATTGAAGCAATCCGCAAAGCGAAATAATTCGCAAAGGAATTCGATCCACAAAAAAAAACAAAAAAACCGTAAAAATTCAGTTTGAAATATTCTTAACTTTTAAATAAAAATAATATAATAATGGCTTTCCGTAATAAATGTAAGTGAAGAATAGTAGACTTGATCTGTTGAACGAATTGTTGTAGGTTAAGATTTCCAAATAGGACTGATTGAAAATAAAAAAGAAATCCACTATTTATAGGACGCGCACATAATAAAAATGAAATTTGTTTGGACCACACCATTTAATGGTGACGCGAACGGATTGTGATTCGTATAATTCGCTAAGCGAATTAAAGTTAAATTGGTTCGTAAAAATTTTTCGGATTATTAATCCGAACAACAAAGTGAATCCGCAAAAAAAAAATTTGTTAGTGGTTCGTAAATTAGTTTTCGGATTATTAATCCGAAAAATTTTTACGAACTGACTGTTTTAATCCGCAAAATAAGTCGAATTGGCTATTTGCGGATTTTACGAATCGAATCGGCGGTGCCTAGTTCGCTGCGAGAAAACAACAAGCTAACCGGGCACATGATGGAGCCATCTTCGAATAATTAGAACATCTTTGAAAAATACGATGGTATATCCGATGCCGCAATTTGGTCGCAGCGAACCAAAGTTGTTGCAGAGAAGCAACGCGTTGAGTTGACAGTGCTCTTTCCAGTTTTGTTGCGAAGTAATACTTAGTCTTCGATTGTTTGTGAGTAGAAGATAAGAAGGATGTGAAGAGAATCGAAGATGTCTTTATTTATCGAGTTTTTCCTTCGGATGCCTACGTGGCATGATTTGTGTACGAAGCAGAAGATGAGAGATGAGGAACAAATGGATGTCTCTTTTGCTGATCTAAAACGTTTCTCGTGTTTGGCAGAGTAGCCTGACGAGAGGGTGCGACTGGCGTTGTAGTTGGATTGCCAGAAGCGGTATTTGAGATTTGGATCCGCAAAAGAAACAATTGTTGTGATGTTCCGCAAAGCAAGAGTTGCTTTGAATTAAATGTGATCCCGAAGGATCAAGGAGGAGTGTAATTGAATTGCGTGAAGAAACTATTTACGGCGGATTTGATTGACGTAGTTTATTTGATATGTTGTAAATATAGTTTAAGCGGTTTATTTTATGAGCATATTTGAGATTCTTTGTATAGTATAAATTGAAGGAAAACTTTTTGTAAAGAGAATTTTAAGGAGAAGAGAAAATGTAGAGCTGAAACGTTGTGTTCGCTGCGAGAAAACAACATCAGATATTTCATGTTTTCGCTTTTCATATTTCATATATTATTTCAATTGTCATAATAAGCTCATAATAACCCATTTGTTTTTGTCAAATAAAAATTAGTTTATATATAGCTGGTAAATCATTTTATGTTAATATTAAATACTTAGTTATTCTTGCGGTTTGCCATAAATTGACTTTGCTAAATTCTTTAAAACTGTGACAAATTATTTTTTTCTTTATTGTATTTACATTCATTTTATGTATAAGTTATTTATCCTTTACTGTATATATTTCTGTTGTTAAACATAAAAATAGAAAATTCTATAATATTCATAAACTGGATGTCTACAGCAATATAATAGATGGAGTAATTCCCTAGACATGAAACCATTGTGCTCTAGGTAGCTACAAAACAATTTGATTTTTGTATTATTTATTTTATCTCAAGTTATACATGTACTAAGGTAGTCAAGCAAATGATCTCAATTTCTTTTCATTGTCCGCGTTATTTCTTAAGGTATTAAGAATGTCTATCTATATAAAATTAAGCTTAAAACTTGGTTCTTTTGCTGTTATCTTTAATAAATGAGAGGAAGTTGAAATGACTGGTTAGACGAGTCCAAAAATTTTCGTTAAATCCGACAGACTTTAATATAATTTAATTTCTAACTATGCGCAACGAGCATGGTTCGCAAAAAAAACAATAGGTTGCACGTCCATTTCTTATATGTCCATGGTAAAATGCGACATGATAAAAAAAAAATTATTTAGAATTTTTAAAAAAACACTAATGTGTCTTGTGGTTCATGTATTTATTTTTTATTAACTATCTACTACTGAAACATTGTAATTCGCATCCTTTTAAACATATATAATTCCACTATTTTATTTCAGATCCTGCAATCCGCTATCTTTTTACCAGATGCAAAAAGTCGATAACGAAAATAAAGAGAAGAAATTTCAAGAAAAGAGGAATGCTCAGGCAGAGGCTGATAAGTCCAGTACCGTAAGAAGATATTTTGGTCCTATTAATAAAAACAAAAGGCTTGATAACCTCCCACATGATGCATCATCAAGTCACCAAACAAAAATGGACGACTTTACTGAAACAATAAAGTGGCCTTCACAAAGTGCTCAACAGTTGGAATTTGATACCATCCTAACCCTTTCACTAGTTCTCTCTAACCTCCCGTTTCACGTTATTGAAACTGCTGGCTTCAAAATGCTGCTGAATTATCTTTGTCCACAAGCCAACCTAAAAAGTCCAACCACCTTATCCAAATTCAAGCTACCAATGATTTATCGCAATCTAAGACGTGATGTAAAAATGCAAATTGAGAGAGACATCCCGCATTGCGAAATGGCAGCTTTCACTACAGATGGATGGACTGCAAGAAATTACATTGCATTATGTTACCAAAGACTTTGAACTCAAAAACTTATCTTTGGATTGCCAAAACTTTATTGGGAGACATACAGGGGTTTTGCTTGCACAAGGAATGGACCACATGATTTCTCAATTTCCTGGTCTTCAGAGGGAAGACCTTTACAAAGTGGGTGTTACTGATGCTGCAGCCAACATGAAGAAAGCAATCACGGAAAGCAAAGAGATCAGTGATCATCTAACCTGTGCCGATCATCTGCTCAACACTTGTTTAACAAAGGCTGTAGAAAAATCAGAAGGAATCAATGGTATAATTAAGAAATGTAAAGGACTTGCTCAAAGGACCCACCAAAGTTCATTAGACTGGTAGGACATCAAGAAAGCGTGCGTGGAAGCAAATATAGAACCAGTCAAGATCATTCAGCCAATTGTAACAAGATGGAATTCTAACTTTATGATGCTTAAGTCAATCCTCAGATTGAAGGCTGGTTTACTGGTTGCTCTAGAAACTCTAAACAAACCAGATCTTCAAAGTTTGATTCCGGATGAGTTAGAGTTTATTAGTATTTACAACATTTTACCATTTCTGGCAGAATGTAAGCGATGCTCTGATTCCTGGTCTTCTGAAAATCTGGTGACTATGCATAAAGTTCAAAAAGACATATTAAATCTCCACTTGCTTTGCAAAAGAACCATAAATGACATTGAAGAGCGTGACCCTCAAGTTGCAGAGTGCCTACACAACTTCATGAAAGAATTTGAGAAGGGTTTACCTAATTATGGCGTTGGAGTCAAATACTATAATGTGGGTTCACTTCTGCACCCATATTATAGAGGATATACACTCAAAAATATTGCAAACAGTGAGGAAGGGAGGGAAGCCGCCATCAAGGAATTGGTTGACAATCACCCAACCACAATCCAGTTCTGCGAGTCATTGGTTGATGATCATACTTCGCTAGAAACATCAGATCTTGACGAAACTATGGATCCAGTGGACCTTGAGTTTTTGAAAGACAGGAGGCAGGTTTCAGCGCATCGCCCTGGGACTTCACAGCCTAGCCAATCAAAGCTCAAGCCACCCTTGATGCTTGAATTTGAAAAGTATCAGACTATGGCCTTACCTGAAAAGGATGTGGATGCTTTAGAATGGTGGAAGCAAAATAAAAATGAGTTACCTTTGCTAGCTGGTCTGGCTAGAAGTTACTTGGCTATACCTGTGACTTATGCTTCATCAGAAAGAATGTTTTCAGTAGGAGGTAGGACAGTTACTGATTTTAGACATAATGTAAAACCAGAAAACACTAGCATGTTAGTTTTTGTGAGTCAAAATTACGCAAGGGTTCCTTCTAACCTCAACGATTGGGAAAAAACTTGCGAAGAAGAACCGTATGAATTACCACATGTCACACCACCAACTAAGAAGACTCACCAACAGGGAAAATCACATAGTCAAACTGAAACTAAAAAAAGAGGTGCACTTGAAAAGGCTTCTCCAACTTTATCAGATACTCAAACTGGTCCTGAACCTAATAAGCAACAACAGCTACAGTTAGATACTCAAGAGAGTCAAAGGACTCTAGCTCAACAAGAAGGGTATGAAGTGACTCAAGGTAAAGACCAAACTCAAAGTGTCTCTTTGTTTATTCCAATGACACTCCAGCACAATCAAAGTAGAATCAAAAAAGCAAAATTAGGTAATATAATGAAGTCGAATTGGAAGGGGAATGAGAAAAAAAAGTACAGAGCATCTGAGCTTGCAAACATTTTATTAGAGACAGATGATGATATATCTGATGATTAATTTTTTATCAATAACTTGTTTGTTTAAAACTGTAAATGTAATATTTACTAATAGAAATACAAAAAGCAATTTAAAGTATCTTTTTTTAGTTTTTCGGTAATCAGCAAAAAAAGAGGTAATTTGTGATAAAATGCGGTAAATCGTGATAAAAAGCGGTAAAAAGTGATAAAAACGGTAAAAAGTGATAAATGCGGTAAAAAGTGATAAATGCGGTAAAATTGCGTATTACGCATTTTTACGCAAAATTACCGCGGTAATTACGCATTTTTACGCATTTTTACGCTTTTTACGCAGATTAACGCATTTTTACGCAAATTTACGCAAATTTACGCATTTTACGCAAATTTACGCATTTTTACGCATTTTACGCAAATTTACGCATTTTTACGCATTTTTACCGACGGTGCGGTAACGCCGATGCTTAGTAAAAAGTTATTTTGCTGTTATTGTAAAAAATGTGCTTCAATTCGTTTTTATCTTTTTTTGAACAAACTTTTCCAAACGAAGATAAGAATATTTTATGTTATACAAAGTAAAAAGCCATTTATTGAGACTACTAAAGTATCCAAACAAATTTAACACACCTAACTTTTTTTAATTGTATTGGCCTTGATATTTCTTCTAAAAAAATTTTAATATTGGCCTTGATATTTCTTCTAAAACTCACAAAACAATTTTTGATGAAATACTCTTCTGATTAAATGATCCATGTATGCTTTCAGAAATCAGTATAAGATTGCAACGTAGTTTTTTGTAGACATTCAACAGTTCATCTGCAATTGTTTGCATTGTCGCTGAGACAACTTTTAACCGCAAGAATAAAACATTTCCAGGATTTTCTTTCAAATTAGAGTCACTTTTTATCACAGCTTGTCGTCTTGCATCAGCTTCTTGATCTGGAGCCCAACAATATTCAACCTGCCTTAATCCTTGCTTCAGATAATTTCGGAAATAAATGTTTAAACGCTTGTAACTGTTTAGACGCCTGTAGATGCTTAAACACTTAAGGGTCTTTTTCCAGCTCCTTTACAAAATGCTCATGCGGAATTTGATATGCAGTGGAGTCTCTTCTTACAGAGATAATCTTCTCTCTGTAAGAAGAGACTCCACTGCATATTCCACAAGCTTTTTGTTTTTATTATTCTCACTTTTGACAGATTCTCCTCACAATGGCATTTAAAATTTTTAAAAGCCCAGCCTTGACTATGCTATCAAATGCACTAATTCATTTTGCAGCCATTAGTTGCCAATATGCAAGAGTACTGCTCTTAAACATTTACTCGAATTGTTGATAAATATTCGCTAATTAACTGGGCGAGTAAAAAAAGAGTCCTATTTCTTAATGTTTTATTTTTTAGCGTGAAATACTAAAAGAAGAGTGAATGTCGTTTTCGCTGACTTAATACTCTCTGTTTTATATCAAACAAAATCCATTCCTCATTTTTTTCTTTGCTTTCCATCAAAATAAACTGTATAAGTTTGGGTATAGAAATCTCTTCACAATAATCTACTGATAAATATAAAGCTACTGCGCATGTAACAGAAAAAATCGCGGTATGTTTGTTTAATCAGAGAGAAGATGAAATTAGTCTCAAATTTAGTAAGGCAGTTTAAAGATGGATCAAATCTGTAATTAAGTAAGCATTAAAAAGCAGTTGTTTAAATGAAACTGCATATTACATAAAAAGATCACCATTTATTTAACCCTGCGCTTTTCTATCATTATTTTTAAAGTTATTTACTTTGAAAGACATCATTTCCTATTTTCATTGATGAGTAAATAAATAAACTTAGATGTTTACACGACCTGTTGTCACACACAGTTATCACTGACACGTCAAGTTATTAATATACAATATATAAACTTTGGAATTCTCAACGATTGGTATATAAAAAATACATTTTATGTTATCCTAAATAAATCTGTGAAACTTTTGCAAAATATAAAATAGCTATGCAAGTCCTAAAGTTTATACTAGGTAAATTTATTTCTTATAGAAGTATGTGTATTGTGTGTGTGTGTGTGTGTTGTGTGTGTGTGTGTGTGTGTGTGTGTGTGTGTGTGTGTGTGTGTGTGTGTGTGTGTGTGTGTGTGTGTGTGTGTGTGTGTGTGTGTGTGTGTGTGTGTGTGTGTGTGTGTGTGTGGTATATAACTTAATATTAAAGTATATCAATCTAGTTCAAGCTAAAATAAGGTAAACAAGTTGTGAGTTTACATGTAGAAATCTTTAGACATTAAAAATCTCGTTTTGAGAAAATTTATGATATAAACGAAGGTTTTTGTGGTGATAATAATACAACTGAACACTCACCAGAATAATAGAAGTTTAAGATCCATGTAATCGAAAAATATCATCAGTGTGTTTATAGTTGATTTTTAGCAAAAAATGAGGTTGAAATACTACTCTCATTGGATTGTTGATAATACTACTAAGTTTAGAGTATTTCTTGCGAAATACTTTAGATTAGTTATGGGCTCATCTAAGTAAGCAACCTAGTACGAACTTTTCGACATAACGGAAGACCTACGCTCTATGTAACTTAAAACGAACTTTACTATATATCCAACCCAAAACTTTCTGCATGAATCACCTAAAAAACTCTTTACTCTTTTACTTTTTCGGAAAAGACTTTAGAAATATGCTTCGAAACTTAAAAATTAGATAGTTCTCAACAGTTTTGATTATTTTGCAAAGTTATTTATACAATTGTATACAATTGATTCAAAGATTCATTGTTACGTCCTTTTTTTCTTTTTTTAATTTCATGTTATTTTTCTTTATTTTAGCTATTCATGTTACAATAATCAGCTCAGCTTCGGTCAAAAGAGATTTGCCTAAATGCCCCATGGTGATTGGGGTTGGAGAGCAATTATTTAAGGATGGTGTAATATCAGCGCAAACAATCAACCGTGTAATTATTTCAAAACAAAGTGGTATCAACTGCATTGACACAAGTGCTAAAGGTGAGTTTAAAATATCAATTAACATTTACTCAGATGAAACGTATGCAACTGTGTTAATGGAGTCAAATAAACAAAACGCAAGTTACAATCAAAGCCAGATTTTTCATGAGCTGTCATTGGAAACTGCTGAAGAAGATCTTTTCATAAAACCTATCACCTGTTATGCAACACCTGATAGCAACCCCAACAATAATATCAAATATACATATTTACAAGACGGGTAAAACTTTTTGTTTATTTTCTGTTTTTTGCTTTGCTCTAAAACTTTTATTCATTTAAAATAAACGACAAAAGGTAACCTTTATAAAATAGATATTAAGTGTATTATAAATATCTGTCTTATATATATGACACAAAAAAAACTTTTTTTTTTAATTCGAAAATTTAAAAAATGACCTTCAGGTGTCCGTTAGATCCAACAATGGTATTCTACCCCAAATCTGACAGAAAAAGAAGGCGATTTAGTCTCAAGAGTTTTAGATTTATAAACTCAGAGTCCAATTCAGTTTATTTATTTTGCCACGTAGCAGTATGCAGCGAAAAGGTAGGAGATACAAAGCAATGTTTTGAAAGTAAATGTTCTGATGAAGAAAATCTTACGAAGGAAATTAAACCTGCACCTTTCAAGAACGATAACAAAACTGAAGGTAAATTGGAGGGGGGGGGGGGGGGGGGAATTATTTATTTATTTATTATTATCTTTTTTCAGCTGTTTTGTAGTAATTCAAATATTTCAGTGAAAACATCGTCAGTTACTCACAAATGATCGTTCGTTTTGTAGAAAATATTTATGGTGTTGAATGTGGATCAAGCAGTATGACCTTTGTTTTAAAAAAGCCTCTACCAACTTCTGTTGTAATTGAGGATCTTCATTTAATTAATCAAAGCTGTAAGGCATTCGAAAACAAAACGCATGTTCTCTTTAAAACTCCTCTGCACCAATGTGGAACAACGCAACACAAACTTTCTTCAGGAACATTCATATACAAAAACGAAGTTTTACAAACAATTAAAACTTTCCCAATTCAACGTACGAGTGAAGTACTCCAAGCTTTCAGTTGCAGGTAAAGTTTAAAATTTCCAATTTCTAATTTATGAAATCTGTTAACATAAAACTTTTCATACCATATTTGAACATATCAAAGCAGATTTTTTTTTTAAATTGTTTTTCTTAAGGTGGTAACCCTAGAAATAAATGTTGATTTTTAATGAAATTTTCAAAAAATATTTCTATTATATTTAATTAAGAATTTTAATACCTTTTCAAAAATGTATAACATGAATAAGTTTTTTTAATATGATTGTCAACACACCGATATAATTGTGTATTGGTTTTTAGGCATTATTTTTGAAATACTATTAAATTATATTATAATATTAAAATGCTACTAAATTATAGTATAACATTATTATAATATTAAAAGTCTCGTTTCCCAGGTTTATTAATTTTCGAGACATTCCACATTTCAAAACATGGTTTTTTAAAAATGGTATGGATTTATGATCTGAAATTTTCAGGACATTTTTATAAGACATTAACAAATCATTTCTCATAGGATTTTGTAATATAAAGAGCAAATTTCAGATTTATATGAAATTTAGTACTTATTTGATTGACTAAATAAATAAACTCTGAAAAATTTTGCATAACTTTGGATTTATCAAAGTTATCAAAAAATCCTATGACAAATGAAAATATTGTATATAATAAACATTTTTGCAAAATTTCAAAGCTGCAAAATTATTATATAGTGAGATATTATGTTTTCAAATACACCCAATTGCTTGAAGTTTAACTAATTTATTTTTGGATAATCAAGGCAAAAAAAAATTTTTGAATGATTTTTTTTTTATTATCTTTTGAAATAAAACAAGTTTTACTACCAAATATCAATGAATAGCTTAAACTCAAAAAATAAATTTTTTCTAGGGTTACCACCTTATATTTTCCCGAGTTTTTTTTTTTTTTTTTAAATTCAGGTACGGCAACACGTATAAATCCTCGATATCAATTGCTAAAGTCTCCAAAAAACTCGCAAAAAACTTCCGAAGCCACGCGTTTGGGAATTATAATGTAACAATTGAACAATACAATGACGCAACATACGCTGAAAAAAGTTTGATTTCTTCGGCTAACGTTGACTCGAACGCCGATATGTTTTTTCAAGTCAGCATATCAAGCGTGTTTAACTTGGATTTGTTTTTAGACGAATGCTTCGCAAGCCCTTTGTATAGGAGCAGCAACAAAGAGAAATTTACATTTATAGAGAACGGGTGAGTTTTATCTTTTTTTAAATCTTCAGATTTTTCTTTTTGAAAATGATTTATTTTTCTAAAAAAGTGTTAAAAAGTCTTAGAAATATATATATATATATATATATATCAAATTGTTATTGCCATTAAGCAAGAGAAAAACACGAAACAAATCAAATTAACTATTGCTAACTGATGTAGTCGAGTCTTGGGCAAGATGGGGCAATCGATGGGGTAATTTTTAAAAGAAAGATCTATTATTTCTTGGAAGAAAATTGGATGTAAAGTGCTAAAATTTTAGCCAAATGACTTATAATTAGGCACAGGATACTCAAGCTGTACGGGTTCGATAAACGGGCAAGTACGGGCAATATTGCCCGTTAAATGCCTGTACAACTAACATAATATTTACAAGTACTTGTATATGCAAGTATAATTTTAGGAGTATACACAAGTATTACTTGTATAAAAAAAACTTCTATTCGTAAAAACCCGTTCCTTTTACCAATTCTTTTTAAGATACCCGTATATGTCTGTTAAAAGACTACATAAAATGATAAGATACTTTAGTTGTTATTCAAATTAAATACATTTATACACATAAATAGACACATATATACACAAGCATACAATTGTTTTATCAGAATTGGAGAATGGGTAAATGAGCACAAAGTAATTGAATAAAGAAGATATTTTTTTAAAAAAAACAGCATAAAAAGTTTTTCATTCTAGGGCAGAGTCATCGAGTTCAAAGATAAATGATTTTTCTTTCTTTCTATTTTTAAGGTGTGCTAAAGATAAGAGTCTCAGATTTTACAAAACCGCTGATGTGGGCAAAGTGAGGTTTAGCGTCAAACCGTTTAGCTTCGAAAATTCGAGCAGCATGTTTATCAGCTGCTATGTTTCAGCTTGCGATGCAAAGGATAAAAAAGATAATAAATGTAAGCGAGGCTGCGTAGAGTAAACCAAGATAATGAGTTCATGTGGCCGTAGCAAACGTAATTTAGTTGTTGGAGTATTTATTGCTGGGGAGTCAAAAGCCTAGGCCATAAAAGCTTTAAAAGTCTAAGTTACCGATTCCACAAAAATAAAATAATGTTTTAAATTAGGTGTTTTTGAACTTTCGCATTTGTCAATTGTCTGTAAATAAACTCGACATCCGTAGACAAGTTTGCATGGATTTGAGGTTCTTGATTATTTATATGTCTCTTTTACCCATACTCATTTGCTCACCTCTATCTTTACTCTCACTCATCATTAATTTTAATTCAATTCAATGATAAAAGTAAAATTAATATTTTAAAATAAAATGCAAAATTAATAGTTTAGAATAAGTTGAAAAATTAATAATTTAAAACAATATCTAGGATAAAATTTATGACAACATTAAAGCAAAACAACGGAAAGCATTTTTCTAACATTTTTTTTTTAATGGTTTTAAAAAAAAAAATCCATTTAACATTTTTTAGGCCGTGCTGATAGTTTTTTTAGGCTAATACCAATCGTTATTTGTTTAACTTTTTTTGTAACAATTAATGTTACCGCAGGATATACATATTCCCCGATTGTATAAATTTTATTTAGCTTAGTATAAGAAATTTAATATTGTTTGTTTCTCCTACTGCAACTAATAAATTAAAATAAGCTATGATAAGTTCAAAAGAATATTTTACAGGCGAATTATACTTATTTCATACAATATAATGCTATAATTATTATATACAATCTGTCTTTGCGTGCCGAATGAATTGATATTTATTGTATTGCCTTGCAACCTCAAACACATCAATCTATATTCAATAAAATTTACATTAAATCGAGTTTTCTAAAAACCATTTTAAAATTTAAAATAACATCAGCCATTGGTTTTCTGTTAATATTATATAATTGTATAAAGTATAAAACGTTCTAAACGAAAAGCACAAACATTTTATTCTTTTTTAAACAAATGAACAGTTCTGCTTAAAACTTATTAAATTTGATTTAATTCTAAAAGATGTTCTTTATTGATCATTATTCGTCATTAACGGAAAAAACCATTTCCGATGTTTTATTTGTAAATTTCAGGCACCCATAAAAAAATTGACGGAAGAAACTTTATAAAATAATTTTAATGGTATAGAAGGATGCCAACCGAATACCATTCAATTCAAATCTTAGGATGCATGTTAACGAGTTGAGTTTTATATAGAGTTGTCTTAAAAACGGATCTAGACTCTACTTGTTCCTATTATTATCATTATCATAACCTGATTTAACTAAAAAAGTTTATACTAATTTTATTTTGACCAAAAAATTTTTTTTGAAAGAGACTCGGAAAATTTGAGTATTGGAGCATAAAAATATTTTGAGATAAGTGGTGTTAACATGTTTATTGCGCCGATAAATTTGTTTTCAAAGATGCAAGTTGCTTTTTAATCCCTTGAATTCTGCTTAATTTATTCTTTTGTAATTAAAAGCAACTAAAACATTGAAACGAAACGAAGTTGCAAAATCTGTAGATTGTATTTAAATTAACGAAATGAATATTTAATGTAGTATATCATATTTTGATATAAATGAAGATATCTTTGCACATCTCAAGTGTTGTGAATTAAATTGTATAAATTGAGGTCGTTCTTCTTTCCTGATATGAAGAACGAGAATTAATGCGGTTACAATTATAAATTAGCAGCAGTTCTTAAATTTTGGATTCTATTTTACTTTTAAACATGGAAGTAGACCCCATAGACTGGAATGACTCAGTTGATGCTGTAAAAGGTCTGTAAAAGTTATTTGATAATTACATATGCTATTTTTGAATATGTATTAAGAAGAGATTTTTTTACACATTTTAAGAAAAAAAGAATGGTTTTAGCAGCTAAATGATATTTATCTATGTATACCTGTATTAATTATATATGCATAGCTTAACTACTAGTGTATCATTTTCTAAATTCTAACCTTTCAAAACCTCATACTTATGTAACAACAAATACAGACAATTGTTTTGAGTTATCTTCCTTCTAACAAAATTCTTTTAGAAAATGTATAGCTGTCAATACAAGTCTAATTAAATAGATAATATTTAAATTTGCTATGCATACATACTATATAACTGTCTATGCATGTAGACAAGCAAAAGTATGCATGCAGCAAAGCTAATTTTGCATAATTTTTTTTTGTTGATACAGTTAATTATATCAGAAAAAAATTTATGCAAAATGATGACTTTATAACACAAACAAATAAGTTTCTTTTACACACACATATATACACAACAATAAATAGTGTTGTGTTATGACAATTTTTATTGATGCAAAAGTATGCATCCTCAAAGGTACAATTAGTTGTATGTTTTTAGGACACCCTACTGAACATAATTTTTTTTTTCTTTTTTAAGTGTTTCTAAAATTCTGGCTATTAATACACTTAATTTGATGAAAAATAAATAATTGATTCAAATTGAGAATGCGAAAAAGATTTATTGTCAGTACCATTGTAAATTTGAGAAATGAAGATTAATCCTTAAATGAAATTACTTATATTGTAAAGTAAAATTTCAAAAATCAGCTCAAAAATAGTTGCAAGAGACTCCAAAAATAATAAGGCTATATTATGAATACAGTGAAGTAAGCATCTACAACAGTTTGATATGAGAAAATGTTTAATAGTCAAAGTAATTAAGTTGGATCCAACAAACAGTGCTGCTAAAATTACTAGAGACTTTGTTGTTGAAACTAATTAGTCAGCTCATCGTATCTAAATAAGTTAATTTTATATGGAGCTGGCTAAAAAAATTATGTGACAAAAAAAAGAACAATCAATAAAGTTAACTAAAAAAAACAAAACAGATTTTGCAAAAACCTATTTAAAAGTTTTTTAGGGTTCTAAGAAATTTTTATTTTTACTGATGAAGCTTACATTTCATAGACAATAGAAGAACAAAAGTTTGACATAAACCAAATTTAAATTTAACTTGTATTTTAAGTTAAATAAATGGTTGGTACTATTAAACATAGTAGAGTTGATCTGATAGTCTAGGGGTGAATATCAGCTTCTGAAAAAGGTAATTTAATGTTATTAGAAAGCGCTATAGATTTTTCTGTTTACTTAGATATGCTGGAAAATAATTCAGTAGAGTGTGACAAAAATACAAATATTTTTTCCAACAAGATGATCTTTTCAAGCATACCTTAAGATTTATTCATGCATGGTTGCTTTATAATTGCTTGAAATGCTAATTCACCACCAAATAATTGGACTTAAGCTCCATTTTTTTGTGACTGTAGTGTAACTAATTCAATAGTCTGTTAATAATTCTAAGCCAACATAGATGGCTTTATTCTTCATATAATAATATGTAACTAAAATATACAAACAGGTTAGTTTTAGTATACACATAATTTAACTCAACAAGAATAATAATAATAAGAATCAGCAAATTCTACCGTACTAAGTAAACAAAATAGGTAAATAAGTTCAAATAGTTCAAATATAGTCATTTAAATATTTAGGATTATTCCGGGATCTTCCTGAACAACGAGGGATTGATTCTTCAATAGAAATTCCTTTAGGATTTGTTGGAGAGGAAGTAGAAAAGTTCTGAGATCTTTTTAGATAGAGAGGCTCAGATGAAGGGATTGTATCAGATTCATTGGAGTTATCTTTGTAGTTTTGAGATCTTTTGGAATGGAGAGGCTCGGGTGAAGGGATTGTATCAGATTTATTGGAGTTATATTTGTAGTTATTATTTCCATCATTATCACTGATTTCCTCAGCCATTGGTGCGAGATGTCTTGTAGCAACAGTGGTCTCACGCCCATCAGGCATTCTTACATGAGAATATTTACTATTAGCCTCTAAAAGCTCAATCTTTTCAACAAGAAGTTCATATTTGCAGTGTTGAGCATGCCTTTTAAGCAATACAGGACCCGAGTTAGTTAACCATGTAGGAACAGAGTGCCCATTAGAAGAAGGTTGACTGAATCCAAATAATCGTTCGTGAGGTGTAGCATTAGTAGAAGTGCAAAGTAAAGAACGCATTGAATGAAGGACATCGGGTAAAACATGTTCCCAGTTCATGGTAGGTAAATTCTTTGATTTAAGAGCAAGTGAAATTCCTTTCCAAATTATGCCATTGTATCTTTTACACTGACCATTGCCCTGAGGATTATAAGGAGTAGTTCTAATTAGGTTGACACCTTGAGAGTTAAGAAAATTGCGGAGCTCTGTAGACATGAAGCAAGTGCCTCGATCTGAATGTGTATAAGCTGGCATACCAAACAAAGTGAAAAGTTGAGTTAAACATTTAATTACAGTTGAAGTAGAGATATCATGACAAGGAAATACAAAGGGAAATCCTTACTTAGTCGCTCAAAAGGTTGAGTAGCTTTTATTAAAGTATGGTTAGAATTGCTTACATAGTAATTAGGTTTTATTTCAGCACAAATTTGACAAGAAGAAATGGTTTTTTTTGCATCATCAATTGAAAAAGGCAGATTTTTAGATTTTATAAAATGATACATTCTGGTGATTCCAGGGTGGCAAAGAGATTCATGTAGTTTTTTAAGAGAGGGTTGGTTTATAGTCATAGAGCAACAAGATCTAGAGAGGGCATCAGCAACAAAACTGTTACATCCAGGGGGATAAACTATATCATAGCTGTATGAAGAAAGTTCTATCCTCCATCTCAAAATCTTGTCATTCTTAATCTTTCCACTCTTGTTATTGTCAAACATGAAAGAGACAGAGCGCTGGTCGGTGACTAGAGTAAAATGCCGACCAACAAGGTAGTGTTTCCATTTTCAAAGTGATTCAACAATAGCATAAGCTTCCTTCTCAACAGAAGAATGTTTTCTTTCAGTAGGTAAAAGTTTGCGAGAAAAGAATGCAACTGGTCTTCCAGCCTGATTAAGGGAAGCAGCTATGGCAAAATTGGAGGCATCTGTTTCCACCTCAAATGGTATACTTTCATCAATAGCTTGTAGAGCTGATTGAGAGATTAATTCTTTCATTTCATTGAAACATTTAATAGCTTCAGTTGACAGTGGAAAGGTAGACACTAGAGATAAAGGATGAATCTTGTCAGAATAATGTTTGATATATTGAGAGTAGTATGAGAACATACCAAGGACTTGACGGAGAGAAGCACTATCAGTGGGAGCAGGCATATCAATTAATAGCTTTAAGCGATCTGGATCAGGAGAAAAAGAGCCATTTTTTATAATAAAACCTAGGAAGGTTATACTCAAAGTAGACAATATAGACTTTTCTTCATTGAAGGTAAACATTGCTTTCTTAGAAGCTTCAAGAAATTTTTCTAAATTGGAATCATGTTTATTTTTAGATGTACCTCATACAAGCAAGTTATCTAGATATATACAAAGGTGTCTTCTAACTTGTTTTCTTGAATAAACTTATCCATGATTCTTTGAAATTGTGCAACAGCATTAGTGAGGCCAAAAGGAATTCTCTTAAATTGGAAAAGATGTCCATTGGACTTAAAGACAGTATAATACTTGTCAATTTCTAGGAGAGGTATTTGGTGATAAGCACTTTTTAAGTCGAATGTGCTAAATAATGTATATTTTGCAACAGAGTTAACTAATTCATTGATGTTAGGTAAAGGATAAGCATCAAGTAGTGTAAAGCGATTTATTGTTTGTGAGTAATCAATGACCATGCGTTTTTTATGTCTCTCATTCCTGGTAACAACTATTTGTGATTATCAAGGAGAGTTA
Source organism: Hydra viridissima (assembly GCF_058129835.1). Lineage (NCBI taxonomy): Eukaryota > Metazoa > Cnidaria > Hydrozoa > Anthoathecata > Hydridae > Hydra > Hydra viridissima. The sequence continues at coordinate 14,440,627 of NW_028324305.1, forward strand.
CTGGGTTCAATTATATCTAGTTCCAAAAGTTTTTTAGTTATTTGCTCAATGAATGCTTTGTCCTCTGAGTTATATCGTCTAGAAGGTGAAGCAATCGGTTTACATTCTGGAGATAGAAAAGGGAAAAGAGTGCTAGCTTTCATTGTAATACTTTTCAGAGAACAGATTTTTAAAGAATCTTTTTTTCCACCATAATTGATATTAAGACTTTTGTGTAACTGCAAGAAATCTCTACCAAGTATGATTTGTTCACAAGAGTTGAGTATAACTAAAAAGTTAATATTAGAGTACTTCATACCAAATAAAGTGAAGTTAGTTGAAACTTTACCTATAATTTGACAAGATAAGGAAGGATCAGCCATGGAAACTCTTTTATTAGAAGGGAGTACATTAAGTTTTAAAAGGTCACATAATGATTTGCTTATAAATGTGTCAGAGCTTCCAGTGTCAAGAAGAGCTCTTACCTTGACCCTAGCAAAAAAGATATGAACAATAGAGTTGAGTGAGTTGATAGAAAAGCAAGTAATAGAGGCTAAATTTGGTGCATGGAAGTTAGCAGCAGCAGACGTGACAAAGTTCTTTGATGATTTGCATACTTTTTTGAAATGTGCTTTCTTACCACAGTTGTTACATTCTGTGTCTCTGGCAGAACATGATTGTCGAGGGTGGCGTTTACTTCCACAGAAATAACAAAGTCCACTAGGCTTAGTAGAAACTGAAGCAAGCTCAGTAATACATTCAGAATGTTTATTAATTGTAGCGACATTACTGCACTCTGTATGTGAATACATTTCGTTATTTCTTTGGGCATTTTCCAATGATCGAGCTTGATTATAGGCCTCAGTAAGTTTAAGAGTAGAGTTTTCTAGTAGTCGTTGGCAAATATGATGAGAGCTTAGACCACTTATAAATGAATCACAAATGTATTCTTCACAATGTTCTGAAGCATAAACCTGTTTAAAGTTGCAATCTTTACTAAGTGTCATAAGGCCTGCAAAAACTCATCAATAGATTCTCCAGATAATTGTTTATGTGAAGCTAACTGATGTGTGGAAAATAATTCGTTTTTAGGTTTTACAAATAAGTTTTCCAAGATTTCTATAGCGTCATCAAATGATTCAATGTCAGCAATATAGTCAAACACAGTAGGAGATAAATAGTTAATGAGGACATCTAATTTACCTTTTGTTTGTATAGTTTTCATGAAGTTTGTAAAAGTTCTAAACCAGTGTAACCATTCTTTGGAAGCTGATGCAGAATTGGGATTGCTGTCAAATCCTTCGGGTCTTAGATATTTATCCATTAAAATATGAAGAATAAATTTTAGTGTAACTAATTCAATAGTCTATTAATAATTCTAAGCCAACATAGAAGGCTTTATTCTTCATATAATAATATGTGACTAAAATATACAAACAAGTTAGTTTTAGTATACACATAATTAAACTCAACAAGAATAATAATAATAATAATAATAATAATAATAATAATAATAATAATAATAATAATAATAATAATAATAATAATAATAATAATAATAATAATAATAATAATAATAATAATAATAATAATAATAATAATAATAATAATAATAATGATAATAATAATAATAATAATAATAATAATAATAATAATAATAATAATAATAATAATAATAATAATAATAATAATAATGATAATAATAATAATAATAATAATAATAATAATAATAATAATAATAATAATAATAATAATAATAATAATAATAATAGTAAGAATCAGCACAGTGACAAAATAAAATGTAAAATTCAAAGACATACTAAAAAAGGCACGATTGTAATGACTCATCCAACATTTGCAGCATTGATGTTCCTGGATATAACTATAAAAGTAAGAAAGTAATTGTCTATCCTAAACTTACTTCAATTAAATGGCCAGTAAAACATGGACCGGGGGCTTCCTTTTCCTGAGCCACCTCAGCCTATTGATGACATTTTACAGTTCAGTTCCTAATTTAATGAAAATTAACAAAGTATTGATGAGTTCTAATGTTCCTCAGAAAATTTAAACTTGTTTACACAAAACTGAGTTGAATGAGTTCAGAAGAGACTTGAGTTTGGCTAATGGCAAAGAAGAATTGCTTTGTTCTTAACTGAGTAATACATGACTTTGTTTAGCCAAAGTGAAAGCGTCTAACTATGAACTTATTTAAGTCAATATGGTAGATACATTAAAAACTCTTGGTTATCTGATGAGCCTTAAAGTTCACTTCTCACACAACCATCTTGACTTTTTTCCTAAAAACCTGGGTGATGTAAGGAGGAACAGTTTCATCAGGACATAAAAGAGATGGAGAAACAATACCAGGGATAGTGTAATATGATGGGTAACTACTGTTGGTCATTTCACAGAGAACAACAAAATATATCACATCAGAGAAAAAGCTATACAAGAAACTTACGGAAAAAAAGCATAGGAAATCTACAAAATTAAGCATCTAAAATATTGCTATTGTACTAATTTTGTGTTTTCGTAAGTAAAAAAATATAACAATAGAAAAAACTATAATTTTTTGATTTTTATGTATGAACTTTGAAGAATTGAAGGTAATTAAAAAAAAAAGATACCAAAAATGCTTTCAGCTCCCAAAAATACATAAGAATCTGGTAAATTGTTTTAAAATATTTTTAAAAACATTTTTTTTGTTCACCAGTGTTGCTATTAAGTAAAAGATATATTCTCTATGCATACTTTGTTATTATGTATGTTTTATATTATATATTTATTATATATTTTGTTAAAAAACACTTGCATTAATTATAAACACATAATTTCATTTTAGGCTTCTTTGCAAAAAATAAAGTGACTATCATTTTGGTTTCAATTGGTATTGGGATACTCTTTCTTGTGATTTGTGTCTGTTGTATAAGGTGTCGTAGGAAGCGAAAAAAGAAGAAGGAATTAGAGAAGATTAAGCTTAAAGGATTAAAACCATCGAAGAAACTGATGAGGATTCAACCAAATAAAATTGAGAGAAAAGCAATGGTATTGCTATTTTGTTAACAATATATTACAAACACACACACACACACACACACACCTCCTTTTATATCATTAAATGAAAATTCATTGACTGAAAAAAATATATATGTGCAATGGTTGCAACAAAAGTAAATTGTGTTTATAATGAACACCATATATACTGCAGTGAATTGATATAAGTTTATGAGTTAAGTTTTTATTTTTATTTTTATTAGCAGTATAAATTGGTATGTAAGAGATAATATGTTCAAAGTTAAATGAGAATTTATAAGCAGAAAGATCATGAGGCATTTTACTGAGTTGAATAAAAATTTACCATTTTATTTGAATGCAGGAATTTTTGTGTTACTGTTCATATTTTTAGGAAGAATTAGGAACAATCAGCTTCTCACTTCAATATGATGTAATTAGGTAGTATGACATCTCACTTTAATATGATGTAACTTGGTAGTAACTGATCATCATGATGAGAGCAATGATAGCATGTAATAATTATACATTTGTATATTTTAGTGAAATGTTAACTGTGAAGATTTTAGAAACTGCTAATGTTCCTGTCCGTGATATAAGTGGATATGCATATGCTTTTGTAGTTGTTAAATTATTGCCGTTGCATGAAAATGAAGAAACTGAATATAAAACGCGGTTGGTTCGTGCAACATTTTGGCCATCATTTGGAGATTTGTTTACATTTGTAGTTCAAAAAGATATTCTTAGTTCCCAAGTTCTTTATCTATATCAATATGAACTTAACCGATGGTCAAAGCATGACGGTATTGGAATGTGCACATTTGACCTAAAGAATATAAATCTCATTAAAGACAAGGGAGAAGAGCAATTTTCAAGGAGGCTGCGACAGTATGATCCGCTTGTTGGTCTGGTGAGTGTTGATGTGCATTAGTTAATGGTTTTTTTCTCCAATAAACAAGTTCTACTATTAACAAGCAAATGAAGTTTTCATTATTTATGGTTTATATGCAATAGTCTTTTTTAATCTTTTCCTCTTTTATTCTTCGTTAATCTAATTATTATTTTTTTTTTATTCATATAGGAAGTGGAAACTGGAGCAGTTTTTTTAGCAATCGAATATAACAGCGAAGAGTGGAAACTTAAAGTTACTGTGCGGCGTGGTGATGTTATTCCTATGAAGGAGGATCAAGAAAAAGCTAGTTAGTTGCTAACTGTCATTGTGAATTTAAATAAAGTTAATATGTATGTATGTATGTATGTATGTATGTATGTATGTATGTATGTATGTATGTATGTATGTATGTATGTATGTATGTATGTATGCATGCATGCATGCATGTGTGTAAAAATATTATATATAAACATGTTTATAGGTACCTATGTTTCACTTTCTATTCTCAACGGCCAAGATGAAGTTTTAGAAAAATATCGCACAGATATTCAGAAAGGAAGCCTTCAGCCAACTTTTGATAACGAGATATGTTTTCAAGTTCCTGACGAAATGCTAGAAGAACTGCGACTTGTAATCACACTGAAATGTAAAAAGATGTTAAAGAAATCACAAGTGATTGGTGTAAGTAAAATATTACCCACCAGTGAATATTGGAAGCAACTCTTAGAGAATGGCTACACCGAAGGCTGGTTTTCAGTTTTCGCTAAACCAAAAAATAAGTGATGAATTTAAGAAAATATTTTCGACGAAAGAATATTTATCTTATTTTTAACTTATGTAAACCAAAAGAGAGAGACTCATTACAAGTTGCAAGTTCTGTAACCGCTTGGCATTATTCAACGTTTTTTGTATTACAAAAAAAAGGTTTTACTACGACCCACTTTTTGTGACATGCTTCAGATTTTTTGTGATATTGTTTGCATTTTTAACTCAGTATCTGCTTGAATTTTTGTAAAAATTTTTTTACCTTATTACGGTTTGTAGAGTTTTTTAAAATTATTTATCAAAATTTAAAAAAAGTTGCCAATTTAAAAGTCAGCGCGTAATTATTACGTTTTAAGGTCTGTTTAAACTTAAAACCCAAAACATTTTTCAACTTTTATGCAAAAATCGAGTAAAAGAAGAGAAAAAAGTTTAAAAAATATCTAGGAGAAAAACAAAATTGGTTAATTACAAAGAATCAATAAGAAAGGATATACGAGCAACGTAAAAGTTGACTGAAAATATTTTTTTCTCGCAATTCGCGATTTGTCGTTCTTCAATTAAGTTTTGTTACAGATTATGCATGTTATACCTATTTTTCATATTGGATATTAGATAATACGTTTTACTAATTGAAAATCAAAGACCACAAGTTTTTTTTTTTCATTGAGGAATCTGTAAAAGGAAGTCTTAACGGCTCTCAAAGTTTTTTCATAATTGCTGTTATCAGACTCTTTAGGCTGGTCAACATAAGACTCAAGTTTTGTTTGAACTTTGAATAAGATATTTTTTTAAATTTACAGAAATCATTTTTTCATTTCTGATTTTCTATGTAATAATCTAATAATAAAAAAAAACGTACAAGATCCTATCAAATATTGCACATTTGAATAGTTTTTTGAGGGCTTTCTCATTTACAGTCTTTTTCTCACTAAATTTATGTCATTCATCTTTTTGGCCTCAGAACCAAATGAAGACTCCACGGGAAGAAACGGCAGGGTCACATTTTTTCATTTTGAGATAAATCATTATTAAACTTTTAAACCTTTATAAGTTTCGAAGTTTTAGGAAAATTTAGAAAAACTTTAAATATGCATCAAATCATTTATTTGATTTGAATTCAAATACAAAATATGCTATTATGGTTAGTAAAGCTAGAAAGTGCAAAGTCGAAACTTTCAAAATGTGACCCTGCCGTTTCTTCCCGTGGAGTCTTCAAATAGATTACAAGACTGAAATGACTTTAAGTTAGTCAATCAATTTATTACTTTCCCGTTAAACATGACATCGTGTCATATTTTAAACGTAACCTTAATGGTAAACACCTTACCAGCAATATTCAGATTTGCTGACTAATTTGGGTTTGAAGATCACTTTTGTCTTCTTTACACAAACTCTGATTTCTATAGAACTAAAAAACTAGAATCTTTGAACTATAAACAGAAGAGGGATTGCAGTGATAGACAGGACATATTTTTGTTTCAGCTCTTTGGTTATTTAATTTTCATTTATAAATACTATGCCTGCCCCACTTTTCACTTAAAACGCATCTAATTCTAACTTAAAACTTTCACTTCTATAATTCTAGTATCTATATGACTTAGGAACTTTGTAATGAATATTTTGCTGAGGTTTCAATAAATTGAATAACTTCAGGAAAATATTTCAGCTAAAAATTTCAAATATTTCAAAGTATTTCAAATATTTTCAATATTTCTTATCCATGATTGTTAAAAATATGGAACATTTTTACGTTTTGAAGAAGGGACTGAGTTTCTCAACATTTGTTATTGTAGATTATTTAAATTGTTTTCTGCTGCTTTAGCACACATTGATTGCTGATCTTCATAATGTGCAATCTCAGACAAGTTAATGCAGCAAACCGCTAATACCTAAAGACTGTGAACAGATTCGCTGTTGAGAGGTGCAAATTTGAACTTTAGCTTCACTAATAGCATAGCTTACTATTGAAGCCCGAAGACTCATTTGAGTTGTAAGAGCTTACTCGGATGAACTGAATATGGAAAACATTTTCTCAGTTTTTCGGCTTTTTTCGTTTGTTCACGCGCTTGATTAAAATTTAAAAACGGTTGATCCATTGCACTCAAAGTTTTTTTTTTCCTTCTTTTTGTGCTTGAACAATCTGTAAAAATTTAGTTGTTTAATACAGATAAAAAAATTTGAACAAATTAAGAGAAACTAATATCTAATTGAAGCTTCAAAAAATGTCATTCTTGTTCGGATATTGTCATTTTAATTTTAATTTTGTCAAAACTTGCTTAATTTTTTTCGAGCATCTATTGGAACCTGGAAACAAACTTGTCTTCTTACACAACTATGATTGCAAAACTTCAAGCAGGTTATCTGAACCTAAAGATAATTCGTTTTTTAAGCTTTCAAGAATTTCCAGACAATTTGCAAAGAATCTTCTTATGAACGTATAGATATTGAATTGCTTAACTTAGTCTATATGCAGTTTCACTGATTATTTCGAAAAAAAAAAAAATCCGCCAGTATAAGGGCTTTTAGGCTAATAACAAAAAAAGGCCGTTGCTAGGCAATAAAACTATACCTACCTGAGTAAAATTGTCAATATTGTGAAAAGTAGAAATAAATTGAAAAAAGTACCTCGTGAAAAAGAGTTAAATTTTACATTAGAATATTCGTTTTAAAAATTGACTTTCCATTATACAGGAACCACCTTTAAAGAAGATTGCGCGTGTGTGTGAATAGCTACAACAAATGATCATTAATTCACTACTCACTACTGAAAGTCATTAATTCACTACTCACTACTGAAAGTCATTAATTCACTACTCACTACTGAAAGTCATAAAAGCTTGTGAAACAAAAAAATGACTATCTTTAATGAGCAGCTAAAATGAGCCGGTGGCCCCACAATTCCGGGCTTTATAAACAGTAAAAAAATAAGTATAGATATATTAGGTGGCCCCTGCAACAAAAATCTCGCAAAAGAAAAATACTTAAAAATGTTTTATAATTTTTTAGAAACCTCACTCGTGGGACCTCCTGAAGCGCAGGGTTCTGGGCGGCAACTATATATGAATCTATCTAATGTATCTTCTTAAGGAGTAGGAGAAAATTTTGTTTAGTTTATTTGGCTAAAGTTTAGTACTTTTGTTGCATCAAAATTTTATTCAAATAACGTTATGGCGATAAATTTAGATTTTTTCTGGTTTGTATGAAACTTTTGTTTATATTTTAGTATCACCATATTACATACTTTAAATTAGTGTATTTACTGGTAAATAATAGTTAAAGAATTTTTTTTAAACTATATTTTTGTTGACAGCTTCAAAAAGGCTGTTTTTACTTTAGGTATAATTAATGAACTAAACATTGATAAATCACTTGTTAAACTTATCATGTTTAAAGATGTACACAACTTTTTTCAAAATAAAAATATTCATATTCTTGAGAAACAACAACAATTGAAAATTTCGGATTTCTGTTCGAAACGATGGATTGAAACCAGTGGAAGTGCATTAAACAAGCTGTTCCATCAGCTAAGGTTGTGGCAACAGTTGGGATTACAAAGGAATTTTGTTGAACCTTGAGAAAGGTAAAACAATCAGTTCTGAATATTATACGAACATTTAAGATCAACTTGATGAAAAAGGTTGTGAGCTTAGACCAGAGTTAGGGAAAAAAAAAAATCATTTTTCATTGAGACCAACACACCTGCGCACAATAGCTGTTCCATCAGGTAAGGTTATAGCTAAAATTGATGAATTTAAGTATGAATTGCTTTGAATTATTGAAAAAACGTTGAAGAAAATGTACAGTATGCGTCCTTAAAATCCACACTAATTTTTTGAAAACGGTAGGTCGTAGAAACAAGCAAATAAGAAAATACTTAAAATGATTTGCTTCATGTTATTTTTATATAAACTTAAAATAATTACTCAATTTGTGAACCATTGGTCCTGGTCTCAACCTCAACTCTGGACTGAACCTCTTACATGTCTATAGGACAAACTCTCTGGGCATGATTCCACTGGTTGATGAGCTGCAATACTGTTGTGCGGAGGTGTATAGTGTTTTGACTCAACATATCCCCATCTACTGTAGACTAGAGGATTTAAATCTGAAGAGCTTGGTGGCCAAAAAAATTTCTTTAAAAAATCTGGTATGTTTTTTCTGAGCCACTCCCGTTTCTTTCTGGCTGTATGCAGTGGAGCCCCATCCTGTATGTACACAATTTCGGCATTAGGATCGAAGTTAGAAGTAATCCATGGCCGGACACGGTCTTTCAAGATTTTAATGTATTGATTTTGACCCTAAATCAATAAAAACAGGAGTCATCTTCAGGCCATTGGAGGTCACAGCTCCAATCAACATCACAAAAGCAGGATTTTTTATCCTGAAGTTGAACCTTATAGACTCTGGAACATCTTCTGGCTCTGAGGTAATCAGTCTTGCTATTTCATCTAAAAATAGAATTATTGGTTGACATTTCTTAAAGATGAAAAAAAGTTTTTTACTCCTCTCAACTCGTTTGGGCTTGACTTTTTAGTAATGGGGTGCATTTGGATCTAGCTCTAGACTTAACCTTCAGGTCATATTTAATAACATTTCTGATTGTGTACTCTTTCTCTCTTAGCATTTCCTGGTTTCTCTCTGATGCGACCAAACTTTTAAAATCGACAAAATATCATACACAGTTTGTTCAGCTATCCCAAGTTTTGCTATACTATCCTCAGGCGTAATATACTATCCTCGGGCGTAATAACCAAGAGAAGAAGGCCAACGACGATCTTATTTTTGGCAATCATTATAAAAAACATTTTCTCACTTTATTACTTGTTTACGCATGAATCAGAGTCCAAAAGCATAAATCAAAACAATTATTCCTACTGAAAAAGTATTAAAAAACGGCGCCAAAGTTAGTGCGGATTTTAGGGGCACATGCTGTATTGAAGTTGAGGAAAATTATATTAAAAAAAAAAAATTCTTAGGTCAAAAGTAATTGTTTTTCATTACTATTCTAGAAAATTATCGGACACCTCAGTATGACTCCAATAATACCAGTCGATAAACAAATGTAGCAAACAAGACAAAGAACCAAATGAAAATAAAAAAAACACATTTGGCTTACATAAAGTATCCCAACTGGGAAATATTTAGATTTGAAACTTTGAGGGGTAAAAAAAAAGGCTTTTCATAAAATATTTTTCATAAAATGTTTTTCTTAACTTTAAAATATAACTACTTACAACCTTTCATAAAAAATTTCTCTTAACCATATTATTACAAGATTAAAATGTAGATATAAATAAGTACAATAAATTAAAAGGATAAAACATAACGATAGGAAAGAAATTTTTATAAACATTTGCGAAGATCCGATTGGTTAAATTAAAAATATTTTACATGTACATATTTAGACATTAAATTGTAACAGTCGCCCCATTCCATGATCTGAAAAAAAAAAAAACCCGACCTACTCAATCAACAAAAGGAGGGCGTTATAAGAAGGATATAGAAGACGCTTTTATTTGAATCATTAATCTGCGTTGCCAGCAAAAACAGGATTGTGAAATTCTTGTTTCGGCTGTTGGTAGATCGGGTTATCATCCTAAACACCATTCAACATGAAGATTTTATATATATATACACATACACACACACACACACACACACACACACACACACACACACACACACACACACACACACACACACACACACACACACACACACACACACACACACACACACACCATGATAGAAATATAAATCTGAATTTGTTTTTACACAAAAGAAATGAACTGATAAAAATATCAAACCTCTTCCCAGTGACTTGTAACTTGACCAGTTGTATACTTTTCAAACTCTTTTTTATCCTGAAGTAAATATAAATAAAAATTGTAATACACACACAAAAACGAATGTAAATACAAAAGACTTTATATCGTATATTTTACGTGTAGTGTCACAAGAAGTTTCCATAACAGCAAGAGAAGAATTCCCAGCAACAAGATACCACCAATAGTTCCCAAAACAATAGGAAGAATATTGTTGCTTGCTACTAACGCGGCAGCGCATGCTAGTTAAAAAAAAAAAAAAAAAAAAAAAAGATAAAACAGTTTAAAATATTCCGAACAGGAAAGTTCAGCGTTACATTCAATAAAAACTTACACAAAGTTGTTTCTACTACAGCGGTTTCTTCAGTGAATTGGTTTAGTGACACACTATAAAATACTTTGCATGTTGAATTTAAATCGATGTAACATTGATGGTTTGTATTCGTCACGTTAACCATTGGGTATTTGTTGCAGCCAGTGCAATTAAGGTAAATATTATTAAAACTCAATTCTTCTTTAAAATAGTTACACAGAATGCAGCTTTTTCGCATCTCATTATAGCATTTCTCAGGACAAGTCTTAAAAAAAAAAAAAAACAGCTTATTTTTAGAAAATGAAAATATACAGTGATTGTTCAAGGAAATAAGCAGTAATCCTCTAATGATTAAAAAGCGAGCAGTGAACCTCTGATGACTAAAAAGCCTATAGTCTGCTCACCACACAATTTTCACAATAAGTACCACTGTAGCCAGGATCACAGTTGCAGCTACCCTGCTGACAGTCACATATACCTTTTCCACTGCAGACAACCTAATAGAAATCCAAGCTTACATATATTTTATTCAAATCTAGGAAAGATAAATTTAAAAAAAAAGAAAAAAAGATCCTGGTAAAGATATTTTTGTCTTCACATCAAATTATATTTTAATGGTATTTGGAGACTGAATAACCTTTCACTTTTATTTGATTGTTTTTAGATCATTTTAGGTACTAAAATTAATTTAGTACTAAAATCCCATGAACATAAGAGGATATGAAAAAATTTTAGTTTATTTAACAACAGATACTCTTCACATCTTTTTCAAATGCATGGAAAGTAAATGACAAAGTTCCTAAGATATAGCTCCTATTTGCACAGTTCACTCAGACAAAGATCGGTAACAATCTTGTTAAATTAATGTATAAGAGATACACAGCTTGCAAAAAGTGGGGGATATTTGAACCATTAATTTTGTTGTTTATTTTAATTTATTGCAGTTTTTTTTATTGATTTATTTATTATTGTGATTGATAACATTTTAAAATATAATTTATGTTTTAGTATGACACCCTGATACAAGATTTATCTAAGAACAATTTTTCTTAAAGTTAAAAAAAAAAAAATTAGGTTAATATCTTCATTAGTTTTTACTTTATGGTATTTTAAATTAGCTTTACATACATACATACATACATACATACATACATACATACATACATACATACATACATACATACATACATACATACATACATACATACATACATACATACATACATACACATACACTGTGCAATTTAAATTTTTGTTAAATACATTACATTTCTGCATATTTAATATAAATATTTAATATAAACAGTTATGGAATCAATATTGATAAAACTTAGCACAAAAAAAAAACAAAATAAAAATCTTTACTTCTTTTACAGTACACTTTGTTCGCAAATTGAGATTACAATCAATAGCCCCGCAATTGCTTCCTAAATAACCTTCTTTACAAACACATTTTCCACAAACACATGTTCCTCGTGTATCCCCTCCACATTCTTTTCCTTCATATAGGTCACAACCAAAGTTTTTACATTCGCAAAATTTACCAGATACTTTACGAGGTGGCTAAGTAATGAAAACATTTTTAGAACTTTGATGTTAAACTTAAAAGTTTAAACCAAGTCATCAATAAATATCAAATCCTAACCGTTTGTGTCAAACATACGCATTGACCACAAACACAAGAACCATAACCACTGCACAATGTTGAATTGCTGTTGGGATCACTCTGACAATTGGATGTACCATTAAACTGACTTTGAGAAGAGTCACACTGGCACTCACTGCCATAATAACCAGTATCGCATTTACAAATACCACATTCAAAAGTTCCATGACCATTAGAGCATTTAGGACTAGTCTTAACTGCTTGTGCAGCACATGGACAATTACATAGATAGTTGACTTTAACACTTACTTCACCAAAACCAGCAATTCTTATTGTTAGGCTAGTGAGAAAAAAATTGTTTTCTGAAATCCATTAAAAAAATCACACGGGTAAAATGCTGCATCTATAGATAATTCTTAACTCACGTATTTGGAGCTTTGGTCAAGTCAGCAGGACAGGCTTTAAGAGTGATACTAACATCAAAGTCAACTTGTTGTTGAAGAGAGACATTTGGACACAGGTTGATAGAGCCTGAAGGACACTGAGTTAAATTAACTGCATAATCAATCTTGAAGTTTTCAGATGAATCATCAGAAAGGCGGATTGTTGATGAGATTTTCTATCAAAAAAAGTTAAGAATGCTTCATTAACAAAACAGAAAAAATACATTTTTTTAAGTAAGGACTTATTCTAGGTCATTTTTGTGTTAATTAAACCATAATTGCAATGCTGATTGTAAGATTATGTGAAAAATGCAATAGTTAAAACCTACTGCAAAATGAAGAAAATTTAGTTGTGAACTGTTGTGACTATGACTACAAGAAAAAGATAAATACAAATTACATTATAGTTTTCTTTGATAAGTTCCACAATATTAGAAGAATCTGTAGTTAATTCACCAACAACTGTACCAAGATCTTTCCACACCTTAGCTATGTCCTATTTAAAAATACTTGCTAGAATCAAAATTAGGCTAAAACATCCTGTGCACTACAATGTTGTAATCATTTAGAATGAGCGCATACACTTTAGGCATGTCATTTCTAAGATATATATAACTACATTGCTAAAACAAAAAAATTTGTCTAAAAATAATTGAATTTCAAACTAAGCAGGAAGAATTTTCATGAATTAAATTTTTTCATGAAAAGAATTCCATATTTAATTTTTATCAAATGATTATTTTTCTCTGATTATGCAAGAGATAAATTTGATGAGATGTTCTGCATTAAAGTAATTTACTTGATAAACACTAATGACATCAGCAGTTACAGCAATAATGGGTACAATCTGGTTGTCTATCAACTTTTGATTCAACTGAAATATTGATGGGTAATCCTAAAATAATAAAAAATATTTTTTTCAAAAATCATAAAAATGCAATGATCATCTCATAGTTTTCCAGAACCATTTTAGGTTTTGGAAAAAATAAAATGATGCAAGTTAACTTTTCATAGTTGCACAAAAATGCAACCATGAACAATTGTAGAGCATAATAAAATAACAAACCAATAGTATGAAACTTTGAACCAAACTGGTACCCAAGTTGATTTAAGACCCATCATCCTTGATACCATTTAAAGAGCAAGGATTTTTTGTCCAAAAATCTCTACTAGAATGTTTGATTTTTGAAAAAAAAAAATTAAAAATCGAAAAAGTAGAATTTTTTAATGTAAATAAAAAACCACAACAAACTGCAACAAAATCGAGAATGTGATTTTTTTTGAAAACATTTTTCTGAATTGAAAAGAGAGCAGTTTAAACATATGTAATCCTTTTATCTAGAATAACATTTGCCCTATTCAAATCGGATGAAAAGTGCTTGAAGGTTGTACCTTAAGTCTATCTTTGTGTATTAAAAATAGTTGTGCTCAAATGACCAACCCAGTTTGGGTTATATCAATACCATTTAATTTGTATTTGCATACACTGGCCATGTTCAGCCATTAACAGTATAATAGTAAAGAAATTTCTTATTAGGAAGTTTGTGTATATAATGTATGTTAATTTTGTAATTCTTAAGGCCAAATATCATAGTGAAAAGGCTTAAATACATAGAGTGCAATCAAAGTTTGAAGCAAGCCCTTTGCTAAATAAAAATTCTTTTGAAGGTTTAGATTTTTAATTTTTTTTTTAAAAGCACACTTAAGCTTTCTATAGATGTTGATAATGTAGGTAGACAAACTTAAAACTATGTTGCAATCTTCCATGAGCATAGATGGGCTTTGTAACAATCTACTGTATATTTATCACTTACACGTAACAATCAAACTTTTTCATCTAAAGGAATCTTCAATTTTCTATGGATATCTGTCCAAAAATATTATTACTACTTCTAATCTTAAAACTTATGCTATTTCTTCCCTAAGGCATTTACTGCTTGCTCTTGGCCAGTGTACACAAATACAAAATAAATGATACAGAAGCTTTTTATCTAGAGTTGAAGGCACAAGATGCTTTTGCAGAACATAATTGTCATGGATTAATGCAAACAGCATTTGTGTTAATCCATGACAATTAAAACACTAAAAAAACAAAAAAAAAAACAAAAAAAACAAAAAATCAGATGGATGTGAAGCTCAGCACATCTCTCATCAGATGGAATATTCTAGTAGAGATATTTGTAATCCTCTTCTTTGAGAATAAATAGATACCATTTTTTATATACTTGTTCTTTCCAAAATATAATGCCAAATTATGACAAACTTTGAAGGAGTTGGGAACCTATTTGACTCAAAAACTTGTTCTTTGGGGCTATTTACAATTTACTGCTCTACTAATATAAAAAAGAATCATTTAATAGCTGCATGCCTTGGGTTATTTCAAGGGATTAATGCTTAGATGATTTTAATGATTATGATATTATTAAATTTTAGACTGCCCCTTATTGGAAAAGAATAAAAAATCTTCACAATCATGACAAAAAATAAAAATGGTTGCTTCAATAAAGACTAAGTTTTTTTTATTGAAATAACCCTTCTAAATTCCTAACTAAATCTGTAACCATGAGATAAAAATTAAGAACAATCAAAAAATAAATAACAAAAAGAATAATTGATAAATAAAATAATTTAACATTTAGAATTTTAAAATTAAGGGATTAGGAATTGAATAGTAATTATGATAACTACTTAAAATCGTTTGTTAAAAAGGAGTTACTTTAAAAAATAAATCTTTTTTGCAACCAATTATTTACGAATAAACAACTTACAAAGATATTGGAAGAATCATACTCTTGCAAGATTCCCTGGCTATTGTTAGCAAGCTTTTTCATATGACACTTTGCATCATTTACCCTCCAAAGACCAGCAAGCTGAAAAAGTGATATTCTTTTTTAAAAAATCATTGACTTTGTAACCATATATAAATTAAGGTGGGCTGAGTTTTATAAATTGCTTTTGTAAGAATGCTTCCAGAATCTATTCTCAAAAAATCTTATCTATGTATGCAAAAAAAGTGAAAAGAATTTAAAAACATTTCATAAAAAAAGAAATGACTGTTCATTAAACTTGTAAATTAGTATTGAACTTAGTATTGAAGAATTTTAAAATGTTTAAAGTTGAACATTGATTTTTTTAAACTGTTCATCTTTTAGAATGAGATCAACAAGAGTTCTATGTATAAGTATGCATTCCTTAAATAACTCTCAAGAGAGGCAATCATTTACTAACCATAAAATACTAACAGAATAAAGCTATTGGTGAGTTATTGTGTTAAGTAAAACAAGTTTATTATTTGAGTTTTATCGGCAGTGTTGAGATTAAGTTTCATTTTCTTATTGAAAAGTATCTACAGGAGAAAAATTATTTAGAATAAATTTTTCAAAAACCCTGTTCACTAAATTTAAGGAAACAAATATACCAAAAACTCATTAAGATATCATAACAGATGATGTCATAATGATGGGTTAGTTAAATAAACGGATTCTTATGAACATTTTCTGATGATTTTAAAAAAGAGTTGCTTGATTATACACTGAGATTTGGATTAATAGAGTTAGAATTCCGAACTAGTATTTGAACTTGCAATAAAAATAAGTTGCAATTTAGTTTAATATTGTGTAAAGGAGAACTGGGAAGAAGTGGTGTTATTTGTTGATACAGCAGTATTCAGAACTTTAAACACATAAGCCTGAAGGCACTTTGTTGGCATACACAACAGTTTTTATCATTGAAAAAAGTCACATATTTAATTATGATAAAAGGAGTAAAATCACAGTAAAAAAAACTCCTAGGTTATTCCTAAAAAAGGCAAACATCAGGTTGGCTTTTAAACTCTTAAAAACAAAGGAAAATCGTTTGATACTAAGTACCACAGAGTAGGGCTTGGAAACTGGTGGAAACTGCAACTGGTTAACTGGTTTTTTGTTAAATTTTCCTGAAACTGAAAACTGGTTTCTTTATCAGTAACTTGAAGTATTTTGTTTACTTTTCGTTTTGATCAATTTTCTTATGTAAATTGTGATAAAAATCTCAAATTAAAAATAATGAAACTGTCCAAAACTTATTAAATGCTCTGGAATCGATCCAACCTATACCAACAGAAAGCGAGAGAGTTTTTTCGATTGCTGGTAATTTCTGTACAAAATTACGTTCTTCAATGAAATTTGATCTGTTGGATGCACTAGTCTTCCTAATATATTACTTTATTAAAAAAAAAGATTTTTAACTGACAGTTACTTTATTATAATGTGTGCTTTTTGCAGTGCACTTTAAAATATTCTTATTGTTAAAAAAAATGATTTTGCTAAATTTTATTTTCTTATACTTTTTTTTTGTTTTCTTTAGTTTACAAATCCAATCCCAGTATATAATTTCAGTAGGTTACATTGGATTTTTATATCAATAATGAAAGTTTGTTTTTGTAATATAAAAACTGGTTAATTGGTTTTCTCCAAGCCCTACCACAGAGTTCTCATTTGTAAACAATATAACTATCTACTTTTTTTTTTAAAAAAAAAGCTACACATATATTTAACTATTTGAGATCAGAGCTGACAAAAAAAGTATCATTAAGAATAATATACTTCAAAATGGTATTCAATGAAAATAACTTTATAAAATGATAAGACAACAAAGGTAAAAATTTTGAAAATTTAAAAAGTGTCATAAAACACATGTCCAACGCTGAAAATGAGTAAAAAACAAGTAAAAACGTCATTCAACTTGTTAAGACTTGAGTTCAAAAAACAACAAATAAGAACAAAATTCAGCAACCCTAATTTTGAGCACAGATATAGTAAAGTGAATATTTCAATATTATTAACATTATTTACCTCACTAATCTTTAAAGTAATTACAATACCTTTGCGTCACCTGCAATTTTTGGAGAAGCATCTGTCACTAGGACAACAATTTTTCGGCATGTTTTTTTATCTCTCCAATTAAGTTCCTATAATTAGAAAAAATTACATAGAAACAGTTTTTTTTTATCAATAGCATAATTACAAAAGATTTTATAAAGAACTTTTTAATACTTAATTTGAATACAGGATATTCATCAAACTTTAATAGTGTTTTTTTAATACATTATATAACAAATATTTCATAGTTATCCTTTTTTTTTTTAAAAAAATATTGATAAAAATCCAAGGATAAAAAAGGACCTTCACCAACGTCAAATTCTTCAAAAGTTGGTTTTTGATAAGAGAAGCTTTATCAGATAGAGATCATTAGCTTTTAGCAGATTTCTACAAGTCTGCACTATAAATACAGTTAAAACTTTACTTCAAGATTATCTTTGCCATTTCAAAATTCCAAACATTTCATCTAAGTCTACAACATCAGTAACTACCATGAAAGAGTTGAAATTTTTGCTGATATGTAATTCTGGTATACACAAAGATGCATTTATGTAACTGACATTTCTATAAGAAATCATATATCTTTGACATAAGGTCCATTCTTATGTCAAAGATATATGATTTCTTCACCAATTATATATATACTGATAACTATATATCTATCAATTGAATCATGAGAAATTTATTATTAGTTTTAATACAAAAATATGTCTAGAAAAAAACCAAAAAGGTTTCTACAAGTTGACAGACGCCATCCTAATGTCAAATATATATGATTTCTTCACCAACTACATGACAAATACTTGTAACTATACATTTATCATTTAAATCATCAAATATATTATATTAGTTTTAAAGTAAAAGTAAGTTTGGAAAAATACCAAAAACCTTTACAAATGTTTTCAGATACCTGTTCACAAACAGTTGTTTGCATCAAAGCATCAAAAACACCCTCAGGAGTATCTAAATTTCCAGAAATTTTCTGAGCTGCTACAGAACTCTAAAAAGAACTTACTTTGTAAAGATTTTTTGATTTACATAATAAAATTGCTACATTTATATAGGTGACCATAAATATTCATTATCAAACATTTTTTTGAGTTACACTCCTTCAATAAAATATCATGAAAGTATTTTTAGCAACATTTTAAACCAGAAAATATTTAAGAGTTATCTTTTAACTACAGAATAAAGACAAAGTCCATTTAGTGTTTGAAATAGTTCTTACTGCAAACAGGGCACCGTTTTGACTGAAGTCAAAAAAATGATTATAAGCGAATACTCCACGGCAGTTGACAGTAGTCTTAATTTGATTACATGGAAAATTACTAAAATTAAATTAAATAAATAGTTTTTAGCAAAATTTTTAAAGAAAACATAAAAGAAATGAAAGCATAATAATGCAAAGTTGCAACATACGGGTACTCTGGTTGAATGAATGGAACAATATTTTTGTCAACAAAAGATCCAAATGCAAGTCTATAGTTCTTGGTAATATTCCCCATCTCTTTGGCTGAAAAGATGTTAATAAATGTATTTTAAAAATTTTAGATTTCATTTAAAGATGGTGAGTTAGTGGAAGGTTGTTTAAATTTTCAAAGTATAATTTGGTATTTTAGGGAATGGAATTTTAAGAAGTAGTTATTACATATTTTTGCCAAAATAAATATTTTCCAATAAAGTATAATTTTACTTTAGATTAACATTTATGTCTGTGTTACACCATGAAAAAGTAAGATGAAGAGATTGAAGTTCAAAGTAGAAAACTTAAACAATTTTTTCCCCAATTTACAGTACAAATTTTTAGTGTTGTAAAAATTTTTTTTTAAATTAGTTTAGCTTTTTTCTAATTGCTTCAGGTACAAACAAGTGAACAAGGATAAAATCTAATGCAAAAAATAAATAAATAATAAAACAGGGATTGAGTTTTTTATTAAATCTAAAATACCTAATAAAACCCCAAGATTTTGTAGATTGAGAATATCATCAAACATTGAATTAGAAACATCCATTAAAAAGTATAAGTCAACAGGGTAATCAGGTGCAGGTTTTACACTAATTCTAACTGTTACTGGTTGCCCTATATTTAAGGAAATTTAAAAAAATCAAAAATAAGCAAAATAAATAAACAGTCATTTACCAGAACAAATTAAAAGTATTTTACAAATTTTTTACAAAAATAAAAGACCTGGTTTGAGTTTAACAGATATCTCTTGGGGTCTGACTTGAACAAGATCTTGAAAATCTTCATTTTTTGTTATCTGAAATAAAAATTGAAAAAAGAGTAAGTATAAATAACATCTTATTTAACAATCTGTTGTTAACTGCACATGTTAAAACTGCACATCTTTATTGCCTAAACAGTAATTTAAAAACACAACATTTTTTAGAATTCCAATGACTTGATTATTCCAATGACTTGATTATTCCAATGACTTGATTATTGGTAATTAAAATACTTCTTTGAGATTACTAAGTTGCTAAGAGGCATAATAAATTAACAATAATTATTATAGAATAAAATTAAAATAGAGCTCAGCATTTTATTATTCATTTTATTAACTTTTTTATTAACCATTACGTGTAAATTTTATTAAACTTCTCTTGATTTTTAGAATTAGCTTCAGTAAAATTGAGATACCTCATACTCCGAGTTAACATCAGTTATATTATTACATCCACCTTGTGTCAAGTTAGCCATGGTATCACATCGATATTTTGTGATATCAATCTTTAAAAAGTCCTGAAATTTATAAAAACAACACCTGTTAAAAAATCTAACTTTCTTTTTGTTTCTAGCATCTAAAATCATATAACTTATTTAAAAGAAGTGTCAACAGAATTACCTCATCATTACACCACTTACAAGAACTCCCAACCTGCAAACAATCTGCACATGTTGTAGCTGTTATACACGGATTATTTACACCTTGAAGAATTTTTAAAATAAGAAAAATTAACCTGTCCTAACCTGTAGGCCCCCAATATTGTAAAAAAAAATTATTAAAACTGGGGCTACTTCAATTTAAATAAATATCAAACATTTTTCAAAGTTAGAGAATGCAATAAAATTGAATAACTTTTTTGAAACAACCAAAATAAAACTCTTTTAGCGGCTAAAATACCCAGATACCAGCAGCATTTTAATATTCCCACATACTATCATAAATATGTCATTTCTAAAAATCAACAAAATCTCAATCTTTGTCCAGCTTTTTTAAATCTATCAAGCACTAAAAAACCTATTGAACTGTAAAATCATAAATTCTGCTTTTTTTCTTTACTTTTTGAAAAGATTAAACACAAAAGTTAAAACTTGTTCAACAACTTTATAAAGTTTATAAAAATTTAACTTGATGTGAAGAATTCTTTTAACTTAATAGTAACAATTAATAAATGTAAAATGTTTGCAATCGAAAACAAATATTGACTAGACTACTAAAAACAAAAAACTTAAATTTGACTCATTCTTATGGACAAGCAATATATCTAATAATCTTTTTAAAGGCTAAGTTTTTTTAAATTCATTTGTTATATTAGTTTATAATTACAAAATACTGAACACCAAACAAATTCGAAATTTAGCTTTTGCTAATAATTTGCTTTAAAAAACAAAAAATTTTTCAAATTGATAGCAAAATATTTTAATTTTAGCAAACAAATTTTAACAATTAACTAATCTCACTTTACTAAACTTTTATTTAAAAATGTGAGTAAAAATGAGCAGACTGTAAGAAAGAATTTGTAAGGGGAATATCAAGTATGGGTCCATATAGTTCAATAAGGTTTACAAACTTTAAAGCCTCGATAGTGTCTGGTTTACTTGAAGTACCATTGGAAATGAATTTGCAAAATTAAAAATGCATTTTTAATTGAGAAGTTATTCTCTCGAGACATAGTTCCATGAGAAAATGAGGAAAATAAGGAATGCAACCAAAGGAAGCTTAGGTTGCATTCCTTTTCATTCAAAATCATCAAAATTTTAGCAACCACTGGATGACTAGCAAGCTAAAGAGCTATCTCTCAGTAAGAAGTTTCAATGAGTTGAAGAATTGGGAGGTAGAGATGGTTTCTGATGCATTTTATACTTTTTAAGTAAAATAGTTAAATTTAAAAGTTAAAATTTGATTTGTCCAAATATTCCACCCTGTTGATAACACCCCTAAATAGCACCTTGTTGAAAAAAAAAAAGAAAAAAGAAGGATATAGTTTACATCATATGCAGGGTGATAGAAATGATGGTGAGCTGAGAGGAGGATGACATGAGCAGGTTATACTGGATTACATGTTACCAGTATCAGTGAGCTGACTTGACAGTCTAAACTTGACCAAACCTTTTTTGACAGAAATTAATAACGATTTACTTTTACATAAGTTCTATTTATTCAAAAAAAAAAAAAAAAAAACCTAACATATATTAAAATAAACTTTAGACATTAGTCTAAGAACATTAAAAAAAAAAAAAGTTAGTAAATCCAAAGCAAATCACAGAGATAATTTAGTTACCTTGAGTAGAATATACTTGAAGATAACCAAAAACAAAGATCAAAACAAAGGAAAAACGAACTGGAAAAAATAACACAAATTTAAAAATATTGGTTTTTTCTGCAAAATTTGTTAAAACTTGTCATCACAAAAAATATCACATTAAAAAAATGTGCTATTTTTTGTGATAACAAATTTTACAGAAAAAATCACCTTCAGATTATGAAATGCAAAATAAATAAATAGGAAAAGGAAAAAACAGTGACTATTGACAAAACTATTTTTTGTGGGGAGGGTTAACAAAAACAACAAACACAAAAGAAGAAATATAGTAACAAAATAAAATCATTGTATAAAAAAATAAATAAATACAAACAAGCATTATAATAAGAAATCAAGAATTTGATAAATATAAAATTATTATGATTAGTAAGTTATATTTTTATAAAAGATTCTGTTCCATAAAAAAAAAAAAGATAAAAAAAACTTATTACAAAATATAATAAAACAAACATGTAATATATAGTTAGTATATAATAAATCAAATATAAATTTTTTACCAGTCATAATTATGAGCTCCATTTTAGAACAAACTTAAAAACACATAAAGCACTATGAAAAAAAAAAATTCATTTATGTTGGCTAAAAAATTTTCATTTCCTGCCAGCAATTAATTACTTGAATGATAATTACTTTATTGTTGACTTTTAATGGTTGCTTAGGAAAGATGCCAAATGTTTTACAGAAATGTTATATTTAATTATTAAATTTTTAAAGTCATCTTTAGCTTTTAAAGTCATACTTCATTACAAACTTTTTTCATTTCTTCATTTCTTTTTTTTCCCTTAACAATTTTAATAATAAAATGTAAAAAATTTTTAAAGTTATGATTGAGCTAATTATTTACATCATCAATTGCATAATAAGATTAAGTATACTTAAACAGCTCATCTGTCATTGAAGAAAAAAAAAAAAAAAAAAAAAAAGTCAAAGTAAACAAATTTTTTATGAAATATAGAAAGTAGACTTGTTTTTTTTTTTATTAACATTTAACAGTATATTTAGTTGCTAATAAAAACATTTCACTACCAATAAACAAATATAATAATTTACTACTTTACTTACAATTGTACTTAAAACTAATAGTTTCTTTCAATATATGTAAACTCCATAATGGAAGGGAAAGAAAAAAGTCTACGAAAATCATTTAGCATCAGAAGAAAATATATTCCAGATTTAAAATATGCATCTACAACTTTTTCAATTTTATACATTTTTGTAAATACTCTTAAATAACTATATTTTTTATTTTTAATAAAAACATCTACAAATACCACAAAAGAAACAAAAAATATATTGATAAAAGTGTTTTTATAAAAACACAAATAAAAAAAAGTAGGAATATTAAAGTCTTATTCCCTGATTCCATAACTTCAGTCTTACTTGGTATCCACCTTTAGCAATTCAGAAAAATCGTCACTATCCACCATATTTAAAGTTTCACAATAAGGAAAATTAGCACAAGGAAGTAACCATGGATAAACAGGCATTTCAAACTGTGATGACCATAAATTTTTATTCTGCCGAGTGACTAAATGAGCAGCAAATGCATCAGAAACATTTTGATAAATTTCTTCAAGAATGGCTACATCTGTTTGGTTGGAGAGAACTTGCTTTAAATCCATAAGAACAGGATAACTCAGTTTTTGAATAGCATTCTTATCTAAATATTATTTATACAAACTAAATATATAGCATTAAGAAATAAAATTTCATATTGTTACATTTTGAATGCTTTATTTTAAGAAAAAAAAGGAATAGATTCTTTAAACATGTTGAAACAAATTCTTTGTATTTTTTTAAATTTGACTAACAAACTTTTATATTAAAATGGAATTTGGTTTTTACAATTAGTTTTTAGTTTAAGTAATATAAGGTCATACTTATAGAAGAGTAAATAACTTGAAACCTCCCTCTGTATGTAATTAACACTGGTCGATAAATGTTAAAATAATGAAATAAAAATGGCTGATTATCTTCAAAATGGTTACTGCAGGTAAAACTACTGGATTCAGCAACACGTGGATGCATTTCATTTTTGTTATCTTCATTTAAACTCCTATTTAATCTGTTAGGATCATTCAAAACATTAAAAGTTTTTTCACAACAGTCATTTTTATACAAACTCACAAAACTTGATGAAAGAAATTTATCTTCAAGAGGTATATGTGCAATATCAAGTAGAGAATCAAATACATATTGAATAGAAAGTATATTATTGACTACTTTTGTTGCTTTAGTAGCAGTCACATCTTTTATGTAAAACGGGACTTTCAAACAGTTCCACTGCATTTGGTCTTCCACTAGAAGAAAAACAAGATTGTATTATTGTAATGGTTTACTTTCTTGTGGCATTGACTGAGACATTTATTTGTAAAAAGAATATTTAAAAAGAAAAGAAGTTTTGACGAATAAACCCAGCTAAAATTCTTAAAACAATGTTTAGCCTTAATATATAATAGTTTATGACCAACATTCTTTTTAATTATTTAAAACCATGCCAAGTGAAACTGCATTATAATTCTAAAGAACTTCTGCAAAACTTAAGAAATAATTATCGAAAATAATTTCTTTAAATACAGCTTTATTTAAAAACATACAAGGAAAAAAAACCATATATGTGCTTTATATTACATTCAAGACTAGTTTAATAAAAAGAGTAAAAAATAAAATCATTTCAATTCAATAAGTAATAACTTAACTCTAACTATAATGAAAAACTTCAAAAAACTATTTTATCTGGAGTATTGATAGATACCTAAAAATTATGGTGGGCGGAATATGATTTTTATGCAGGCAGCTGCTTATGTACCCAGCTTAGAGGAAATATTGTTTATATCTTATTGTAAACTACAATTTACAAATAATAAAAAATGTTACCTTCCACTTGTCGATAAGTATTCTCTCCTGTCCTCTCAAAACCTTTCATTAAATAGTCATTGTATAAAAGGTCTTTGCAATCACTATTACCAGTTAAGATTATAACAGTATTGTCAAAAACATTTGCCTCCTCTAACTTTTGCATAATTTTACCTATGCTCCAATCTAATTCTATTATTGCATTGCTCCATGGATCAGATGTCTTAGATCGATCCATTAACCCAGAAGAGAACAAAGGAGGCCTTAGATTCATGTAATTTAACACCATAAAGAATGGGGACACTTCTGCTACTACATCAATGAGTCTTGTTGAATGCTGTGTAAAATGAAGAGTTAAATTATTCATCTCATATGGTTGTTGATAAATTTCATCATGATAGTATAAAACACAAGATGCTGTTCGTTGCATAATAAACAAATGCAGCAATATATAAAACGCAATAGAGGTCCCAAATGTATATATTAAAAGATTAATATACAAACGTAGCATAATAAAACGAAGCCACATCACTGTTGTAAGAAATGTTATCACTACAGCCCATAAAAAGGAGGCTTTATAAAAAAGATTAACATAAGGGTTGAATGAACTTTTAGATAATAATGACAAGCTACTTTGCTTCTTTCGATGACACCATTCACTATTTGGATGCACTATACCAAACCATGTATCAAAGCCATGATTCATTGGGAAAATTGCTCCTGTTTGACCTAAACCAAGTTTCCAATACCCGCTGAACCATGTTCTATAACCAGCTGCACGCAATCTCTTAGGAATGGTTTCTTCTGACTCACTTAAACCTCCACTACTTGCAGGACTTGGTAGGGAATCAAAAGGTAGCAGCTTTCCTCTTATAATTCCAAGATCAACAGCTGGTTTTCCAGTTAAAAATGAAGCAAAGCTTGATACACTAGAGGACTCTCCATACATGTTTTTAAATGATATACTTTCATTTAGCAACTGGCGTATATTTGGAACAAGTTCATTTGAAAATCTGTTAAACTCTGCTTCTGGTTTTATAAGGTTGGTAATTTGATCAATATTTTCAATTATAAAAACAACAAAATTTGGTTTTGAGATTTTTTGAACACAAATTGTACATTGCAAGAATAAAAAGATATAACACCATTCCATAAACATTGCTAAAGATAAAAATTATAAATTTAATTTCTGGATACTTTCATCACCAAAGACCTAAAAAAAAAAAAAATTTTTTTTGAAAAACTTTGCAACACAAAGTTACAAAATCTGGGAATATTTACAAATATCCCTTTAAAAGTTATTCACAAACAGCTGACTTAAAATGTCTCTACAAAAATAATTAATAATAAACTAATGCTATGCAGTATCTGAAATTTAAATTTTCATTACGATTAATAAGGCATAGCAAAGCTGAGTAAAGGTGCAAAGTTTGCAACAAAGAACAAATGAAAGAACAAACTCATATGAGAGTGCATTATATTGCACATTAAAATATTTTTCTTGGTATATGTAATACAAATTAAAACTTCCATTTTTAAAGATAAAATGCAAAATAAAAATTTCTAACAAACTTCCATTTTATCTATTTCAAAAGAACAACAGCAACAATCTCAATAATAAAAAATATTATAGGGAGAGAATGACAAGATATAATGATGGTGATCACACCAATAAATAAAAATGATACATTACAACAAAACAATTTTTTTATAATTTATGATCACAAAATAAAAGCAAAAAAAAAAAATTTAGTTTCTGTTTTTTGAAATATTACCAGAATTACTAGCATTTGTTTTAGCTTTATGATTTTTTTTTTTTTTTTTCACTAGAAAAACTGTTAATAAAACACATTAAAATGAAAAAATTTTTCCTGGGTTTTCAAACAAAAATCAAACAAACTATGACATCACAATCAACAAACATCATGATCAACAAACAAGATTTATAACTTTGTTATAACTTTAAAAAATGAAACCTAATAAAAATCTGAGAAACTTAAATTACAACTCTAAGGTTAAAAAATCCGTCACAAAATAAGATATTTTCAACAGGCCTTTTCAATTCAATATTGAAGCATTCATGTTGTGTTCATTCTCACTATCCGCTATTTCAAAAACATAGAACTTTAAACAAGTCTTCTTTATTTGTTTGAGTCGTTCTTTGAGATGACTTTACTGCAACACTAGCCCAGTCTAGTAAGAAAGAAAAACACTGTAGAAAAACACAAACATTGAATCATCAAAGAACTTAAGTGCCTGAAAAACTGAATTTTCAAAGTAAACTGAATTTCAATTAAATATTTATCAAACCATCTGCTTTACAACTTTACCTTTGCTGGTTCGATTGATGGACATTTCCAGTTGTAAAGATAATAGTTTAAATTTCCATCTCCAATGCCAAACTTCAGCTTTTCTAAAAACTCTTCATTTTCCATTAAGTTTAATGCATTGAAAACATCAAAATTACTCTGAAAAAATAAAACAAAAAATATGAAAAATATTAAGATATTTTTTAAAACAATCTTTACCAGAATTGCAGGAGATAAAGCTATCCTATAACATAAAGATAATTTAAAGCTTATATCAAAATAGCAAGTATTATATAAATTAAATTTACATTTCTAGCCAGGATTAGAGCATCATTCATTATTGAAGTAAGATCATGTTTTGTAACCACATTATAGAAGGAATATGCAGCTTTCAAAGAACTATATTTAGGATGATCTACTACTGTAGATGGAAGTTGATAAAAGCTAACTAAATCCGTAACATCACCAGAATCTTTATCCTAAAAGTGTAAAAATGTTAGCAAAAAGCAAGTGTAAAATATAAAAGTTCAAACAAACGTGAAAAACCATTTTTTAAACTATGCTAGTAACTTGTATACTCCCAGTTATTACCAAAAAACACCTGTTAAACCTTCTAAATTGAATTGCATGGGATTAAAATTGCATAAGGTGGTGGAAAGAATTAAAATTGCATAAAGTGGTGGAAAGAATTGACATTACATAAAGTAGGGGAAAGAATTGACATTACATAAAGTATGGGAAAGAATTGTATGGGAGCAATTGCATAAAGTGGTGGAAAGAATTGACATTACATAGTTTTCTTGTGTTAATGACTTTTAACTAGAAACTCTTGTAAATACATTTTGAGTGGTTTTTTATGAACGTATTTGAGGTATTTTTGTGAACTACAAATTGAATGCGAAACTTTTTTAGAGGAGAGTTTTTTGAGAGAAAAGATGTAGAATTGCAAAATTGTGTTCACTGCAAGAAAGCTAAATGTCTTCCATAATGATTGATGGAAAATTGTTGTCACTTTCATATGCACAAGTTGGAACACAAATGTGAATTATGATTTAATAGAATTTTCTGTTTAAATGGCATTAACAATTATTTAAATTTGAACATGAACAATTAATCTGTCAATATAATACCAAAGTAAATAATTTTAGTTCATTTATCTTAAAGCCCTTTAGTTAATATTTTAAGTGAATTTAATGAAATAAAAAATAACATTTAGCTCACTTTTACAAC
The DNA here is from genome assembly GCF_058129835.1 of Hydra viridissima. NCBI lineage: Eukaryota > Metazoa > Cnidaria > Hydrozoa > Anthoathecata > Hydridae > Hydra > Hydra viridissima. Next base: position 14,469,264 of record NW_028324305.1, read on the forward strand.
ATAGCAAGAAATAACTCCCTCTCTTGGCAAAAACCAATGTGCAAATTCTTCCTAAAGAAAAAGTGAAAAGGTTAAGCTCATTTAGAATACAAAAAACCAATGTACAAATTCTTCCTAAAGAAAAAGTGAAGAGGTTGAGCTCATTCAGAATACAAAAAAAAAAAAAAAAAATTAAAAATACAAACCACTAAATTTTAAGTTTAATTTTTTATTCTCAACTGTTAGTTCAAAATAGAAAGAAAAAAAAAGTCCAAGTCAAATAAAATACCTCTGTAAAAACAGGTGCCAGATGAAACTTTTTCAAATACTAAGATTTAAAAAACAATTAGTTTTAAGATTATATTTAATAAAACTGAGTGTTATTAGAATTCAGAGTAAGCAATTTGTAAATGATTCATAGACTTTTCTTCAATAACTCAATCAAGTAAAAAATTAAATAAAACAATGTGATTTGCTCATTTTTTGTAAACTTCAATTTTAAATAGAATAAAAGTTAAACACTTTATGTTATTTACACTTTTTTAAAACTGCTAAAAAAAAAAAGTGGATGTAACTGGAAAACATTTCGACTCTCTTTATTCTTTAATGAATAGTAGGGAGGCAAAATCTTTCTGGTATTAACTGGTGAATGGAAGCTATAAAGACAATGAATTTCACATAATATAATTTATGTTGATAATTATTCCATTTTTTCCTGTTAATATAAAATAATACAATATAAAGGGTAGGCTTAACTGATATGAGCGTTTGCTCATTATTGCTAATTATAGTTCATCCTGGTAACTGGTTTTCAGATATTATATATTCTTAAAATATAATATAATATATTATAAGAACATATACCTAAGTATATGTTTTTAAAATAGCAAGCTGTTTAAAGGAAGCCTTGTTAAAAACTTTTGAAGTATCAAGTAAACTGAGTTTTCTATTACTTAAATAACAGCATCACAAAAGCTATTGCATGCTTTTCATGATTGTACATACAAATGTCATCTGACACAGGAGTGGCCACAACATTTATATTAAACCATATTCAAAATTTCTGTTCCTCTTGAAGACAATTTATCTGGTTTGTATTTTTTTCATGATGTAACAGGTCAATGACTTAATCCTTGCTTGAACAGTTTGAATAACAAAAACTCATCAACATTATGTGTAATGGTGATCAAAAGAAACAAGGGGTCACACATTCATTTTGCAACTCATGGTGAGAAAGTTAGGCCAAAGAAAATAAGAAAGCAGAAAAGTATTTATCATTCCAATCGTAAGTTATATAAAAGTAGTGACATCATATTTAAATGGTAGATTATATAAAAATTTATTGTTGTTTCCAAAATACTTCTGGCTAACATTGTGTGCCACAACAACTTCTTGTATACTCCTTCAATACTAAAACAGTAATTCATCATCATTTAATTTTACTCTTTCTGAAGTCAATGTATTCTTATTACCTGATGAACTTTGCTCTGCACTAACCATTCTAAAGTGTTAAACAGCATTTTAAAACTTTATGAAGAAATCCATACTTAGTTTTTCTATATTCAGTGTTACCTCAAAACACATAATCCCATTAATAGTCTACTTTTTTAAATTTACTTGTATTTGAATTTAAATACCAGTCTTCTGAGAATTAATATATATATCCCAATTATCAAACACATGCTAGTATTTTTTTTCTTTTTGCACCTGCAGCTTTTTTTCTTTGCTGTGTGGAAGTTGTTTCATCAAACATCAAAATGAAAGCAGGAGAGATTGAGGTTAAAAAATACATGAGACTTTTTTGAAACAAGATTATTCTCAGTGACTTTAAACAGACATATTTTCTGCAGCTGAAACTTGACCATTAGTAGAATATTTTAACTTTACAACTTTTTTTTTCTCCCTAAAGACTTTGTTTTTGAATCGATATAAAAATGGCAAGCTCTGTTTGAAAATCAGACACTTGTTGATGTTTTGGTTTTGAAGAATGCGTAAAAAGAGCTTGGAAACCAATTGAATTGTGTTTTAACTCACTTAAACATAGTTTACAAACAGCTTATTTAAAGTTTTTTTTCTCAGCCCATAATTTAATTTTGATTTGATTCATATCTAACATTTCCAACTAATCATTGAGTTTATATCAGTGAATTTACCAAAATTTTACACCTGTTGTTGTCTGGTTTACTTCAAAACTCATTTTTCAATTTTATTTCTCAACAAGTAAAGTCAAAAACACACTAAAGAATATAATATTTAAAAGAATATTATCCCACCCAATAAAAATGAATATACCATGCAATAAAAACGATTTTATTAACAAATGTGAATAAAAATACCAAAAACCATCTTTCACATAATAAGAAAAAAAGATTAACTTAAATAAATTAAAATAAAAAAAATAGATAAAACTAAAATAACATTAAAATAAAAAAATCTATTAGAAAATGTACACAATTTCAAAAGTTTTAATATTTAAATGATAAACATCTCACAGTTAGAAATTCTAATTCTGAATTTTTAATGAAAAAAACCTCAACATGAGTAAAACTAAAAATTTTATGTAAAAAAAAAAAAAAAAAAAAAGCACCCATAAATATTTAAGAGTTAGAAAGAATGACAATTTGACAGCCATCTTTTACATCTGTGTAGAAAAAAAAGCAAGTCTCCATGTTGAGCTTCATCATCTGCCATCCCTGAAATGATGTCTGCTTTTCAATGTACTAGACTTAATGCTATTTTTTATTCAATAAAACAAAATATATATTCTTATTACATTTATTTTGGTGAATAAAGCAGTGAAGTCGAATCAGATTTAGATTTTTTGTTTCATTTTTTTTAGATTTTTTAAATAGAAAGCAATTGCTTTTTCATCTTATTCAATTTCCTGGTACTAATTTATCAAAAAATTTGTCAAGTCTTTTAACAAATTCTTTGATAGCAAGTGATAAATCATTTCCAGTTGTCCTACCCTTGTATATGTCTATTAATTCTTCTGTTCATTTGGCTTTATCATCAATTGCATAAATAAAAACAGCTAGTTATCAGTTCTCTGTCACTGAAAAGTTTACCTCTTTGAATCAACAGCAGAAGTTCTTCATAGCACAGCACATGCAACATTGTTCACTTTAGTTCCTCCCTTTTCCATTACTCTATTGTCCACTCTAATGATTTAATATCCAATGTTCAAGAGTTTGGCATAGTTTTTTCTGCTTTCCCCAGAATACCATGTGTTTTAACATGCTTAGTTTTAAAGTGTTCTTTTATATTGTGTTTCTGGTATTCAGCAATTAATTCTTTGCAAATCAAGGACACTAACTTGAACTTATCTGTTGTAAAAAAGTACCTAACCAACCAAAATTTATTGAAATTGTAGCACTAATTATTGCTTTCTCATTTTTTAAAAGCCATGTTTTTTAAAATGTGAACAATTTGAATAGTTTACATTAGAAAAAGAGAGATTGCTGGATAAACAACTGGTTTGTATTTCACTATACTGTTATAGATCTTTGGTAACTAAACACACATAATGTAAAACTGGGCCATACACAGTTGCAAATAAGCTATATTATTAAAAAATTTATTACTAGGTTGAGAGCCAAAAATAATGCAATTGTTGGCTGTATTGTGCCACCCCTAAGAGCTAGAAGCAACAATAATTATAGCCAGTTATAACTGGTCATAGTTAAAACTGATACCATTTGGTAATCCAACATCTAAAATGAATGTGTGTGGAATTTTATTGATTATTGAATGATTTTCATTCACTCAAGATGGAGGAAAAAAGAGGTTCAAACAGCATATATACAGTTAAGTTAAAAGAGAAAAACATAGAGAAATTACATTGATCACAAATCTTACCTCAAAGACTATTTTATAAGCACTCTTCACATCAGCTGATGTTAAAGGACATAAGGGTGCTTTAGTATTCTAGAAAAAAGCTTTATAAAAATTTTCTTTCCTTTAAAACTAAAAAATCTTGGTAAGAAGTAGAAAACCTGTATGAAACTCACAGCAGGAAAAAACTTATACAACTTTAGACTAAAAAAAAAAAGGCCATTGTTGGAGAATTCCAATCATAAAACAAAAACAATTATTTACTTCTGGTAGCTTATAAAGCTTTATAGTTCGTTGCATAGTCATGTTTCTTCGCAAGTGTGAAAATTTAACTTCTATTAATTTCTTTGGATTTATTGACCTATGCCAATACCTATGAAAAATGTTAGAAATGTTTTAAGAATAAATCAATTACTAAAATTGTGTAACAAAGTATATTTAAAAATTCAAAAGGAAAAGAGTGAAGTGTTGTATATTCAAACATTTTTCAAATCTTTTTTTGAAAAGAATAGAAAAACCTACCTACAAGTACCAACAGGTTTAGGTAAAACAATACCAGCAGTGTAAACTGCTTGAAAAATGCCTTCTAAGTTAACTCTTCTAGTAATCTCACGAATTAAGACAGGTGCAACTCTCTTGGCACGCAACTTCTTATGCACACATAAAAAGTTTATTTCTACCATTTTTACTGTCCTAAAAAATATTGTTTTTAATCATGAAGTTTGTTTAAACAAAAAACAGATCATCAATTGGGTTATTCCTGCCAAATTCAACCAGAATCAAAAAATTATGTTCTCAAAAAACTATTCATTTCCACTTTCATAAAATTTATTTTCCCACATCATGCTTTATTAATGTATCATTTTTTAAACAAAACTTTGTAAAAGTTTGATGATTGACATTAAGGATTTTAATTTTTACAAAAACACAAAGTCACACCATACTTATCATATATTTTTATATGTGCAGGTATAGCGCTAATGAAACCAACCAATTTTTTGTTAGAAGCAACACGTACACCACAATGCCATTGCAATTTCCAACCAGGTGGTTTCAATGCCCTAAGATAAATTGTTTGTTAAACATTTTTAAAATTGTTTTAAAGCTTAAATGATTAACATTTAAAATCCATAAATATCTTTGATACCATATTTGATTAATTAGAACATTTTCAATGATAAATAATTAAAAAAACAACAGGTTTGCTGCATTAGTAGGGTGCAATAAAGATATTCTCAATTTTTATAAAAATTGATAACTAGTGAAATTTTTGCGTGAATTTACAAATGTCAATGAAAACATCTGATTATGAAAAACAATCTGTTAAGGAAATTCAAATCAGGAGTAGAAAAAAAACTCCAGCTTGAAAGGACATGATTGCAACTAAAAGTAGCTTTCAAATAGCAATCATTGATGTTGCAATAAGAAAAGCTTATATAAAAAAAAAAAAAACAGGCATTTAAAAAGTCATTGAAGATATAAGCATAAATGAAGAGATTCTTATATTGAACCTAGAGGATTTGGCTGAGTCTCTTAAAAATCTAAATGGAAGAAGAAGTGGATATTTTATAAATAATTAAAAAAAGAGAAAGTAAAGGAAAAACTACATATAATACCATAGTTATAAGAAACATAGCCTTAATTAGCTTAAGGCATGACAGATCTGAGAGGAACTGATAAAACAACTTTAATTGATATTGAGAATTTGTCACTAAAAAAATACTTGTAATTGTAATTGATGTTAAGGTTGAAAAGAAGTTGACTTTTAAGGTTAAAATAACAGATATCTAGATCATTTGGTAAGACATTTGAAATATCATATTAAGATATATAATATAACAATATATAACAAATTATTTGATATTTGCTGTTGATTTGGTTTTACCCACAAATAGTATATCAGCACAATACCCCCACCCTATATTTGTTCTGCAAAATACTTTCTACAGTCAAATTAAGGAGTGAAGAAATTCTTTAATAGGGACATTCCATTCAGGTGGAACCACCCATCCAACATCACATAATATAAATATCACATAATATAAATATTAAATTTTTAGAACCTACTTATACTTTTATATTAATCCCAAAGCTGTTTATGGGAATCCCAAAAAGATTTTTTTATGGGACATCCACAATAGAAAAAGCAATGTGTAAAAAAAAATTATGACCTTTGACCTTTGCCATCGACCAGGGTTAAAGGTCAAATGAACAAATGACCAATAACTTTTTTTCTATTGAACTTATCACTTTTTTGTATAAACACAAATTTGTTTGTCTGTGCAAGAGCTTCTGTTTGCCACCAAAATCAATTTCCTAAGTATAATAGCAAAAAAGTTATGACATTTTAAGTAACCAAGGTCAAGTGAAAAGGTCAAAACATTGAAAGGTCATATCTCAGGAAATAATTGACTTAAATCAAAAAAATTTACATGTTTTTCTTCTGTCCATATGCCCAACATGTGAGCCAATTTTCATCAAAATCCGAGTCGGTGATGTTGGATGGGTGGTTCCACTTGACGTGGAATGCCCCAATAACAAAATAATGGAACAATGTATTTAAAAATTAACAGAAAATCCAAAATTAGGTTCAAACTAACAAATAATAGCTAGCAACCTTGTTAAACAAACATTTAATTTTTACTTATCATTTGGTAATTACTCTTTTACTTAGCTGTATTTAACTTAATTACATATTTTTTATATTAAAAACACTCTACTATATAAACAAATACATTTCAAATAAGTTAGAAGATCTAATCATTTCTAAATTTTAAACAAAAGATAATGATTATATAAGTCAACTTCCTTACCACTGAAGAAATTGTGGGGAGTAATCAAATCGGAACATATTATCATCATCTTCTACATAGTTTTCATTAAGCAAAGTGTACAGTTCTTTTAGCTAATCAACAAAAGAAAGTATATAAAACATTTTTTGTATAAAATATTCTTAAAAAATTTTCTTTTTAATCAAAAACTTTTTACTTCTTACCTGAGATTCTTCAGATATAACTATTGTATCCCAAACGAAACCAGCCGGTAAAGTAAATGGCTCTTGTCGTATTTCTGCTTTATCTCCTTCAACTGCTTCATTTGTATTAGCAGGTACAACTTCATCTTAAATAATAAAAAAGCAAACTATACATAGGGAAATCCAAGCTTATTATTATAATTAAAATTAACTAAAACTTCTAAGTGACAGCTTAAGCATAGATAATACTATAACTATACATAATACCACAGTTATACATAGTACAGTATTGGCCATATTAATAAAATCACTGATTTATTGTGTTATGACTTTGGTTACATTCATTGCTTTAGGTGAATTGAAAACTCTATGGTGAACAAAGATTGACATTACTCCACAAAAATATTCTAAAATCATAACTCAATCCAATCATACTGGTTAATGTCAGAAAGAAATTGCTAGAATATAAAGAGTTACAGTCTACCATTAGATTTCTAACTGTAAGAAACTGGGATGCTTACACTGCAGAGAAAAGGTCATTGTGGATACAAATATCTGACCAATACAAGAGATGATCACTTTCTACTACAAAAGAGCTTTAGAGATTCCAAGATAACAAATGTGAATTGAAAACATTCTCTTCAATGCATAAGACTGCTATGAGCTTGAGAACAGTTAGATGAGACCTGTTGATTGCTGGAAGATCAGCTTAAATGCCATTAAAGAATCAGTTGTTGATATTGGCCATTAAGAAGAAACATCTGGTATGGGCTAGACAACATAGAAACTGAACAACAATTATCATACAACAAAAGCTGGTACAGGAGATGATGAAGCACTTTCTAAACATCCAGGATCTTTCAACAAGACTTGGCTACCTGTCATACCTCAAAGAAAGTTATCAAATAAATGACAGACCATAACATTAAAACATAGGAGTGGCCATGGAGTTTGTCAAACCTAAATCCAATCAAAAATCTATGGTCTATTAATAAAACTAGGTTGAGAATTTGTGATTGCATGCACACAAAAAAAGCTGAATAAATCCATCATTAACATATGGTCCAATAATGTAGAAATCCAGAGTATGTGTCAGACACTTATTCATTCTATACCAAATCATGTTTCATTACTTATACATGCTGAGGGAGGACATACTAAGTATTAGGTGATGTGTATTAGTAAAAATGCACAATAAAGTGATATTTTGTTGACTTTTATGGCTGATTTCATTAAATTGGCCAATACTGTACAACAGTTATTATGATAATACTATAATTATTATAGTACCAGTTATCAAACAACTTTAAAAACACATATTTAAAAATAGCAAAAAAATTAGAGTATATATTCCAATATGTGAATGCTTGCATGCTTTTAACTTAATCGCACCTTATTTGAATAAAAAGAAAAAAACTTTAGAAACATTCAAAAAGTCAAAGACTTAAATTAAAAAAAAACACAACTAACTTAATTTTCATAAAGTAACAAATATTGTGGCTGATAACCAAAACTGTTTTATTGATAATTGTAGCTAAAATTGCAATTCAATAACAATTGCTGATGTTACTTCCTGAGCTATAAATTTTTCAGAAAAAATTTATGGATGAAGATCTATTCTTACACTTTAAAGACATATTTATTTGTTCACTTTTTTCATTAAAGGTATAGAAAATTTCAAATCAAGTGAAAAAAAAATGACTTAAGCTACTTTATGACTCTTACACACATACAGGTGTCATACAGTGTTGAATCAAATTGCTAAATCATATTGCAAAGGAATCCAATTGTTGATTAGGAAATCGTATTGCTGAGTCTTTTTTTTTCTTTTCCCTTTCTTTCACTAACCAGTTATTTTTTAAAAATAGAAACGTAAAAAACAATAATAAAAAATAATTATTCATGTCTATTATTATATAAACTTACCAAGCTTAGGGACAGGTTGTGTTTCCCAAAAAACAAATGATTTCTTTTTTGCTATTTCTTCCAGTTTGCTGTCACTGGAAATAATTAATTTTTGAAATACCTTTTGAATCTCACGGGCAGACGTTGTGTTTATTGGTTCATCATTATCATCATTATGATGATCTCCAGTGCTTTCAGCTATCTTCTTCTTTCTTTTCTTCTGATCTTCTGAACCTGCTTTTTTAGATTTAACATCATCGCTTTGTGCACAAGCAGAATTTTTCTGTGCATCACAATCTGAGATGGTAGAGGAATAATCTTCGTCAGTTAAAGGATCTTTTACTTTTAGAGTTGAATCCTTATGCGAGTCCGATTTTTCCGCCATTTTGGAAATCGAGACTGAGATAACACTTGTTTCAGAAGAAAATCAACAAATACTTTTGTCCCTTGAGTGAGCGATAAATAATTTCCTGATGTCTTTTCATTGATATTTTAAACCACCCTTAATTCAAGTAACCTTTTCTTATTACTACTCTCATAGTTGAAGTCATGAATTGCTTTCTCATTTTTTACCAGATATATATTACAATATGGCTGTTAGATCTATTTCATGATTAAATTTCAGATTCCAATTAATCATGATATTTTAAGTTTTAAAATAATCAAAATAACCTAAGAAGCCAACCCTATCGGTTAAAATATATTTATTATTATTATTATTATTATTATTATTATTATTATTATTATTATTATTATTATTATTATTATTATTATTATTATTATTATTATTATTATCATCATCATCATCATCATCATCATCATCATCATCATCATTATTATTATTATTATTATTATTATTATTGTTATTATTATTATTATTATTATTATTATTATTATTATTATTATTATTATTATTATTATTATTATTATTATTATTATTATTATTATTATTATTATTATTATTATTATTATTATTATTATTATTATTATTATTATTATTATTATTATTATTATTATTATTATTATTATTATTATTATTATTATTATTATTATTATTATTATTATTATTATTATTATTACTTTTTTACTATAATCATTAAAAAATTTAGTAAAAGTTTTTTAAAGGTATAAATATCTAGGAGTTTCGGCTGTTGTTTTATGGAAAAAAGAACCAAAAAAGAAGATCTAGATATGATACATGAAAAAGATCTAGATATGATGCAAAGAAATCTAGATATGATGCATGAAAGATAAATAGGAAGAACTTAAATTAGCATTCCAAAAGCAAAACTTTAACAAAGTCAGATAACGCAAGTTTAAAAAAATTTTCTATTGAAAAGGTTTTATTAGGATGTAAGAACACGAGTATGAAAAGGAATGGAAAAAGCACTCCTTTTACATAAAATAGATCTTTGTCAAGTTTTAGCTTGCACTATGTAAAGTTTTTTATCTTTAGCCTTTGAAACATTTAAACTTTTATCTTTTTAAATTTTTTTCTCCTCTATTATACTTTCTCTATTTATAATTTTTTTAAGCTATTATCTGAAAATTGTAGGGCTCGTCAGCTGTGTTGATCTAAATCCATACCTTACGTTTTAAGTTTAAAAAAATGGTTTTATTATTCGTTTTAATAACAAATTTATATTTATTGCAAACAAATTGTAAATAACGAGTCATTCTAACAATCCGCACCTAGTTATTCTCAGGTAAAATAAACAGTAACAATTTTTTGTTTTTTTTAATAAAGTAGTACAATAGGCGTACCAAGTCGAATGTTATAACGTTTCGCAGTTAATTAGTTTTATGAACTACTACTTTTGCTTTAATAATGGCATTTGTACTCTAGTAACCCCTAAAAATTAACGTTTTTACGTGTTATAGGTTTTTTTTGGAAAAAACGAAACACTTCGATGGTGGAAAGTTTTTACTTTCGACAGACAAGTTTTTGAGTCAGCGTTAATAGAGTTTTATGGAGCTTCGAACGAAGTCGCGATTTTTTGTTTTTACCTTTAATCTCGTGACGACATTTTTTAAATAAACCGCTTTTTAAGAGCTTCTATGCATCTTGGTCTCGTGTAAATATAAAGACAAGATTACAAACTGTTAGTCTATGGATCATATTGTAAATAACTCTTTTGAAGATGGTTAATCATGTCTTTAAGAAATTGCTTTTGAAAAAATTCAAACTTTCTTGAGTCATAAAGTGAATTCTAAATAGCGCTTGAGTCTAAATCTTTTTGCATACCAGTTTCCATAACTAACGCCTTGATCGAGCCCTTTGCAAAAATTCTTAATTGACTGATACCGACTTTTTCAAAGGGAAATTTATAATTCTAGCAAAACGAGTTAGAGCTTTTTAAACACTTGCGACGAGAACTAAGCTCGCCAAATTAAGTCTAAATCAAGTGAAACAAAAAAAAATTACAATCGATTTTACCAAAAAGTTTTTTAAACTGATTATTCGATTGAAATATTTAAATGCAAATGGTTTATCGAGCAATTGTAATTAAACGAAATTTTTGGATATAGATATTTAAACGTATCAAGTTTACCAGGAACTTCTAGAACATTCTATTTGACTTATCAAAATTACTGGAAGTGTTTCGAAAAGTTGTCAATAACTTGCTCCTAAGGGAAATTTTTGTTCACTTCGGCTAATAACCTAACAAACGTTAATGCTTGTTCTGATCCCGAAATCGACAAAAAAAAAAAAAAGTTGCCTTAGGGGTTCGGTAACAAGGATAGAGGTAAACTGTGAGCTATCTTTTCAGAATACGTAGTGGTCGACTAAATTCAACTTGCTCTAAGGATTGCAATGTTGTTACAACAGGTAACCGCGATGAGAACCAGAAAATATTTGTGGAATGAATGAAGAAAGACTGAAGAAAAAAGTGACATCGTTATATATATCAAGGAGGGCCGAAGCACTGAACATCAATAGTTTACTCTCTAAAAACAATAAGGTTTTCCAAGGACTTAAAATTCACAATCTAAATTAAAATTTCAGTTTTTACCACTAAATGTCTGGCAGTAGAGCATGCTCCAAGATATTTTGTCGCAAATCTGAATCTCTCAACATTCAAGTATTAAAACGTTAAGGCTTTGGTAATTGAATGTTGTGATCCCGAAAGATCGAGGCTATTTAGATCAAATCTTATCCCGGAATTTTATTTTTATTTGACCGCTGTCTCAATTCTGAAGAAATCTAAAAGTATTTTTATTTTCAATTTAGATAAAAATAATTTGAATAAATATTCTGAATCTAAAAGTTAATTTTTTTTTTTCTTTTTAATATTTAATCTTGATATTTTAAACGTGTGAAGACATTTTAATCAATTAAATCCAACACTACGATTCTATGAAAAATTAATTTATGCAATCTGACTTTATAGAAATCAACCTCATTAAAGGTTTTATCATAAAAGAAGCAATATATCGCATTTTCTTTTTATTTGACAATCTAATAGAACATATAGAATTTTAAAAAGTTTGATTTTAAATGTAGCTTTTTAAAATAGTTATTTTGTTATGTGATGTTAGCATTTCTGCCTTAAAATAATTAAAATTTAAAAACTGCATAGGTTATTAGACTCTTCTTGATAAATTTCAAATTAAAGAAATCTTGAATTATCCCCGATTCCGATCTCGTTTCAGAAATAGACCAAAACGAATTCTAAATCTTGTTCCCGATAGTTGCAAGAAAAATAACATGGATGGAGGATAAGTAGAATGCAGTCACATTGCTAGTTGATATGATCCGATGAATTTTGTGTAAGCGACGAAGTAATGTTTGTTGTTACTGTCATAGGGCGTATGTAAAAGCAAAGCTGCCATCACCTCTAATAGTCACAGCACTTTAGTGGAGTTGGTTTTTTTGACTAAAAGAAATAAACCTGGTTTAGTTAATTTTTTATATATATTTCGCCATTAGAAAATATTGGTTCTTAAAAAAAAATTAAATTATAGCTGGAGCAAGTAGTTGATATAAGCTTGTCTTATCGCCAGAAGACATAATAAAACTAACAAAATAAGACTAACAAAACCGAGTTTTAATAACACTCGCTTTTAAAACCGTGTTCAATTTAAACTTTTTTTTAAATTATTATCCATGTCACACCAGAATAAATCAGGTTTATTTTTACAAAACCGAATAAAACTTAAATTTGCTAACTCAAGTAAAAATTCTTTTATCTTAATACGGTCACGTCTCTTTTGAAGTATTTTTTAAAAACAAAATAGAATGGAAAATTTACGAAATGAAGAGATGCTGATTTTCGAAGATAACGAAGAAAAAGTTGTTATTTAAAAACAAATCATATTTTTAATACACATAAATATATGCTTAAATGTATCATAGGGGAAAGTGGGGTAATATAGAATACTTAATTTTAACGACCTATAAAAATGAAATTTTAAAAATTAATGTTGTTGCTAATAGTCAGTTAGTTTCAATAGCTATCAAATATCATTTCTGTAAAAGATGAGTCTAAAAGCTTCAATACACTTTGAGAAAATTTAATAAACAGAAAATGTTTGGGTATCCCATATTACCCTCAAGGGTGGGGTAATATGGGACACCTGATCAATGTCAGCTAAGGATGGTAATAAGTTATGCAAGATCTTATAAATCAATGAAACAAAACAAAAATTTGTATAAAAAAAAAAAACAGCTTTAATATTACAAAAAAAAGAAAAGATCAATAAAAAAGAGTTTCAATTTTTAATCGCTGTCAACGCATAAATCACATTTAAATTCGTCTTCATCAGCCCCTACACATTTTGTGTGGGCCCATTTTCTGCAAGTTTGGCACATAACCCACTGCTCTCCTTGGCCATCTTCCGAGAATAAGCCAGTACAGTATATGCATGGAGTGTCATTATCAACCATTAACGCACTCGTCATTGTTGCGCCTGTTTGTTTTGACTTTTTATTTTCGGCTGAAAAAAGTTTTTTTTTCAATTTTGATTTTCCTTTTGTCTTTTCATTTTTTTCAGGCTTCTCACTAAGTGATTGTTTGTAAGGGGAACTTGTCAGCACGGCAGTAAATCCCTTACGCTTTCTGGTTCTGTTCACCCTTTCTTTAGCTACGGGGTAAGGACTTATGTCACTAGCCAACATGGGTGTATCACTAGAGATGCTGGCCACTGGCGGATGTTGTGATTGAATGGTTATCTCACTTTCAGGGGCAGGCGTTTCTGTTGTTTCTGCCGCTTTAAACTCCCACTCCTAAAATACATTCCTATTCACTGGGCAAATTCCAGTCTTTTCATATCCATTAACTGCTGTTGCGAGGCTAGCAGTGCGCAGATAGGCCTTCGCAAATATAGAAGTTATTTGGAATTCTGTAACAATTTGCCCAGGATGTGAGCGGAGCCACATCTGAATCTCGGAGTCATAATAAGTAGTTAACGGCTTCATAAATGCAACATCAAGAGGTTACATTCTGTGAGTGCAGTGCGGTGGGAGACAGATAATTGTTATAAAATGTTGTCTAGCCAAATTGATGGCCTCCAAATTCTTAGTATGTAAGGCATGACCATCTAATACAAGTAAAGCAGGGCTTTCTTGACTTGGCTTTACACATTCAATGAAATGTCTGAGCCATTGGGTAAACAATTCAAGTTGAATCCAGTGTAATTTGGTCTTATGACAGGCTTAAGTACAGGGTGCGGCAGCGATTCGCGAACTAATTTTTGGATAGGTTTTGTGATGTAAATAAAATACTTCCGCAATTTATTTTTGTTGATTAATGTTCAATAACCGTCTTAGATTTTAATAAAATTGTGAATACAAAACATTTTAGTTAAAAGTTTTACAATGGAAGCCAAAAGAACCGAAGTTTTAAATTTGGTTCACGCGGGTTTGTCTGCACGTGAAGTGATTCGTGTTTCTGGAGTATCTAAAACTACATTTTACAAAGTGAAAAAACGTGGCAGTGCTGAAAGAGACAAAATGCCATCTCCAGCGAATAAAAAAGTTGATAAAAAGTTCACAGAAAAGCTTAAAAAGCATGTTGAAAAGAATCCTACTGTATCCATCAGAAAGACAGCAAAATTGTTCAATATTGATGAAAGGACAGTCAGAAGAACTCTAAAAATACTTGGAAAAGTCAGTGTGGCCCGACCTTCATGTCAACTTTTAACAGAAAGACTAAAAACTTTACGATTGGAATAATCAAAGAAGCTTCTGAATCAGCTAAAAAGCCATGCTTTGTCAACAGTTAAAGTTTTCTCAGAAGAAAAACTTTTTAAGTGTTGACTGTGTGATAAATAGGCGTAATGACAGGTTCATTGTACAGAAGGGTGACAAAGCACCACCTGTGTGTCACACCAAGCACCCTCAGTCCATCATGATGCTAGGAATCATTGCTTCTAATGGAGAGAAATGCCCACCAATCTACATCAAAGAGAAAGAAAAAGTTACCTCTGATGTGTATATTTGCTTACTAAAACGCTGTGGTGCCATGGATGAAGAAGACATTCGCAGAAAACAATTACATCTTTCAACAGGACAATGCACCTTGTCATGGGTCCAGAAAAACTGAACAATATCTTCAGGACAATATGCCTAATTTCTGGCCCAAACACTTTTGGCCACCATCCAGCCTGACCTGAATCTCCTTGACTATAGCGTGTGGAGCGTAATTGAGAGTAAGGCTTGCAAAAAGACCCACTCAAGTCTCAAGTCACTAAAGTCATCAATTACCCGTGCTTGGAACTCAATGTCAAGGGACTATATAATAAGCACCTGCCAGTCCTTCCGTCCTAGGATTGAGGCAGTGATTAAAAAAAAAGGAGACTTATTTGAATGTTAAGGTGGGAAAAGTATTTATCTTCAACTTTTCTCCTATTAATATACCATGAAAATAATTTTTTAGTGCTTTAAAAGTTCATTTTGAAACATGTTCTAAAAAGTTCGCGAATCGCTGCCGCACCCTGTAGATCCTGCTGGTGCGCCGTCTATTAACTCTATTTTCATGCGCTGCCGAGGAAAAATAAACATAGGTGGGATATATGTCCCGGATGCACTCATGCAAAGTATTGTAGTAACCAACCGTCCTCTTTCAGCTGAAGAAAGGATGCCAACTTGTTTCTTCTCTTTCAGTGCTAGTATTTTGGCATTATTGGACTAGAGAGTGGTAATGCCCTTTTCATCCACATTAAAAATTTGATGAGGTTTAAATTTCTTCTTATCGATTTCCCTTTCGAAAAGGTCAAAAAATTTCCCCACATTTACTTTGTTAAATACCGTAGCTCTTGCATTCTGGGGTTCTTATAGATAAGTGTGAATGTCGTCTTAAAAACGATGCTAGTCAGCCTTTTCCAGCTCTTTCTTTTACAGAGTTAAAACGGTTGGGAATACCGTTAATTTTTGCGAGCTGAAAAGCCAGTCTACGGACATCTAAGCTGGTAAGACCAAAAAGCCTGGATTCCATTTCTACTATGTAATCAGCTAGATCTGATTCAAATTTGGAAGAGAAAATGGGTTTTCGTCCAAATGGGAGACTGGTCAATTCTTGTACTGGATGATCGTTGCATTTTACCTTGCGTTCCCGAGTTGACCGAGGGACATTGAAAACTTTGCTAGCTTTTAGATAGCCCATTTCTTTTTTTCTAACGGCATTAATAGCTGCTGTCATAGCTACTGCTGACCACTGTTGCCTCACATTTTTTTTTTCAAATGTTCTCAGCATCTAAAAAAATGACAAAAAAAAAAAGACTGAAAACTTTTACACGTTTTATTTTCTAGAATTTTAAACCTTTTAAGGGTTTATAAAATAAAAACATAAAAATGTAGTTTTTAAAAAAGAGTTGAACACATAAAAGTCTATTTTCAATATGCTATTCCTGAATGCGACCCTAATCAAAGATGTATGAAAAAAAAATATCTAAAAATGATAAAGCTTTTTTAGCTTAAAATTAACACATTTATCATTATGACTAATAATATGACTTAAGGAAGTTGTTAGTGCCTATTTAATTAATGCATTTTTAAAATTCTGAACATTTTTACAGAACTGTTGGATCTTAAGGTTGTTTATACTAATGAGAAACTGTTGTTGGTTTTTTAGCTTTTTTTTATCATGAATAACAAAATTGTTTATAAA
Organism: Hydra viridissima; assembly: GCF_058129835.1. Taxonomy (NCBI): domain Eukaryota; kingdom Metazoa; phylum Cnidaria; class Hydrozoa; order Anthoathecata; family Hydridae; genus Hydra; species Hydra viridissima. The sequence continues at coordinate 14,486,064 of NW_028324305.1, forward strand.
TTGTTTATTTTTTAATCTCAAGTTAATACTTAACATACCCAGACTAATAATTAATGTTAATGAAACTACTGGCTAGCTCATTACTGACAAAACAATAAAAGCAGAATTAGCATTGAAAATATAATAAGATGAAAAGAAAATAATGGAAATAACGTGGGTAATATAGAATGGTAGCCCTTATTACCCCATTTAGGTATCTCATATTACCACACTATATAGCACACATCTAATTTTGTTTTTTTTTTATGTACCATGTGGAATGGACAACCATTAAAAGGTATTTTATGTTTAATAATTGGTCAGTTACTAATTAAATTCTGAATATAGTAAGTTAGTTTACCTTTTTAGACTATTTTGGCCTCCTGTAACCAAGTCGATGTTATGTAAGGTTCACTGGTGAAAACTTGCAAGACTTTTTTCAGACGCAAATAATTCTGGCAATAGTATATAATATGAATAGGCCTACTAACTCGCACAGTTCGGCTCCGTCAAAACTTCCCATTGTAACGTCAAAATCAGGGTCGCCTGATTTTTTACTCCACATATTATTTCCTGTGAAAAGTAAAGTTTTCCTAGTATGGTAGATGATATTGATTGATTCATCAGGAATTATGGTGAACTTCTTAGCGTGTGTTAAAGAATCTTGATGTAATTGTTTTGAAATAGAAGGGTAAAACTCATTAATCTCGTATTGAATAAAAGTACATAGCTTTTGTTAATTTGAAGAGAGAATACGGGCTCAACACCACAGGACTATATAGAGATGATGGTCTCTGCTGCTTCTATAATATCAGCGGCCCTCAGTCAGAAAAAATAAAGAAAAATTTTGTTAACATTTTTAAAGATAAATTCAACCTTACTATCACTATTAGATCTAATTTAAAAATTGTAAACTTCCTCGATACCACACTCAATCTCCTTGACAGCACTTTTCAACCTTACAGAAAACCAGGAGATAACCCTATATATATTAACGTCAACTCCAATCACCCACCTAATATCATCAAATCAATACCGAAAATGATTTCTAACCGCATCAGCAATATATCTTCAAACAAAGAGGTTTTTAATGGAGCCGCACCGTTTTATAACAACGCTCTCAATTCCTGCGGATTTAAAGAAAAAATTTTTTTCAATCAAAACATGCCAAAACGTGGTGCAAGATCTCGAAAACGAAACGTTATTTGGTTTAACCCTCCGTTCTCACTGAACGTTAGAACAAACGTAGCAAAGACATTTTTGGGTTTAATTGATAAATGCTTTCCGAAAGAACATAAATTCCACAAACTTTTTAACCGGAACACCGTAAAAGTTAGTTACAGCTGCCTCCCAAATGTTAAGAAAATTATTACTGCTCATAACAAAAGAATACTATCTTATACTATTGACAATAATAGCCAATCATGCAATTGCCGAGAAACCGCTACATGCCCACTAAATGGAAAATGCCTTAAGAAAAACCTTATTTATATTTGCAATGTAAAAACCCAGCAGCAAGAAAAGGGGCATTATTACATTGGTCTAACTGAAAAAACTTTTAAAGACAGATGGTATAAGCATAGGAATTCTTTTCGTTATGAAAGTAAAGCAAACTCCACGGAACTTTCTAAATTTGTATGGGAGTGTAAAAGTAAAGGTTTAGAACCCATCCTTACGTGGAACATTCTCGATCAGGCAGAACCATTTAAACCTGGTGGCAATCACTGTAATTTGTGCTTGACTGAAAAGTTCCACATCATTACGTCGAAACTAGGCTTGCTCAATAAAAGAAGCGAGTTAACATCAAAGTGCCGCCATGAAAATAAATTTTTAATAAAAAACTTTAATGCCATCATAGCAGACACTCCATAGCACTTTTTTCGTATTTTTTTCGTATTTTTGTCGTTACGTCTTTTTACGGTTTATAACATCTGATGATCGCTATTGCGTGAAACTTTAAGTAATGTAATATAAACCAAGCTAATTATTTAGTTTGTATTATAGTAATAATATATATATATATATATATATATATATATATATATATATATATATATATATATATATATATATATATATATATATATATATATATATATATACATATACGGTATTGTGCAAATTAATTGCATCAAACGTTTTTTTTTTAATTTGTACTTGTTGTTTATTTTTTGTTTTTTATAATTTAACTGTGATTAGAAGGATAAATAAATTTAAAAAAAGTAAATAAACAAAGATGGACACTACACCCAGAAAAAGATTTAAAATATTAGCTTTTCTTCAATATTGAATACTGAAGTAAAGCTAATATTATGTTCAGTAAACCAATCTACAGTTAACCGGGTAAAGAAGCATAGCATCGCAACAGGCAGCTTATCACCATTAAGACAAGGAAAATGCGGTCGAAAACGAAAGACCTCAGAGAGATGACCGATATCTGATACTGGAGAGTATCAAAAATCCAAAAAAGATAAGTGACTAACTAATGAATGGTTTAGCTGCGGATGACATTCATGTCTGCTCGAGTACTATGCGGAGGAGGTTGATAGCTGTTAGAAGGTTTGCCAAGAAACCTTTTAAAAAACTATTATTTACAGATGTCATGAATAAGAAGCATCTCTTGTGGGCAAAGGAATACAAAAAGTGGACTAAAGAACAATGGAGAAGGGTAAGACAAAATGTATTTGTTAAATTTACAGCTACTTTATTTATTTATTTATATAATCATACTTTTTTTAAAAATTGTGGCTATTAAATTGAAGAGACTTGATAATAATTTACTTGTTTATTTATAAATTGCAGTTTTTATTTTCGGATAAATCACATTTTGAAGTGCAAGGCCAGCGGTCACAGTTTGTTCGTCGTTCTGATGGTGAGCCTATACGACCCGGACACATTGAACAATATGCCAAGCATCCAGAAAAGAAGATATTTTGAGGTTATTTCTCTGCTTTTAAACCAGAAACACTCTACTCAGTTATTGACATGATGAACTCTGACACTTGCATTGAGGTTCTGCAAACACATTTAAATCCAGAGATGTTAAAAGTGTTTCCAAATGGAAACGGAATATTACAGCAGGATTTAGCCACATTCCATACATCCAAAAAAGTTAAGAAATTCATGGTAGAAAACAATATTAAAACACTTTAATGGACTGGCAACTCCCCAGATCTTAATCTAATTGAGAATCTCTGGGGAATTGTAAAAAAAAGACTGCGAAAGCATGACTGCGCAACTAAAACTAAGCTTACCACCAATATTCTTCAGATTTGGTTTAAAAACACAGAAATCCAAAACATTTGTAATAATTTGGTAGATCCCATGCCAAAGTGTGTTCAGAAAGTCATAACGGCTCTAGGAGGACACACAAAATATTAGTGTATGAGTTTTTAATTTATTCGAATTGGAAAACTTAAAATTTCCTGGATTTTTACTTTTTTTGATTTTGATACAATAAATTTGCACAAGACTATATATAAATATATATATATATATATATATATATATATATATATATATATATATATATATATATATATATATATATATATATATATATATATATATATATATATATGTAATTATTATTATTATAGATTCATAAAACTTCTCGACTTCCGAACAAAAGTTTTTTAATAAAGTGACCTCGCGATGTTGTTTGTTTGGCTACCGTTTTTTAAATTCATTTATTTGAAACAAGGAGTGTGAACAGAAAAATGCGTCACTAGTTTAAATAACCACGATTAAAATAACCTTTATTTTTGGTGTGAATAGGGTAAAAGTTTATCTTACTGCTCCGTTTATGATTAACGCTTATTGTTGTTTAAATTTTACAGAATCGTAAAAATCTACCAAGAATATTAACAAAATACAAAGAGACAGCATTTATAAAAAATGTTTTATCTTCGTATTTGACGGTGTCAAAACTCTGTGTCGGACAAATTTGACTGAATACCAAACAATCAAAGTAAATCTTATTCAAATCTGAATAAGGCGACTCACGCAAGATAATTATACGCGCATGTAGAAAAGTTATACGCGCATCTAGAAAACAAATAAATCGTACATTATTTTTGATTTGATAATATTTTTGCAGTGAGTTGTTTTAGTAACAAACCATACTTTTTGATATTATTTCCAAATTCTCGTTTCCAAGATGACATTGACGAACTTAGTGTTATATGATTTGATGATTATAGCAGCAATTATCTACAAGTTTGTTTAATTACATCATATAATTGATTTTATAAAGGGTGTTTCTACGAGTTACAGAGCTTGTAGATAATTGCATTCACTCGCCAACTTTTACAGAAATGATCTTAATTTTTTTTTCGTCTTTAGTAAACTTTTTAAGCAAATTAAAAGTAAAAGCGTTTTTAGTAACTTTTCCGGAAAGAGGAGTTGGCTAATTAATCGTTCAGTCTAATACGATTGTTTTCCTCATTGAAAATAAAAATTACTCGCATTTATAATCAGGTACTAATAGATATCAACCTAGTGTTTATGGCATTTGGATTATATGGTATTTTCGTGCTTTGAGCTTATAAGCAAGCGTAGCTAAAAATCTTTTGATAGGTTTTCAAGAATGTTCTTTGATTTCTTTAATATAAAGTTGATGTTTTCATGATTTTCCTGATTGTATTCGTTTGTATAATCAAAAATCATTTAAAATGAGATTATCGGATAAAGTAAGTCACTCTGACGACGGTTGTTTTTATGCGTGGTCGTGGTTTGTTTTTTCCTGCCAATCCATCAGAACAATCCGTAAAAAACGATATCATGTGACGACACTCGGAAAATCATGTATAATTTAGATACGATCAAATCCTTTAGAACTCTTTCTATATTGAAATACTGTTGACTTTTTTTAAAGCATTCTTAAAGGGTTTGCTTTAGAAACTTGAAACATAAAGAAAAATTCGTCATTTTGAAAGCAGTATTTTTTAACCATGTCGAAAACGATTTCCTGAATCAGAAAAGAATTTGCGCTCACTCACAGCGTCTCCTGTGTATGAAAAGATGAAAATTAAAAAGAAACAAATACATTACTTAAATCTAACGCATTTAGTTTATTCTATAACTAAACATTTATTAGTTTTAAGTATGTTTCAAAAATATTCATGACAGTTTCAAATTTTTACAAAAAGAAACTCTCCTACTTAAATCAATGAAAACTTATCTTACACAGACTCACATTGAGCTCTTTTCTATGAATTTGATGATAGATTTATCAATGATGGCTTGATGATTAACGATAGGCTTTATTAACAATCCGAAGAAAAATTCATGATAGCTTTATTGTTAGTACGGCTATGATAAAATTTTTTAGTAAGATTGTCATTGTGAATTTCTTTGTTGCAACTTAATTCCAAACTTTGATAACAGTGAAAGTCTCCATGAGCAAAAAAAATTCCCTGCTTGATGTATCCTTTTGATTTTACTTTTATATATTACAACAATTAGGTGAGCGAGGTGAAAAGGCAACATAACAAATAATTATTTTTAACTTTAGGGAAATTTTATGTTTTACTTAAATTGATGGAAATAGGATATCGCTTTTTATTTTTAGAAAAAAAAAAATTAATTAAAAAAAAAAAAATTATCCATTTTAATTATGTTTATGAAGAAGAAAAAAAGATTTCTGCATTTAACACTTTGGGTTTATTTTTACGTATTTTAGGTATTTTTATGGTCACAAAGAAAAATCTTAAAATAAAGCTTGCTCAAATTAATAAATATAAATACTAGGTAAAATACAACTTTTCATTAATTTACAGATTTAAAAAAAAAAAATCATCAAGTTATTTTTTTAGTTATTTTTGTTGATCAAAAACGAAAAAGGAAAAAAACTTTAGGAAAGATATTTCTTAATTTTAGAGAACAAACTTCTGATCTCAAAGCTTTACATATTTTATTATTCTTAATGATTACTCAACAATTATAAGAACGAAAACTATAAAAATTAAAATTTATAAATAAACAAATTAACTTACTAAACGTGTTACAATCGATATTTAGTGTAACGAAATTGAAGTTCACAGCAACGTTCTCACTGACATGAGCGAACTTACTTTAATAAAAAATTTCTGAAACAAACAAACAAACAAAAAAAAAAAAACAATTTCAAAAAAAGAAAGCATGCAAAGTTTTTTTTCCTTTTATTTCATTATTTACAAGTTCGCTAAGATTTAAAAAACAACCAAATAGGGCATTGAAACAGCAATAAAAACCAGTATAAAAGCATGAATGAGCAGACGCAAAAATAAATTTAAAAAAAGCGGTTAAAGAAAAAATCAACTAAATAAGCAGGTTTTATATGCAATTCAACAAGATAAGTTTAAGCACAAAAATATAAATCTTAAAACGCTACAACTTTTACACATCTATTTATATACATATATATATACAAATGATAGCAAATATACTGCGCTATAAAAAATATATATAGCAAATAACTTTTTACAACTATATTCTACTTTTAGAAATATAATAACTTAAACATATAAGTTATTAACAATAAATCATTAAAATTACGAATTAGAACTACGACACCAATTGGTAACTCATTGAATCTGATTGTGAATTATAGCAGTAAGCAAGACACTTGGATGTAAATTTGTTTAAATACACAGCAAATATTTTTATATTATTTTAAGGTTCATCCATCAAACACACACCACTATTGAATGTGAAGAACGCAAGAGCAGCAAAAAATATAATATATTATAATATATAACATTTTTCTTATTTCAAATACAAAATTGTTGCTTTTATTCTTTTATTACATGGTTTGATTTGTTTAAAGTGATTTTTCAAAAAACATCGAAAAACTGTTACACATATTGAGCTTCACAAAAACCACTAAAAAATCAAATAAATTCAGGACCTGGCAAAATTAGTCAATTTTATTTCTTAGAGAAAAAAAGTAGGGGATATAGAAAGAGTTACAATATATTGTTATTAATTATCCAACAGTTTAAGAAACTGTAACAAAAGTGAACAAATTTTTTTAAAGCAAATGAAAAAAACTGAAAATTAAAAGATTACTTTGTAATACCAAAATTTTAGCAAACCATAAAAATGACTAGAAAACAAAGTATAAATATATATTTTAAATATTTTTAATTATATAGAAAAATAATAAATACATAGCTTCTATAAAAATATAACCACTGAGAAAAAGACTTTAGCAAAAATTATTTACAAACTTAAACCAATAAAATGTTGCATGCATTTGTGCATATGTGTTTAAGCATATTTGTACATTTGTGCATGTGGTAAAACCAAATATTACAAAGCCAGACACAAGAAGCACAAATGCTTAAGTGTAACATTAAATTGAATATTAGTACATGAAAAACTACTTCATCATATTTAAAATTATGTTCAAGAAAGAATGTAAAAAGGTTATGAAAATACTCAAATGAATATAAATACAACCACTTAAAAAATATCAGGTATGATAAACAGGATGGAAATCTGTTTAACTGTTGTTAACCTGTCTGATTACTATTTTCTTAAAATTCTTTTAAACTCAAAAGTACTTTATAGTAATAACCTCAAATTTTAAAATGGTTAAGAGTTATAATTAAGTTGTCTGTACTAAATTCATAAATAAGATTAATCTTCAGCTGGTTCTATTGGAATCAATCTGTGCCATCTCTGTACAGGATCAACTGAATTAAGCATTTCAGTCCATTGTTCTGCACCAGTACCAACTGCATTGCGTCCAATAGTAAGTATAGCAAAAGTACGATCTCTTCCAATATCTTCATGATGTCTTATCTTGACAGTCAGCGATACATGTTCAATTAAATGCTGAGGACAATCAAATACTAGAGTCTTATTGAAAACTGGGTTTGTTTCATGTTTGACAACACTTGTTCTCAGTTTTTTCAATACTTTGCCAAAATGTTTCATAGTAACTGACACATAAGGATGGTCTAAAAAAATTATCAAAAAAACTGGATAATTTATTTACTTTATTTAAATATAGGCTCTAAAGGCTTCTTTATTTAAGTAGTAAACAAATAACGAAATAAAACAAAACTTAAAATTGCTTCTTAATATGATTACTTTGCAAGTTTTTTTTTTTCTAAAGCAAAGAATGATCCTTCCGTAAAAATTTTTTAAGTAAGACTAAAACAGGTTTTTTTCCAGAGTAACAATCATCACTAGAAATCAGTAGTAAATATCAAGGTTCATACTTTTTATCTTATCAGAAGTTAAAGATTTGTTTCCATAATGATTTTCAGTCAAAATTCTTTTAACTTGCTAATAGTAGTATAATTATAATTAATTATAATTAATTAAACTAATTATAAATAATTATAATAAACTACAATTAATTATAATTCTTACTAACTATGACTGAGTATAATAAACTTTAACTAATTATAATAATGATTTAATTATAATCAAATTACTAATTGGGATTCAAATTTTTTTTTTTAATTCATATAAAAGTTTATTCAATATTAAATATTTATTTTAAAAAAAAATTATGATTACCTAACTTTCCTTTTTTATCAACAAGCAGAAGATTTCTTGCTTTGTTTACTGTAACAGTAAGTCTTTCTGCTGTCTTTAAACGATTTAAACTTAACAAAAGCAACATTGCGCTCTTATCTAAATCCATTTCCATAGGAAATTCTCGGAACTTTCCATCAACTCTATCAGGTGCTTCAATAACATCCTATTTTATCAGAAATTAAAGTATATAAAATTTAAATTTTATTTACTAAAACTAAAAAAATTTTATTTATAAAAATCTTTTACTTTGTCAATTTTTTTCCAAAGTCCAAACTCTTTTCCAGCAAATAAAGCAGCTTGATCAAGCGCATCCATCAAAAAAATAACTGAACCTATAGTCTCATGGGCAAGCCTCTGATTAAAATCTAAAACTGTAAATAGAATTGACTGATCACGAATCTCGTAAGGTGGAATTTCAAACTCAAATGATTGATTAAATATTGGATTTTGGGTTTTCTGGTGCACTTCAGAATGCATTCTACGTTTGTATACAGGGGATACTTGTAAGTCAACAAATGGGTCACAATAGTCACCAGTTTTTCGGATGGGTAATCCTTCAGCTTTAATAACATAAACAATCAAACTGCCCCTAAAAACAGTTTTCATTATTTCAAACCTTTGTTTCAAAATTTATTTTACTCATGAAGAAGGGACTGGGGAAGAGTCATATAAACAAGAAAATAGTGCAAATTAAATCACAAAGCAAAAAAAAGGGTCAATAAAAAGAATGAGATTAGAAATAACTAATGAATTCAAGACTCATAAAAGAAAAATTAACATTCATTAACCCCAAAATAAGTATTTGATAATTGAACTTCCAGATTTCCAATTCGGAACAAGCTAATATTTTTAATCTTGAGAACAATTGTTTTATAGAAAATAATTTAAAGATTGCTGAAAGCTTAATGTTTTAATTAAGATGTTTAATCTTTATGGGAAAAATTATGAAAAACTGTTAAAGAAAACTAAATAAAAACTTTTTAGACTGTAAATAAATATTACTAAATAAAATAGAAATTAATAATATTAGTATAAAATATAAGGAACATTTAGCCAATAAAAAGTCCTAGCTATTTTATAAGTTTCTTAGTACAGATATTATATCAAATTTTTTAAAAGATTATTAAAAAAAAAAAAGAATATATATATATATATATATATATATATATATATATATATATATATATATATATATATATATATATATATATATATATATAAAGATATTGTATCTAATCATTACAGAAAAGATAAGAGCATTACAGAAAAGATAAGGTAAAGTTAATCTAATATAAAAAAATATATATTTAACTATTAAAAGTTCATAAATAGAAGGTAAAATAATCTGAATAAACAACTGATCTTACTTATCTTGTTTGTACTGTAGTGAAAAATTTAACATTCCTCTATGACCTTCTCCACTTTCCAGGCGCCGAGCAAGTTCTCTCTTTACTCTAGAACTTGTTCGATGCATAGAGCCACCAATAGAGCCTTGGTGGCCTTCTTTATTGAAAGCCTAAATATTTTATAAAAAATACTCTTACACTTACATTAAAACTTAAAAAATCATGTCTACATTTTTATATTGATAAATTCTTTTCATATTTAAAAATACTGAGTGCCAAAATTAAAAAGATTTATATTGATAACATTAAAAACTCATTCAAACTCTCAATCTAGTTTGCCAATATCTGGTCTGAAAAAAGATAGCCAAATGCAATTATAAAGAGTTCTTTATTTAAAACTGAAGATGCCAAAGTATTTAGAAAAAAGAAGATAGTTCATTTAAACACACACACACACAAATTTTATATATATATATATAAAAACTTATATATAATTATTATTACAACTATATATAAGTTTTTTGCAGTGTTAATTTTAAAAGATTATCATTTTAGCAATCTATTAATTTACAAAGTAAGTAACCAACACTAAATAAACTAACCTCTTTATCAGAAGCTTCTAAGTATGAAGTGTCTTGTGCTTTAGAGTATATTTCTCTATCAAGGGTTGACTGCAAGCGACTGGTTTTTCTGACTAAGGTAGGAGTAGGCTGGATAATTGAGTTGTACACTTCTGGAACCCAAAATTGTGTATCTCGAAGAATAGGTGTCTATATATATTTGTATTAAATAACTAAATAGCATGAATGGTCATTATCAATTACATTGATGAATATTAGAAACTAGTGTGGAGCAAAAGATTTTTGTAGGGTTTAAAACTTATATCTCAATATATTGCTGGAAAGATTTGAATAATTTATACATAAAAAACTTACAGCTACTTTTTGTTTGTAGAGACTATCTGTGCTAATACTAGAAAATGATGATTTACTACTGATCTTCTTTAGGCTTCTTGTCATACGCTCTAATGGAATCTTAAACTCAAGACTTTCCTTGCGTTTTTTGTAAAACAAAAAAACTACACCTAGCAGTATTGCTAACATCACACCAAGTATTGCACCTAATACTAACGGTATGGTTTTTGTTGACATCTTTAATTTTTACAACTTTTACCTTCAGATAAAATTGCACATTATAAAATATAGTTTTAAAAAGCTGTTCAAAATATTTTTATCAAATAACATATTTAATATTAAACATGGCCTAAAACTTTATAAAAACTTTGTAAAAACTCAATCATTAAACATGCTAAAAGAAAGATAAAAAAATTAGTTATTACTTGATTTAAAAATTGACACAAAATAAAACTTCATGTATAGTAAATATGTATGTATGTATATATGTTTGTATGTATGTATGTATGTATGTATGTATGTATGTATGTATGTATGTATGTATGTATGTATGTATGTATGTATGTATGTATGTATGTATGTATGTATGTATGTATGTATGTATGTATGTATGTATGTATGTATGTATGTATGTATGTATGTATGTATGTATGTATGTATGTATGTATGTATGTATGTATGTATGTATGTATGTATGTTATATATATATATATATATATATATATATATATATATATATATATATATATATATATATATATATATATATATATATATATATATATATATATAATAGATAGATAGATAAATAAATAGATAGATAGATAGATAGATAGGTAGGTAGATAGATAGATAGATAAATAAATAGATAGATCGGTAGATAGATAGATAGATAGATAAATAGATAGATAGACATAGAGAAAGAAATAAACAAATATTGAAAGATATACATACCTGATGTATGTGAAATAAAAAATATATTTATGCATGGTGAGACGGCTCGTTGGTATGTATTATAAATAGGCAGGAGTTAAATTCTTGCGTCACTAAACTCGCGTTACAAAAGTTAAGGAGTAAGTTTGCGGTCAAATCCCATAAATTGATGGGAAAAAAATGGAAGTACGACATTTTAAATATTTTTCTATTACAACTGTTACTCAACAAATATTTAGATACAATTAGAACAAAAAAAAGATATCAACGCAGTTTAGGTTGAATATTCGACTCGGAGGTTTTTAAAAGATCAAAATGTAAAAAGCGGGAATACAATTTAAAATGGATAATATTACATTCAAAAACTAACAATAACCTAAATTTTGGAATTTCGAAAACTTTATTTTATATTTTCTAACACTTAAAAGATTAGAAATTCTTGGTGTTTTTGGCTGAAAATGTATGATTCATTTTTTAATTCTCCCAACTTTTAGAAAACAATTTATGATTTTATGCAGAAGGAATGTATTGTCTCATTACAAATTTCGTCAAAGTAAATATGATAAAAACTTTTCCCAGGACGAATTTTCTCCAATACGAACACATGCCCATTGCCCCTCAATAAAACACTTTAATAGCAGATTGACTGGTGCAATTTTATTTTGCCGTTTTGAAAATAACATTTTTATCTGTGCTTTCAGATTTCAATTCATCATTTTAGGTCACGTGATATTATGTTTCCTAAGATAATCTTAATTTTAACTTTATAAAACCTCGATTAATTTAACTTCGATTGTTGACCGCATTTAAGAAGCATAAATATAAATTATGCAAAATTTAGTTATAAAAATATTATTGCAGGTTAAGAAAAAAATTTACGAAACACCAAAGATAGTTTATTGGCAATTGGAAATAGAGTTTGAACTGGAGATTATATTTTGAAGTAATTGAACAAGACCTGATTTCGAAAAAATTTATTTTCAACAACACAATGAAAGCCGAACTCAAAAAAACAACTGCTGACTTTAGATCTGAATGTATCCCGAATCTAGAGCGATATTTTACGCATGTAAAGCATAAACGATTATATTTGATAGGTTTCCTTAAAGCAAAATCTTTTGTTTTGTACTGATACTATTTTATAATCTTTCGACAATGATTATTAAGTCTAGAATTACTTTTTTTTAATTTCAAATACACTTATTTAATACTTGCTATTCGTATAGAACTTATGGAGTATGCCATGTCAGGTCTTCCAGATCATCTAACGAAGTGTTTCACGTTTTCTTAAGATTTATGTAAGACGTTTATGTTCGTATGGTTTTCCAGTTTATAAACCGATCTGTTTTGACGTAATAAACTTTTGTTAAAGGTTAACAAATGTAAACAATTACAAATTTTTATCCAAATAAAATTTTGTTTACAAAATGAAAAAGAAATATTGCAACACTACATCGACTATTATTTTTTTTCTCGCCTTTTTTAGAAGATAGTAAATGGAATGATTGTCAGATTAACCATAATGCAACTTTTTGTCGGCCTACTAATACAAAGCCAACAAAACATTTTTATATTGTAATAGCAATAGCATTGTAAAAGCAGAGTTTATCAAATCAAGTGTTGAATTTTATTCAGGGAGTCGTCCATATATTGTCATGCGTCTAGGTTTGTATTCTTGTGGTGATTTGCTAAGAGAAGGGGAGGGGTATAAAATTTTGTAACGCAGCAATACTATTGCTGCAATAGTTAGACTTATAAACCTTTGCATAAAAACTCAAATTATTTATAAGTAGTTTGAGTTTTTGTAATGATGATTGTATTATTTCCAACAATAGAAAAAAGAAAAGAAAAAAATTAATTAATCACAACTGTCAAAAATACCGATTTTGAAGCTTGAAAACTCAAAACCTTTTTTTGTGCACAAGAAAAATAACTTTTATCTCTTCAGAAACAGTTCACATAAAACATCGCTTTATCTTTAAAATGCAAAAAGTAAGACTGGTGCTTAGCACGAGATGAGGTTAATTTAAGATAACTAAATTCCAAAATATTTCCAGAGGTCCACCAAAATGAAACAAAAATGAGGTGTTTAAAATACTTTTTTTAATTGCTGCTAACAACATCAGCTTAATTATTTATTGCATTTATTGATCCGCATCTCCTTCAATAAAGCCCAGGTAGAAAAAAGATGACTTCCGTGGTAAGTACGGGGGAGGATGATGCTTTAAAGGTGCCGTCGTCATTCAATAATTTTGGGTGCTGTAAACGACTAAGAGGATCATACTTCGCCGTCATATCTGATTCTTTTCTACCATCACAGATTCCTCTCTCACAATTGCAGGAAGGAGGACTTCAAGTTTTAAACGCATCAAATCACAAAAATCACTAATTTCCATCTCTTTTTGTTGGACAAGCTATAAAAGTTGATAATATTGTCTCACACTTGACAGTGATGTGTAAGGTTTTATGCTATGAGCTCTTCTACCCATCTGTGCCATTTCTTCTTTAGAATCGCTGCTGCAAGAATTTTTTGCATGCGTTTTGCAACTGATGTCGTTTTTTACGACCTATTAATAGAGAGGAGGGGGATGGGGTAAAAATGGTATTTTATGCTTGTATTACATGCTCAAATGATGTGAATGACGAACTTGTTGACAAATGGCTACAATCAAGCTCTTTTGTTAAAACAACTTCCGTCGATAAAAACAGATAAAGCAGTTACTCCACAAAAAATCCTGAATATAATGTACGCTCTAAACTACAAGACGGCTTTCGAAATGGTTGTATTGCACAACGTATTTACTTAAGTAAATCTTTGCTTGTAAGCAACTGTATTAAAAAAAAGATCATTTAAAACAAATTAAATTATCTTTGAGTTAACAATGGGCCGGGACAGATTGACAAATTTAAACCTTTTGAGCATTCAGCTGTTTTAAAGATGGTTGCAGAACCTAAAAAGAAAAACCCCCAAGAGCCTCATATTTCGGCCTTTAACAGGTAAAAAAAACTATAACATTTTTCAAACTGTACAAAAAGTTTTAAAAATAAATCTATCATTTAGTAATTTCAAAATGAAAAATTTATCTGTATGATCTGAGCAGAATTGAAATGAGTCACATTCTTCATCCGACATGTTAATGGATAACATTGTGAATCATACAGCTAACGAAACAAGACAAATGATGATAAAAAAGCGATTGTTAATTCAAAAAGAGACAAAAATGGTTCATATTACGAAAGATAAAGAGGGAAATTATATTAACAGATTTTGTAATGGATTTGGAATTAATCGGTGATTCTCTACAGGAATTATCAGAATTAAGACCCGCAAGAGTTCAATATAGTTATATACAAGGCGAATCAAAAAATCAAATTTGAACAAATCTGTGAAGAAAAAACTTTGGTCTTATTATAAATGTGCAACAACTGTTGCGCGGAATCACAACTGTTGCGCGGAATCACAACTGTTGCGCGGAATCAAAACTGTTGCGCGGAATCACAACTGTTGCGCGGAATGAGCTATACAAATTCAACGTTACATTGACAGGTAAATAGCTTTAAGTGCTCGTGCTACTTTTGCATTGCGTAGCATCTAAAAAAAAAGCAACAAAATAGAATTTTTCTCAAAACCTTCGCCCTGAATCTTAACAGATTCATGAAAAAGCCGCAAAGTCGTGTTATGGTTAGCCTTGCCAAGCTCTGCAGTGCTCAATAAAAATTTTTTTATGCAGCTTCTTCGCTAGCATCTAGTGTTTCAATAACAACATTTGGTACATAGCTAAAATATATTTAAGTTCTATTATTAAATTTTGTATATTCTATAATTAAATATTGGAAACTCATGTCAGAAATAAAATACCCATACTTAAAGAATGTTGCTTGTCGTTTAATTTGAATTTTTGGTACAACACTTTACGTTGAACCTTTGTGCTATTAAACAAAGTTCATGAATGTTTAAATCACCGCTCACCAATCAGCATCTCAGAATTGCTGCGAACGACTAACAAGTTTTACACCAAAAGCACCTAAGACTTGTCTTACATAGCACTTAAGACTTGTGCAGGATATGAAATTGTATTAACTAGTTTGGATTTGTGTCTTTAAGATAATAATGGTGTGGCTCTTTAGAGTATTCGAAAATTAGTCATGATGCTCTCGTTGATTTAATGCGTACCCACCGTCATCTGGTATGTGAAACCGAATGTGGTGAAAAAAATATCGCGAAATATATCATTACGTCATTAAGACAAAAAACAGAAGTGATCGTGCAACAAGTCTGATAAAATGTTATTACCTTCATAAAGATTTTGACAAAAAATGTTTGGTAATTATGATTTTGTATAGGTATTGAGCTTCACCTTAGCTAGAACGTAATTTATAAAACCCTAGCTAGATTATAATCTTTAAAACCTTAGTTAGAGTGTGATCTATAAAATATCTCCCGAGTATCTTCTCAAGGAACCTAAATTGGATTTTTAGCTAAATAAATAGTGTTACAATATTTCTTTTTTATTTAGTTTCTTCCTTTTGTACATAATGAATTATGACGTGCATACTCTGTTAAACTGATTAAACGACAATGGAGTGTGCTGTAAAAGAGAGGAGTTGTAAAAATATTGAGTCTGGTAACTTAAAAATTGTTCAGCAGTATTACAAAGATGTGTTTAAGTAAATTTATTACTGCATATACCTACATACAGAAACTATTATATATTATACAAATATCAATGTCTAAGATTATAGTATATACGTAGATATAAAATTAGTTATAGAATGTAACTTCTTTTTTATGTACTTCCATTTTTTATTTCCTTGCTGAATATTATAGCATGGTGTTTACACAGGAAAAAAACTGAAAAATTATTGTTTTTAAAATTATTTAAATCATTTTTTATGATTTTATAGGTTTATTAATGAAGGATTAAGCTTAGAAGAAGATTCTGAAAAAAGACATGAAGCTATCATTAGTTATAAAAATGGTAATATATATTTTTTGCTTTATCTTGGTCATCTAAATTTACAAGCTAATTATTCAAAAATGGATAACATTTTCACTCTTTATAATGCTGTTTTAACTGTGATTACTAGCCATATAAACAAAGTATTTTGGGCCAAAATGTTTTCCACAGCTTTTATTCAACATATACTTATGTTGCTTTCCACGAACATATTATAATCATATAAAATGCATTTGCAGTTTAAAGCTGAAAATCCAAGGTTTTATGCTTAATTATTAAATTGACATATTTTCTAATCACAATTTCACTATAGTTAATTATTATCTTCATGATTAAATACTTAAGTTAAGATTTTTTGAAAATTTTTTGGATATCTGTATAGTTAAATATTTAAAGGTTGATGTTTGTCTGCTTTTTTACATATTTCTATCTCTGTTGCTTGTAATTAACTGCTAGATCTGCATTTAAAAATTATGATGAAATAAATCATTTGTTAAATAAAAGCCTCTTTTTTCTTTTTAAAGATGTAAAATCATTATACAATTAGTGCAGTTTGTTAAATTTGCATTATTTGAAAAGTTACTCCCTACTTATAACTCATATTTGTTGGCATAGAGAAAGTAAAAAAATATTTTTTCCTTTAAAAAGTTTTTTGCCAAATAAGAGGAGAATATTCTCCTATGCTTATTTATTAAACATCTTGTTTGGATAAAACTTGTTACTTTTAATTTTAGACCTTATGAACTTTTATAAAAAGTTTTAAAGTTCTGTAACTAAAATCTTATGGGATTTTGGCTGCAAATAGCTGATGTACAATATGATGGCAAATGGTCTTAATAGTATGTCATTTTTTAAAAAAAGTTGATTTGTCACTATGGTTTTTCTTCAGGTTTGCGCTTATGTGAAGCAGCAATTTATTTGCCTCATGGAGCTGAAAATTTAAGCTCTGAAGACAGAGAAAAATATAATAAAATTATTTTGAACCTTACCAGGTAATTTTATGCAAATATTGTTAGAAGAAATCTATGAACATTTATTTCTTTGTAATTTTTATTTAATTTTTATTTTAAATAAGAGCTAAGGAAGAAACAAAGCAGCGTCTAATGGCACTTGAAAATGATGAAAACTTACTTACCACCACAAGCACATCTCATGATTTACAGAGTAATCTTCCTGCTGATAATGAAAATACTGATAGAAAAGAGAATGTTGATACATGGCAAGATGTGAAAGAGTTGCTGCGTATCGATGAAGGTAATTTTATCTGCAAAGTTTCAAATGATGAGTATGCTCATTTTTTTTTACTTTCTATTTTAACATCTTTTATTTAACCATTTTTTCATATTATTTTATGAAGGTGTAAATATGTTTCATGTTGACAACAAAGGATCTGTTAGTGCTTGGATGTCACCTTGTAATATTGAGGTCTTTCAAATACTGAAACAGTGTTTGGGTATGTGAAATATTAGTTGAATTTTTAAAAACAGCATTATCACACTTACTCCATTATAGCATTTTGAAAGATTCTTTTAAAGACTTAAAAGATATTGCAATATGGTAGAAAAATAATAATTACATGATGATCCGTAAGCTCTTTTTAAAATAAAAATAATTCTTTACATGATGATCGGTAAGCTCTTTTTAAAATAAAAAAAGTTTTTAATGATTTTGTAATCAAAATAATTTTTTTTTTTTATTTAAGAAAAAGTATCACCAGCTGGCTTTATGAAATGTGGAGAATGGGTTTACCCTATGGAGCCTGGTAAGTCACCAGTTCTGAGGACTAAAAATCGAACCTATGTTTTTCCTGATTTAAGTGGATCTAGTCAGGTATAGTGATTTTGCATTGGATTGATCTGTATTTATGTATAATTGGTAGAATTGTCCTTATAAATATATACTGAAATTTAGCTGGAAGACCCTCAGACATCTAGTCTCCCTTGCATAGGCATTATTCTTGCTGAGTTTGTTCCAGAAAAACTTGTTAAAAGATTTGAGCGAATATTGTCATGTTATTGTGATTTTCGTGTTGAAAGTAAAGAAAAACCAAAACGACCTCCTCCTCCTGCTATTCAGTCAGGTATAAAATCTAAAATCTTATATAATAGGGATGCTCTGATGATTTTAAAAATCCATATATTCTACCATTTTTCAGTATTAAAGTTATTACACTTTTGCTTTAATATGATATAAACAATTATTTACACATTATACTGACTAGGCAAGAATATGTGCCTTTATTATACATAGTAGTATATAGGATCAAACTAAAGTAAATAATTTAGAGTAACAAGGTTCATTGGATGCCTAGGAACTATCTTTTTAAAAAGGTTTATTACAGCATCAATTGAGCATTATTTTAGTTTACAGTTGGTTTTCATTGAAAGTACATTTTAATTTAGGGCATTTTTTTTGTATTAATGTATACTTTAGCTTTACTACAAGTGCATTTATCTTAGAGATGAGACTTAAGAAAACTCTTTAACATTTTTACTTCTTTTATCATAAACAGTCATCCTTTAATAATTTATCTTCAATATTCTTTTTAAAAACTCTTTATTTTTTTTCAAACAAAATTTCTAAATTTTGATGTTTTAAAAAAGTTTTTTATTAAAACCCTTTGACTTGTAAAATATCAACTGGTTGCCCAGCATTTTTTGTCACTATTGTACTAAGGCACATTCTACTGTGGAGCTAGTAAGATTTTGAGCCTTTGTAATACCTATAGCATGTTTAAATTGAGGATCTAATGAAATTTTTTACACATAGATGTGCAAAATGTAGGCAGTTTTGTTTTAATTTTTAAAATTAGGTGAACAGTGTCAAATGGTAACTCCAAGTGCTCCAAGTGAAGATGAAGTTGAAGAAATAATTGCTTCACCAGGAATTGCTTCAGATGTTAACAAAGAAAATTGGGCAGACAAGATTTCTTCTGGGATACATGTTGGCTCGCAATGGGTATCTTGGGGTTTTGTTAAAGGTGCAGAATATGCAACTGCTTTAGTAGAAAAAGTAAGTTTTTTTTGAACCTGTTTAGCATAAAGTTTAGAGAGATTTTTTTTTTTTTTTTTCACTAAAAGTAGGATGTTTCCTATTTACGCTGTAGGGAGCACAATCTTTGCGAAGAAGAATTAAACCTAACCAAGAGTTTACTCAAGTTGATCCAGAACTTTCACGCAACATGCGGCAGTTGCATCTAGCTACTGGTTCTGTTGTGCAAATTAGCACATTTTTAGTGATAGCACTTGGTAATATGACCATTAACTTAGGCAAAAAAATGGCACCATATGTACAGCATCATGGCCAAAAAGTGAGTAAAATTTAAATTCTTTACTTAGTTTCCTTGATTTACATCCATTTTTAATATCTCTGTTTTGCTTTAATTATTTAGCTTCTTCCTGTTAAGTATCAATGGGAAAATAATGAAAAAAACCAACAAAAATTAGAAAATGTTAAAAAAGTTGCCACTGCAGGTTTAGAAGGTTGGGAACAAATATGAAATTTTAATTGCTTTAACATGACTTTTCAAATAAGTTTAAAACTCAAAGAAAAAAAAAAATTATTTCTTTTATAAAAAAAATGTAAAAGTTAAAAGGAGATTTTAAAAGTTAAACATTTTTTAAATGATTTTTCTTTAAATATCAATACAGTAAGATGCTCAGTGATAATGATGATTTTGAGATGTTCATTTTTTAAAATGATCATTTCTGAACTTAATTTAATCTCATAGGGTTTGGTTTAATATTTCTGGCACTTGAACAGGCTGGAAAAAACCTATATCAAGGATTATCTATTGCAACAGTTCAAACATTAGAACACAAGTAAGCTTTTATTGTTTAATTTCATTTATCAATCCCTTGGTTACTAGGAAAGAATCCCCCAGCAAAAAGTTCCAGGTAGTGTAATTGTTTTCAGCTAATGAAAGGCTTGGTGTTAAGTTTGGAGATTATGTTTGTTATAGTGGTTTAGTGGATTTATTATATGTTTATTATAGTGGTTTAGTGTAAGTAGATTTTTTAAAAAACAAGGATCAAAACTCGGTAATCAAGAGAACTGTTTTTAACAGAGGCTTTTTTCTTCAGGAGGCTTATTTTCATTGTTTAGAATTCTATTTGTGCTTTTACAATTTTGTAATTTTTCTCTTTTTAACGAACCAATGTCATTCTTTTCATTTTCTTTTTTTGTTCCTTTCTTTTTTTGGATAATTTTCTAAGGTATGGAAATGAAGTAGGAGAAATAACCCAAAATGCAATGGGTGTTGCTGGAAATACAGTGCAGGTATTGTATTCTGATTAGTGGGATTTAAATATAACGTTACGTTTTTTTATTGCAGCAATATAATTCCTTGAGTATATTAGAAAACTCAGTATTGTAAAAAATGAATTTGTTTCTATTGCTTATAGGCATATTGGAATGTAAAGAAACTTGGAGCAAAGTAAGGTTTTTTTTATGGAATGATAAAAATCTGAAATCTCAATATGATATATGAGCTTCACAATGTATACCAAAATATATCGGGTTAAAGACGATGGCTGTTGCAAAAAGTTTCCTTCGTCACCATGTTCTCACTTCTATTGTTTTTAATCAGATTTCGTAATCTCAACTTTTTGTTTTAGAGCTATTGCAAAGCGAGCTGTTAAGGATACTGGCAAAGCTATGCTTTTGGATCATGATGGTAAACCTGTTAATAGTATTGAGTTTGGACGACACGACTAAAATATAATTTTGGCACTATTAGCATGTGACCTCGTGCCTTGAAGTAAATACTTGAATGTTTGCCTTGTTTTATGGAATGCCGGCTTTGATTTTGCTTTCTACAAGCCTCGTTTCTACAAGCCTCGTTTTTTCGCACATTTAGTGAGGTTTACCACAATTGGTCGATGTTAGAGTAAATTTTTATATCCAAATTAATTTTTTATAATTTCTCAATAAATATTCTGCCTAAAGCAATGTTAGCTCGCTTTGACGAAACTTTTTTCTTCGGATTTTTGAATAAAATCTAATTTAAAAATTTGAATATTTTTTAAACTTTGTATATATGTTAAACTTAAATTTTTTTTTTTTTTTTTTTTTTTATTAATAAATCCTCAATTTACCGATATAGTTATAAAGTAATGAGAATTCCGTTTGATTTAACCATCTGCAGGGAAAAGTTCTTCAGACAATATTACGTAAATCACAAAGGTGCTTATAAGTACCAAAAATGTCACATGATGCTACATAATTTTTAGAATTATTTTTAAAAGGGACCATCAGCTTTTGGGTCTTTATTTTCCTTTTGCGTGTGACCACAATTATCCTTTTGATTTTTCTTAATAAAAATCAAATAGAATGATCAATAAAAGCTATGTTTTTGAGAAACATATTAATGGTAAACACTAATAACTTTCTTCAAAGAAAAGCGGCACTTTCAGTCCAAGTTAAAATTTTTACTTCATCTTAATTAAACAAAAAAGCAACACAAAGATGAGTTATGTGACATTTAAATAGTGGCCCTCTATTAAAAACTTGATTGGAACGATTTCAACGGAATCAAAAAATAGATATCTTAGAAAAACTAGTTTTATCATAAGTGTGTCTGAAGTATTAGAGTGTTTTACTACAAGCGTGTCTCATCCTTAACCATATAAATACACGAACTGTCGTTGAGTAAAAAATGGTAAAATTTCTATTATTTTTAATGAAAACAGTTAAGATGCGTACTGAATGAAAAAATGACCCACTTACCTGACCGCTTGAGTTGTAGAAATTTCTCAACAAAGAGAAAATTAGAATTAAGCCGAAAAGGAAACCTCAAATTAAGATTTACAAAAATGTATTTTTGAAAATCAAAATAAAATGAAGTTTTTAGAAAAGCAAGATAATCTTTATAACTTTTAACTATTGGCGACATTAATTTAACAACGGCGAGTTCTCGTCAAGGCTAACCAGCATATCCCACAAATAACCACTAAGTTCATTTCACATTAATAAGTTTTGTTTCGAGTTGCTATTATCTTTCAGTTTCTATTACTATTTCCTTTCAGTTTTACCAAACGACTCATGCAACATCAGTATTTTCTTTTGGTTTTTCGAAGATGAAGGCACTAAAAATCACAGAGTTGCAACTATAAGACTGATTTACAGTGTTGTTTTTATTTTTTTGTTTTTAATTATGTTCATTTTTCGGAGAAAATTGTATTTTTTACTCAAGGTTTTCCAGAATAAAGAAAAAAAAAAGAAAACAGAAAACTAAATTAATAAATAGCAGCAAATAACTTTTTTGCGCCAAATTCATAAAGCATGCCTTCCGAGACAGATCTCCGAAACCAAGCGGCTTTAGTTCTGCATCCTTAAGTTGTTTAGCCTAACTGATGCGAAATACCAAACTACAACAAAACTTTTTTGTTGGTTGACTGCAATTTAAATGAAGTAGAGCACAATGGTCAAGTTTTCCCCAAAAAGTGAAAAAAAAAATTATTTTTTTTTGTGAAGAATTACCATTTGGCATAAATTGATGAGCTTAAATTAATTTAAATAAAGTATGCAAAACATAACAAAAGTTTCAGTTGGATTTTTCAGAAAAAAAACCCCTGAAAGATTCTAAAAGTGACCCAAGTATAAAGTATCTTAAACTATATAATAAAGTTTGTTAGCCGAAAATATAAATTTTACATATTACAAAATGACAATTTTTTTCATTGCAATAAATAAATAAATTATGAGCTTCAAAAAAAATTACAGTATTCCCAATTGAGTAATTTAATTAATCAGAACCAAAACGTCCTATTTCAAATAAAAAGTTAAAAGGACCATTCGCTTCCAAAACTTCTTTTGTTCACTAAATTATACAGTGTCCGAGAAAAAAAAAGCTTAGGTAAACTCTCAAAAAATTACAACAAAAAAGAATGACAATCAAATATTCTTTACAATATATACATTTTTTAATACAAATTCAGGAAGAAAAAATTCATTTTAATAGTGTATCTTTAATATTCTAGAAATATCTTTGGGCAAACTACAACCACATGTTTACATCATTTTATTATTTGTAAATTAGAGCTTGACATATCGAATTCCTGACAAATTTTTGGCGAGTTGTGAAAAAAAAAATTTATTGTGAGCGAAAACGTAATCCTAAATTATTTTTCTTGCTTCA
The DNA here is from genome assembly GCF_058129835.1 of Hydra viridissima. Lineage (NCBI taxonomy): Eukaryota > Metazoa > Cnidaria > Hydrozoa > Anthoathecata > Hydridae > Hydra > Hydra viridissima. Next base: position 14,509,867 of record NW_028324305.1, read on the forward strand.
ATTGTCGCTTTTTCTATCAAAGCACCCAAGTCGAACAATGCGCCAGACAACTCAAAAAAAGATAAGAAAACAACTCACTGAGTTTGAAAAGGGCCAAATTGTGGCATGGCATGAAAGTGGATACACTGACCATGAAATTGGAAAAAAATTGAATCGGTGATGCACTACAATTCGAAGATTTTTGTTCAAGTATTATTTGACGGGAAGTTTTAAACGCAAAGAGGGGAGCGGAAGAAGGCGTAAAACAACTGCCAGAGAGGACAGATTAATTGTAAGAGAGGTTCAAAAGAATAGAAAGATAACAGCGGCTGAAATAAAGAAAAATTTTAAACTGGATGTTGACGAACGGACGGTTCTTCGAAGGATCCATTCTATTGGGAAATTTAATCTTACTGGAGCGTTAAAAAACCATTTATTTCTGAAAGTAACCGGAAAAAAAGACTTCAATCGGCAAAGCAATATCAGAATTGGACAATCGAACAATGGAAAAATGTTTTATGGAGTGATGAGTCACCGTTTTGTTTGAGCTTCAGTGGACAGTCGCGTGTTTGGCGGTTACATAATGAACGTTACGATCCATTAGTAACACAGCCAACAGTAAAGCACGATAAAAAAGTGAATGTATGGGAATGTTTTACTTCATCGGGTGTTGGTCGTTTGTATAAAATTCCTGGTATTATGGACAGTAAAATGTACAAACAAATCTTAATTCATCAACTGATACCTAGTGCAAATGAGCTCTTTAAAGATAAAAGTTGGGTCTTTCAGCAAGATAATGACCCGAAACATACGGCAAACAATGTGAAAAATTATTTGAAGAACAAAAAATTAGTGGTTCTTTCTTGGCCAGCTAAAAGTCCTGATCTGAACCCTATCGAGAATCTCTGGAGTAGACAAGAGCTCCAAAAATTGAAGAAGAGTTGTTTCAAATTCTTCAAAATCAATGGAAGAACATTTCTGGGGAACTCTTACAATCACTTGTTGAGAGTATGCCTCGTTGGTGCAAGGCAGTGATCAAAAGCCGTGGCTTCACCACAAAGTATTAGTTTGGTCTATTTCGTTATTTCAATAAAAATTCTCAAATTTTCGTCATTTTTTTCTTGTTTTTTTTTTCTATCTAAGAATCAATGCACCAAATAAAAATTTTTTGTTTATTTTTTTCTATATCAGTTGTAGAAATTTAGTTGAGTTCTCTTGCATGTCTGTCTAAGCTTTTTTTTGTCGGACACTGTACCTTTGGTAATTTTTTGTTGTATCCTATCAGGCTGAGCAAAAAAGTGACTATGGGCATAAACTTACTCACTGATAAGTACCGAAAGTTGTGACAAATGTACAGAATTGCTTAGACTTTGCTCATAATTCTGTGAAAATAGTAATTGTACTTTCCAACTTACTGTTTACCGAAAAAAGTTGCCTCTATTCTGTCTGATACATACGTTGATACATTCAGTTTCAAAGTGTCTCTTGTACAAATTTGGTTATACTCGGTTAAAACATTTAGTTTTCTCTAAAACACAGTGTCTACAATTATGTTTCGATTAAAAACATGTGATAACACTGCTGATCATCTGGAGCAGGATTGTTTTTATTCAATTATGTATTTGAGAATAAAGTAATGAGAACCTCTTTTTGTATCTATCTCATGTTAAATGTATCAGTTTTGTGTGGTGAAATAATTTTATCACCAATTTTATTAAAAAGTGAAGTTTTTTTACAACTTGTTTCAGTACTAAATTTACAATTATCTCTACGAAAATATAGAAAGAGCTTGAAGTTCGACACGATGGTAGAATTTAACCAGCGGCTACATGTAACGCAAGAAAATGTAAAGTAAGTGTTGAAAAATAGAAAAGACTATGGCCAAGAAAAAGATTTCAGCTAAGAGTTCATCTACTTTGCCTATTTGTCAGCAGAATAATTTCAAATGTAAAATACTGATTGTGCAAGACACACGCAAGTTTCATCAGCCTTTACAAAACAAAATGTAAACTTGACAACCACAATAAGATTATTATACTGCTCTAAAAGAATGCTATCTAAGAAGGCAGCTGTAAAAATGTTAAAACTTTATTTCTTTTAGAATCCTATTATTGTAGGATTCATCTATGCTGGAGAGTTTAATTACAAAGCCAATTGAAAATTTCTTCCCTTTCACAAAGAATAAAATAAGTCAACAAAGAATCATCTTATTGTAGAGAATGAATTTTTAAGGTGTATTTTTGCATCACCACCAACTAACCAATGTTTAAAATGTCTCCAGTTTAAAGAAAAAAAAAAAAAAAGGTTGAAAACTGGAGAGAATTGCAAAGTTGTAAACGACCTGCACAAAATGACATCAAACTCTTTTTACCTTTTACTCAAGCAAAAAAAAGAAAAAAAAGAAAAGTTAAATAACTTTAAGCTTTGACTGCCAAAAAAATTTGGTGCTTACCAAAAATTATAGAGTGAACACTTTATTACAGTCGTCAATTTCAGCTGTATAGTTTTACTGTTTTTTGAAGGTCTAAAGAAAAACTTATTAAGGATAAGGTAACAACTTTTGACTGAAGCAGAAAAATTTCAATTTTTCTGCTTCAGTCAAAAAATTTTTCTTCAATTTTTATATCATAAGCTTTGTAAAAAGAATACGCAAGGAGATAATTTTGTTCGCCCTTTTTGCGGATAGGACTTGTGGCTTAAACAAAAAATAACTATTAATGTTTATGTTTAATATTTAAAAGCTGTGTTTCTAAGAACATAAAAGGAATCAAGTTTTTTTCCAATTGCAGAGGACCCGATCGAGTATTTAGTCTTATTGAAATAGATTAAAAAAAAATTGAAACAATAGTACAGCCTAAGAATTGTTTTAATATTTTAGAAAATAATTTCTTCTGATTTAGGTTTGTCTACAATAAGCCCCATATGTTTTTTAAACTTCTGCTTGATTTTTTCTTAACGTCGTTGCACATTTATCTTCGTCACTTCCAATTACCTTTTTTTTTTATAGCCAAACAATGGCTAATGCGTAACAACCACTCATAAATACAAACCCACTTATGCTAAGAAAACAAGCACTCATAAATACGAACCCCCTTTCATGCTAAGAAAACAAACAAAAATTCTAATGTTCATTTTTAAACAACTAAGTTTTTTAATTCACCTTTGACTGACACACGTAATTAATAATGTTGATAACGTGTGTCAGTCAAACCATTGCATTATTTTCCATTAATCATTGAGAGTATCATCTGTAATCAAAATATACTCAACTGAAGAGTATCACAATCTTTTCGACTTAGACTATGATAAGATGGAAACACTTGATGTCCTTTCTTTAATGATCATCAATGCGTCTGTTTATAAGAATGGCGAGTACATTTAGAGTCGACGTAATAAGCTAATGCATCGTCACTATTCAACTGCCTGCCACCACAAATAATATCAATTAACTTCGTTTTTTCTGATGATTCCGAACTGTTCTAATTAAAATAGCTAGATTTCTGTGATCCCACCAAACAATATGCTACTTCAGCTGCTGTGGTCAAATCAGTGACACTTTACGAAAAAATGAACACAAAAAATCTGATAAACGAAAATCTTATTTCTTTTTGCTTATATTTCCTCCATTCTTCAAATAATTTCCATTTTTCAAAAAAATATTCCTTTTTTTTTTTAATACAAAAAACAGTTTACTTTAAAAAATTAAAAAACGAAAAAAAATATTACAACTTTAATGTAGTTTTAAGACATGCTCTTCTACACATTGTTTCTTCTTTTTAATAAAATGATTAATTAGTGCTTACCCTTTAAAGTAAAATTTTTTTCTTTACTGTAACTTGGAATTTTCAATCATAATTAATACATCAAGTTGTTACCAATGAGAGATCGCTATTGTGAAAATATCATCAATAAGTTGGATTCATCGAACTGACTTTTGTCCACTTAGCTTGTATACAGCAATTCACTGTGCGACGGGTCAAAAATATTTTTGAACAAGCTTAATTTACAAAATCTCTTGAAATACAAAAAATCTTTTCTACAGGATAAACGATTTAAAATTGATAAGCAGTTAAAAAATGGGTAAAATGTTAAATGTTGAAAATACTATTTTCAATTCTAAGTCGGCAAAAATGCTACAAATAAACTTTGCAATCAAATTTTAGAACGAGCAATTAATCCACTACCCAATCATTACTGAGATCCTGCACATCATAGTTATTTAATTGAGGACTGAAAAAGTCAGTAATCATGGCTCTATAGCGGTCACCATTGACTGTAACGGCCTGTATCATTTTTGAAGAAGTACGGACCAATGATTCCACCAGCTAATAAAGCACACCAAACAGTAAGTTTTTTGTATATAACGGTGTTTCAACATACACTTGAGGATTATCTTCACTCCAAATACGGCAGTTTTGTTTCTTGACGTAGCCATTCAAACAAAAGTGAGCTTCATCGCCAAACAAAATTCGCCTATGAAAATCTACGCCTTGCTAGGTGATCGTGTGGCTTCATTTCTTTCGCGAGTTAGATTTTGTATGCACATAAACCAAGATCTTTCTGAAAAGTTTTCCATAAAGTGAATGGACACATATCCAATTGCTATGCACGATGACGGATAGACTGATTCGGGTCTTCCTCTATGCTACGCTCTACAGCAGCAACAACTTCTTCTGTACGCAATGTACGACGTTTCTATGGATACGTATTATCATTTAGAGTAAACGTGGTGCGAAAACGTTCAATAGTTAATCGAATTAATTGCTCTGATGGACGATTAAGTTGACCATAAATTGGACGTAGTGCGCAATGCGTATTTCGAACAGAACCATGATTTTCAAAATAAATTTGCACAATTCGGAAGCGTTGTTCAGGCGTCAGTCTATTCATGCTGAAATGTCAAGCCAAGCTAAACATAAATTACTTAACAACTGTCAAAATGGCTGCCAGTTAAAAAGTGTAGGTGACTTAGATTTCTATACCTCTAAAAAAAACATCCTTTAATTTCTTCGTTTAACAGATATTCATTAAGAACAGTAAATAATTGATGATTATCCGATTGTTACTTCCCAAACGTTCATATGTTTTTTAATTAAGGACAAAACTCTTTTTAAATTTAAATTTCTCTCAGGATTACAAGAAATCTACCCCAATCCGCTCCCCCCACCTCCCCTCCTAAACTTTGAATAACTTTTAAGTGAAATAAATGTTCTTATTAAAAAGAAAACTTTGATAGAGAGCACCATAATGGAAAAACAATCGCAACCCAAATTTCAAAATTGATTATTGCGAATTCAGAAAAAATTGACTGCAATTTATACCCTGTGGTCTCCATTTATGTCTTTGCTCCCTCACCCCACCCTAACTCCCCTGTGTCACCCCAACCCACCCCCTATCCCACCTCTATGCCATCCTATCCCACCCCTATGCCACCCTATCCCACCCCAACCCACACTATCCCACCACAACTTACCCCAACCCACCTTCTATCCCAACCCATATCCCACCCCTTATCCCACCCCCTATCCCGCCCCTTATCCCACCCCTATCCCACCACTTATCCTACCCCCTCAACTTTTTTTTGTCTAAAAACAAAAAGATTTAAATAGCAGCCAATTTTTGTTACCAAATTACGTTATACGCCAATATGTAAGTGCGCGGCAATTTTTTTTACTTTGCGATATAGCTACTTAGTCATGCAAGTACTTTGATAAAAATGAACAAGGTGTGGTACTTGAAATTTTTTTTCATAGTATGCGTCGAAGCCTATCAACTTGACTATTCATAGCCTTTGATTATTTTTTTTGGAGGAGAAGGGGATATGCCTCTGCACTTCGTGCTAAGGGGCTGCCTAAAAAACTTTTCTTTATTTATTAAAAATCTTTAAGATATGGCTTAAGTGGGGAGATGAACTTTTGGATTAGAAAATAAATAAATAAAATTAATACTTCAATAATTAACATGAGCGTTTCCTGCAACAACCTCTGTAGTCGTTTTTTCGTTTGTCTCTCTTTGAAGAAATGGTTTTAATCATATTACGCCGTTTTAACCATTTACTTTTACTTCTCATTAACATCTTCCTTGACAAAACGGTTTTGTTTTGTCTTCCTTGATTCGTTTTTTTAGGACCAAACTCTCGTTGTTCTTTTGAAACTTTTTCATTGCTTATGTTTGAGCATGTAGCATAAGCAGCAATCATCACGGCAACTCCGATTATATTATCGCTCAATGACCGTATAACTTTTGGAACTTCGGCTGTCACTTTTTTATTAGCTTTAACATTGCAAATATCAATTTCGAAGACATCAATTGTTTTTTTTAACGACGTTAGTAAGTTTGTTTTTGGGAGCGAATTGTTAAAACCATTATCATCCACTTGGATGTTCATGCGAACCATCCATTCAGGTAGAGCATTTTCTTCACTAAGCTTTAGGTTTTTTATGGGAGACTTATACTTAAACACATCAATAGCTTTCATCCAATCAGGTAAATGGTGCTGATGTGTTGCAACTGGTGATTGATTGATGTCATACACGTCTATAGCACTCAACCAATCAGGTATTTTATCATTGTCTTCATACACGTCTATAGCGCTCAACCAATCAGGTATTTTATCATTGTCTTCCTCTCTCATCCAACAATCTACTGATTCACTTTGTAGTTTTGAATTAAACAGTGTAATATCGATATCCTGCATCCAACTGGGAAGTTCCTGATTGCCTTCTTTCTTCTTTGGAAAATCTTCAAGAAGATCGATTCTTTGCATCCATTTAGGGAATATTTTTACCAATTCTGTTTTCTGAATTTCATCAGTCAAAGCTAAACTAGGATTATTCTCCACTTGATGTCCCGAATGGTATTCCAAGAATAAAGGCTGTTTTCCTTCTATATAAAATACTTTTTTTTTATACTCAATTGCCAATACTGCCTCCTTCCAATCAATAGATTCAGGTGAAGCAATGTTCCATTCCAAAGCCAAAGGCATTTTTTTCCATTCAATAGCTAATAACCTTGATTTCCACTCGTTCTTCCATTTAGCATATGACCTTCGCATTATCGAACGCGCATCACCGTCCCCGAAGTCTAAAACAATAAGTTGCAATTCAATGAGACATTTTAAAAGAAAGTTTTACAAATGTATAAAATACTGTTGAGTTTTTTTCACAACTTCAATGTCACTATAAGAAGAAAAGAAACGACGAAAAAGAAAAAGAAAATGATACCTGACTTTTTTTTGTCAGCTTTTGATGAATTCTTACGGTATTTTTGAACAAAAGATGTTTCTCCTATAATCTTAGCAAAGTTGTTAATCGTTGTAAGCAAAAAACAGCTATTGATAAACGAGTCTTTTGAGGGGGTTACTGAAAGTGAGTGTTTACGTTTGCACATGTTGTTTAAATTCAAAGAAATATATCGGTACTTTTGCTCATGCTGTGAATAAAGTGCTGCATCAGCATAAAGTGATTTTGAAAAGATTAAGCTTGATAAATTCTCAAGAGCAGCCCGGTGTCCGCGATTTTTTTTCAAATTTTGAGAGCAAGACATGTGTTGATTACGCAATTCTTCACTAGTTTGAATATATATTTCTTGATTGTTATCTTCTTTGATTACTTCAATCCATGTCCAATCGGCCGTAGACACATCTTTATCAGCGTGCACTACGGTCTCTTTTGATCCAATAAACCAGGAAGCCATCCATGAATACATTTTTATAATCAAAAGAAGCAGGTGGAATAAAAGTGCGTTGTTGTTGTAATGTGCAAACGGCAACTAAACTTTAAATGACTTTTAAAGCAATTTGACGTCAAACAATGATTCCAAGGCGACTTTTAGGGTCCAGTGCTCTCAGGTCAAATCTTATCATGTCCGAGTTTCATGTTTAGCTTTAAAGACTGTTTTTAATTTTGTTTAAACGTTCAAATGTATTTACTTTTTATTTTTTTGAAACAATTTTAATATTTATTTAATTTAAGAAAAGTTTTGATATTGTTCTTTCAAAATCACGAGGCTTCTTCTTATTCTTTTTTTTTTTATTTAAGAAAAAAAAAGAAGCCTCATAATACACGAGTGCAAGAATGCAATGGCATCTAGTAACTTTACAGAGGTTTTTATCCTTTTGAGTGTCACATGATTAGGATACACTATAAATGGAAGTTGTTAAAATAACCTGTATTTTATCTAATTTGATGAATATAAGTTTACAAAAAATTAAGTAGAGGTTAAGTAGGGAGGAATTAAAGTTTATAAAATAATTTTAGCGTTAATCTAATGTATGAAAACTTGAAACTGTATCTACAATTAGTGGTTAAATTTACATCGTTTAAAGAAAAGATTTCTTCTGTTTTTGTTGTTGTTGCTGTTGTTGTTCCATGCTACAGCATTTTTTTCGGTAAAATTTTTGTTCTTTAGTTGGTCGTTGTTGGATGTTGAATTTTTGTTATTAGTTTAATATTCGGAAAACGGTAACTTTTTTTTTTTACTGAAATGTGATTGGTGTTTCAGTTTTGTTCTCTTTATAGATTTAAAATAACCGGAAGAAACACTTTTATTATTTCTTGCAAGTTTAATCAGCGTCCGAACACTGATAGCAATTTTTAAAGTCGATCAATCTTTATTTTAACATGAAAATTATTTCAATCCAAGAAACCTTTTAGTAAAAATATCGTCGTCGTTTGCAAGATGCAATTTTTTAATGAACTCCCCTGAGAAGCATTTGACATTAATTGGCCAATCACAAACTGTTTCTTTTGAGTTAAATAATAAACCCGACGGACATTCTTTAATTACTGGCAAGCCATTTGTGCAAATAACAAACGAGTAGCAATTGTCAGGGTAAGGATATTGACCGTCCATTCTTCGGCTGCAGAATGATGAATTTAATTTCGCGCGTCTTTTGAAATTAAGTTCATTTATCTGCCTAAAAGTAGCGTTATTATGTGTTGAGTTTTGTCTGGAAATATACTCGCTTTTGTTGTTTGATTTCTCTTCGACGGATTGATACTCGATTTCTTTAGAGACACTTTTCTCCATTAATTTTCGGACGGCTTCGTTTGAAAGATTTGTTTCAGCAAACTTACCGTTAAGGACGTTGAACTCTGTGCGAAAAAAAAATAAATAAATAAAACAAATGATATTTCGATAGATTTAAATAATTACAAAGATCTTTAGAAGACATTTAATTTTCTTTGGATGTTTTCTAGTTTCCGTATTTCGTTCTTACTTTTTTCTTATTTTCATTTTTATTTTTATATGTTTTAACATCTTCATATGTATGTTTCTTACATATTTATTGAAGAACGTATCATTAGTGTCAACAAACCAAGCTGTTATACGACAATTAGATCAACCAATTAGGTTAATCTTTTTGAAATTTGAAAGTTTGTCAAAATGTAGAAAATGCCGTATTTTGAATAAGACCTTTTCTAGAAGTTAAAATTCAAGAAATTAAACAATCAAACATGCTAATAAAATACTGAAAGATTTTTCAGGCAAAATTTAATATTCGGTTTACAGTGAATCACGAACTCTGATAACATCTTTATTACCCACACTGAAGCGATATTAAAAAAAAGACTTTGCAATTCGAAGAATTTCTGACTCTTTTAATGTTAAAGTCATTTTTTTTTGGTTACTTAGCTTTTTCAATTTACATTGTTTCAGAATGTTATTTTCAAAAGAATGAAAATATTATTTTATTAGTAAATGAGTTAATCATTATTTAAGCAACCACGTGTTACCTTTTCAGTATAATTTTTTTAATGATAAACTATACAAAAATCTCCTATTTTTTTTACTAATGAACTAAAATAATGTTCAAATCCCCAAAGGAAAACAGGGAATCGTAGCTTTAAAACGTTACCTTTAAAATTATTTCGTTTGTGTTCCTTGGATTTCCCATTACCGACATGGGATAAAAAATCGTCTGTCAATTTGTTGGTTTTTTCTTCCACTTCGAATTGTACAAAACATTTCAACTTCGGCAAGAAGTTTAAATTCACTAGGAAATAAAATATAAAGTTTTCATGAACATATTCAAACATTTATAGCAGGAATTTATTTTAATCCTTTCGATACATTTGACAAGTGAGACTTGTCATCGATATGAATAACCAAATTTACAGATGACGAATCTGACTCGTCGTAGGAATTTAACATATGCATGGTATTTTTCTTGCAGTAATGTGCATGGGGATACGTTGCACGAAAACACTTTTTTATCGATTTATATTGTGTGAGGAAATCTTTTTAACTGTAAAAAAACTTGAGTGAAAAATATACATTATACATTTTTAGATCAAATAAGAATTTTTTTTTAAGAATTCAAAGTTGGAAAACATAAAATTAAACAATAATCTATAAACAAAAAAAACAAAAAACAAAAAAAACAAAAAAAAAACAAAAACAAAACATTAAACAAAAAACAAGGAAAGAAAAGATTTATTTGTAATTGTTACATGTTTTAGCAATCATCAGCAATGGCATTCTAAGCAATGCAAGCAAACATTTTCTAGTTCTAACATCTGAAATTCTTACTTGAATTCATCGATGAAAATTGCGCTGGAATAGTTTGTTCTGAAGGACTTTCTACTGTGAAACCTAACAGCTCCCCAGTAACTGATGTTGCGCGTGCCTTCATTGGGAAAGAGTAAATGTTATTCTTTGGAAGAGGAAGGCTGTAGAAATTGTTCTCAGTTCTGTCTAAGCATTTCCAAGCGTCATCTTGAAACATCTCCATGGCGACAATCGGTAACCTAGAAAAACGATTAGGAGACATAAAAGCTTCAGATGAAAAGTTACTTTAAAAAAACCGGACTCCGTAGCTTTGGTTTATTTTAACAGATAGATTCTGCTAACTAAATATTTTTAAGTCAAGTAAGTGAAGAAATATAATCGGCAACATACCTTGTATTCTTAAGTTGAATTTCCATTTTCCGATCTGCACAATTATTTATCTTCACTCTGAGCAATCCATTAGACCCAGTTAACTGTGGACATTCAATTGCTTCATAAATTACGTCGTGTATACCATCACCATCCTTGTACATTCTTATATCTCCTAAAATAATGTTTGGAGCATCTATGGATAAATCCAAGTTTTGGTTTCCTATCGTTTATTAAATATTTTTTTCATTTAACTTTTTTCTTATTCTCTTCAAGTTCAATTTTAAAATTTTATTTTCCAAGTTTAGTAATAAAAAAAGTGAAATTGAATAAAATTGAAAAAATGAATCAAATTGAATAAATAAAATCGAATCAAAATAAAATTAAAATAAAATTGAGAAAAAAAAAAAAAAAAATGAAGATAGGTAAGTCTTATGTTAACAAACATTGATAATAAAAAATTTCTTACCAATATTGCAATGCGAACATTCGTCAACCACTGTCGCGAAATAAGTCTTGTCAGCATCGTATGAAAAACCGCTTCGCTTAGTTTCATACCTAGGACTAATTTTTAAGCAACTCCCACACATAATTGACGAAATAAAATCATATGGACCTACAGCAACTGGAACCCAGCCATACATATTTTGAATAGGTGGTAATGGATCTAGTTGGCATGCTGTCACGCCAATGGGATATTCGCCCATAAAACTCAGCTAAATAATAATGTTTATCATTTAGTTACGTACTTTGACCGTCAAATCATTTGTAGTAAAATAAAGATCATAAAAATAGTCGAGAAGAAATGTTTTCATAAATGTCTCATCGACTTGCCTTTCCTGTATATCTTTTTGTGAACCGGTCTTTTAGTTGCTGCATGTCATGCGGGGTGGTTCTTCGTTCGTTGATAATACCACACCGTTGCACTAGTTCATCGCCAATGTCGATAACGCTCTGTGAAACCAGACACCGTTATGAAGGAAAAAAAATGCCACATGATTATTTTAACTTAAACATTATCAAAAAGCAAATAAAACTTTGAGTAATCAGAGATAGATAATAGAATACGTTGAAATCAAAAATATATAAAAAATTCTATTATCTATCTTTGAGTAATTAGAGATAGATAATAGAATACGTTGAAATCAAATACAGTGGCGAGCAAAATAATAGGTGCGAACCAAAAAACTAACAAATACGAGAATATCTTTGAAACAAATAAAATAAAAATTTGAATTTTTATTAGAACTTTTATTTTATTACATAAATAAACAGAAATTAATAAATATTAAGTTATTAAATATATATAATATATTTTAATTTAAAAAAAATAAATTCCACACCGAGCAAAATAATAGGTGTAAAATAAAAAATGAAGATGGAGGTCAATAGGGTTGCAAATTATTAATATTTTGTTGCATACCCTTTATTTTTTAATACTTCCGTGCATCTTGACGGCATTGAATCCACTAGTTTTCTGCAAACTTCTACAGGAATGCTGTACCAAGCCTCCTGGAGCATCATCCACAGTTCATTTCTATTTTTTGGATTTTGTCCTGAAATTTTAAGTTTTAACTGGCTCCATAAATTTTCAATAGGATTTAGATCCGGTGACTGAGGTGGCCATTCTAAAACTTTTACATTATTGGTCGTAAACCACTCTTTCGCAACTTTGGATGTATGTTTTGGGTCGCAGTCCTGTTGGAAATGCCAAATTATCGGCATATTTTCTTCGGCAAATGGCAACATGACATTATTTAGTATGTCTACGTATGTATATTGGGTCAAAATATCTTTGATCCAAAAAAGTGGCCCCACACCGTACCAGGAAAAGCAACCCCACACCATTATATTTCCTCCGCCGTGTTTCACTGTTTTCGCAGTGAAGCGAGGTGAAAGTTCTTGCTTTGATGGTCATCTTACATACTGTTTTCCATCAGAATTAAATAAATTAATCTTAGTTTCATCACTCCACAAAATATTACGCCATTTTTTGGTCATATCTGGTCCCCGCCAAGCAATATGAATTTTTGCAAAAATTTTTCTTTTCATAATGTTCTTTCTACCAAGTAATGGTACTTTCCTCGGAGTTCGAGCTGGCAACTTACTTTCTAAAAGCCTTCTTCTAACTGTCCAAACACTAATATTTTCATTAATTTCATTTAAAATTTTTGTTGCTGGCTTGAATGGGTCTTTTTTTGAAATAATTGTAATGTGATCATCCGTACGCTGACACGTTTTGCGTGGTCTTCCTCTATTCTCACGTGATTTTTCTGGTTTTAAGGCATTTGTAACTTTATTTTGAGAACATCCCATCGTAACTGAAATTTCCTTGTAAGTTTTTCCTTGTTTTCTTAAATTTCTAATAAGTTTTCTTTCTATCGCTGTGCAATGTTTTCCTCGTCCCATTTTATATCTAATTCTAATTCAATACAAATATGAAATGTTATTATTTTATATAAGTTGCATAAATATTGACCTTACCTTTATATCAACAACAAATAAAAATAATAAAATGTTTTTAATCTTACAGCAAACAGGTTAAAATAAGCACACACCTATTATTTTGCTCCACCAAATTTGTAGGTTAAATATATAAATAGGGTATTCCCCTCATAAATTTGTAAGAAATTGGAAATATACTGCTCTCTGTTATAATGAAATAAGCATAGTTTGTGTAGCAATCAGTTCCTAGATGTCACTTTATAAAATATACTGTAAAATGTCAATTTAAGTGAAATTTATTATTCACACCTATTATTTTGCTCGCCACTGTATATATATATATATATATATATATATATATATATATATAAAATGATAAGAAAACTCACTTTACTAATAAGTAGGTATTTTGTTTAATAAATTATATTTTGGCGAGAGTTAAAGGCAAACTAACGTAAGCAACCTCCGTTCTTATATCAAGTTGCCGGCCGGCCGAATTATTGCCGCTGAACAGCTTATCTTATGTAACGGTTATAAGAACTGTTACATCAACTTTTTAGATGTTACAGTTATTTAAAGTATCATTCAGTTTTATAGTCGCACCAATGTTTTGGTTGAAATTCATATTTAAATTCAAAATTACGTGGTATAATTCGTGTATCACATGATGGGAAAAATATTACGTTAGAAAGAGGATATCATTAGAAATTAACAATAAATTCGAGAAATATCAAGAAATTGATGTCTCATTTCTATGGAACATATGTAATTTTTTACAAAAACAGCATAAAAATTCAACGTTTTTTTTGTTTTAATATTTTGTTACTGCTTCTTTGCATTTAATACGATAAACTTCTGTCGGCATACTTCCAATTTAATTTTGCAAATCTTCAGTTTCCATAGTTTCCCAACAATCAGAAATAGCTACTTTCAGGGCATCTACGCTATCAAATTACTTTTTAGTTAAAATTTGTCTCACAATGATAACCCACACATTTTTAATAGGATTTAGATCAGAACTTGGATCTGACCTACACGTCAAATTGATTTTCTTAGTTTTTAGCCATGCTTTCATCTCCATATATAACTTGGTTTCCAGCGTTGTCTTAAAGTTGTTAAACAAATGGCGTTAGTTTTTCTAATTTACAGCGATTATTGTTCTTAAACGGAATCATGGTTAAAAACTGTGTGACGTCTCCACTTTTCTAAACTAAATTTAACTTTGCAGTTGCAGAAAAAGCTAAGCCTGACCATTAACAAACCTCTTTCAAAATTCCATGTTGAAAAATGTGTGTTTCTTTTCTCAAATCATGCCAACATCAATCCAATCCATCAGGACCATCAAAATTTAACTTCTTTTAATTCGAAAAGATTACCTAAAATTTTTTATTGGAATTAAAAAACGTTTTTCATATTTTAATATTTTCATAATAATAAACTTAATATAATCTGGTAGGATTCACATTATCAAGTTAACTGATCACCAACGATAAATTTCACGTACAAATTTTATACGATTTTTTTTGTGAATGAGTTTCAGATTAGGTGCCTTATTGATTTTAGCTCGAACAAAGTTTCGACTTTCATGAATAATTCTTACTTAATATGAGACAAAGATTTAGTTGATATATGATGCCAATCTTATTATTTCACGTCTCTCGTACACTTTACCATGTTTAAACGGATTTTTCAAGAAATATCTGAAAAGATGCTCTAATCTATTGAGTCTCCTAGCAATTTCTTACTTTTCAAATTTTTCTTCATGAAAGCCTAATGTTTTGCCCTTTTTTTATGTCGGTTAGAGCCTTTCCTCGAGACATTTTCACCAATCACTACAAATCAATTACTAGAATTGACGTCAAGTCCTAAAAACTTTATCAAAACTCACATGCGTCCATAGAAACAAGACGGATAAAAAAACTGACATGCGTCTAAAGAAACGAGGCTAAAAAGTTAATAATGAGGTTTTTTTATAAAATTAAACGAATTATCAAACAACTAAATGGTGAATTACGATTCTTTTATGACACTTATTAAACTTGTGTCAGGGAATATTTTTGATTAACTTGGAAACATTAAAAATTGAAAAATTAACTGTTGCCTATAAAACTGAAACGGTAGTGTACCTTCTAGTAAAACTAAATTCATTTTTGACCGATTAACAATTATAAAACATTAAAAATTGAAAAATTAACTGTTGCCTATAAAACTGAAACGGTAGTGTACCTTCTAGTAAAACTAAATTCATTTTTGACCGATTAACAATTATAAATGTATATTTATGTAACTGTTTATAAAATTCGGGTTACATTTATGAATTAACCTACCTCGGTGTAACTCCTTTGTATATAGACCATAAATGTGTAACATAGCAACACAATAAAATACATAATTTATAATAAGAAGTTACCCCTTGACAAAAGATTTCATCGTAGATATATTATAGCTAACTAAAGAATTGCGCTCTCAAACATCTGCAACGTGAACATTCGGTATGATGAAATGAGAGGTTTACACCTTGTTTGTTTCAGACTTTAATTCATCAAATCTCCAGCGTTGCCAGTATGGCTTAACTATGCGTTGAAAATGTCTTTATTCAAAATACACTGAAAATACACTGAAAACGTTCTATATGTATTCATGAATTATTATACAGACGGGAGTGGGGTATTTACCCCTCACCTTAATAATGGTAGCAGTTAGTCTTTATCAAATCTCTGTATCAAAAATCATCCTGCATGCGGACGGCAAATGAATAGTAAATGGCTCTATGCTTGAGTACAATAAATTCCGAGGACTATTTTGCTTTCGTTACTTTTTATTTTTTACATTTCTTTCACGTAGGAGAAATTAATGGTTAGCTGATGATATAAAAAAGTGACACAAAATAAAAAATTGGCGAAAGAAGGTAAATAAGTCCAACATTTTTCTTTCAATTTCTCATGAAATTTGATATTTGTGAATTTAATATAATTCTATTAATGTAACTTCTGTAATTCTATATATATATATATAATATATATATATATATATATATATATATATATATATATATATATATATATATATATATATATATATATATATATATATATATATATATATATATATATATATATATATATATATGTAATGCAGTCTATACACAAAAGTAATATTCATCGTCAGATTTTAAATGTCATAGTGAAAGAAGAAAATCATTGAAAAGAATTCTCCTGCTATTAAAATATCAAAATTTTACACATAGCATTTCAATCAGTAAATAACAGTTCTTGAAATGATTTTTTATTTTCAAATCCAGTTTAGTGTTACACATCATATCTTTAAAAAATATATTCAGATCTCTTTAATTTTCTTTTTAAATATAAATTTTAAAAGTTGAATTTAATGGAAAAAATAATGAATACAGAAATTTTTTTTTTAAATTTTTTACAGAGAAAAATCTTAAAAAACCGTTCTTTACATACATAGTACAGCTATTGACGAAAGTTTAAACGATTGCAGAATTTTTATCAAGTATGTTTGGTTTTTGTTTAATAAAAAAAACTGTAAAATGATGTCGAATTAATTTTTTTTATTTATTAAAGAAAAAGTAATTAGCTTTAAAATGAGTATCAACATATTATAAAAATTTTAATATTTAGTTAGAAAAAAACAATTACAAAAAATCATCTAGGAAAAATAAGAAGCACAAAAATTTAAACGAATTGCAACATTCGAACAAAAAATTAAAAAAAAAAGCAAAATTAATATTTAAAGTGTCCTCCTTTGTTTTTATAGCAAAGATAAACTCGTTTATGCATTGATTCAACTAATTTCATGCACATCACGCGAGGTACCTTCAGCCAGTACTCATTCAAAAGTTGTTTCAAATGCTGCGTTGATTAAACTTCATAGTATGTCAGTTGATTGTTGATCCAAGACCAAATATTTTCAATTGGGTTGAGATCTGGTGATCTAGGGCACCAGGGCATCACATTGAACTTTTTTTTCAAAAATATTCTTTGATTGAGTGAGCTGTGAGAGCTAAAGCTGCCTGATGATGTTGCGATAAATTTTTTGATTGTAATTGACTCATTTTGACTTTATTTAAAAATAAAAAAAATTTTCGCCCCGGATTTAACACCTGATGACTAAAAAATGAGACAACTTTAAAATTGTTATTATAGCCATAGTTACATAGCTATCAAATTTAATTTAAAATAAATTAATAAACAATTATATGATATTCAAAAATATATATTTATTGGTTTTCAATAACATCATTAAAAGCAATTCGACCTAGACAAACTGAAGTCATTGAGGCATAACGTTTTGCCACTTCCGGATCCATTTTGTTAAGACAATTCACGATACGCCGTTTGAGTTGAGGAATGGTTCTTGCTTGCCAATTAGCCTCGTAGACTAAGCGTTTCAACTGACCCCAAAAGTCCTCAATCGGTCGAGCTTCTGATACATTGGGTGGATTTTTTACCTTTGGCAGGTATTTGATGTTATTGGCATCGAGAAAAGAAACCACTTCATTTGCATAGTGCGAGCTAGCTAAATCTGGCCAGAACAAGTATTCTTCATTTTTATAATATTCATCAATGAAGGGTATTAACCGCTTGCGGAGACATCCGATGTATGCTTGTTTGTTGATTGCCTGGCTACTTTCAAAAAACATTGGTTTTGAAGTCCCTTTGGGCGATATAATCAAAGAGACTAGCACCTTTTCCTCGTACTTTTTCTTTCTTTTGAATTTGACGTCGCTAGTTGTAGATGACACGTTGCTAGAATAGAAGCCATCGTTGCCAGCCAATGTTGTATTCGCATATGTGAAATATGATTCGTCATCCAAGACAAAATCAAAATTCCTAAAATTGCGATATATATGCCGACACAAAGGTTTGATTCGAGCTAGTTGGCTTTCGCTTCGATGTGGAATCTTTTTCTTCTTGTAATATCTAATATTTATCTTGTTTTTAAGAATTTTGGATATATACGATTGGTCACAATTGAATCTTCGAGCTACTTGACGTTGTGAAACACCGTGATGATGATCAAATGCTTTTTTCAATTGGTCTATGTGCTTTTTGTCCATTTTTTCGCTTTTGGACCGCTTCCTTTTTTTCGTTAATAGCCTAAATTTTTATCTACACGTTCTAGAGCACGATACATGGTCGCTTTCAATGCTCCTTCATCTAGAAAGTGTTTTACTGTGAAGATTTTCGGCTTTTCCAGATGCGAAGTTCTAAATTGGCAAATGCGTTTTCTTAGGTCTTCTTGCAAACTTGTTTTATACGGAGCCATTTTATTTAATATTTTAAAACTATAATATAATTTTAATAGAGTATTAAATTCCCTATTAGTATACTAATTTATTTCAATTGCATGATTATGAATAGCATACATATATTGATTTAAACTTTGTCTCATTTTTTAGTCATCAGGTGTTATCAATTAATTAGCTAATAATTGATCCTAAATAAAATCGTTTAAACTTTTTTGACACCTCTTAATTTGTATCACCTACCTTTCCATGAAATTTCTGAGTAAACAGTGATGAGTCGAAACCTACTTTTTTTAATTTTATTAACAAATAACCTATATACCAAATTAGAAAAAAAACTATTTTCAAATCTATTTCCGTTAGATTTTTATTCAAGAAAAACTGAAGATTAGATCTTAAAATTCTGTAATCGTTTAAACTTTCGTGAATAGCTGTATTAAAGGAATGAAACTATTACAAACATAAATATTATTATAAAAAAATTAATTAATTATAATTATTAAAAAAAAATAAAGTACATTCTTTTTTTAGTTGCACTTAGCTTTTGGACATTTTTAATTGCACTAACCCTGTTGGCTATTAACCTATTTTTGGCATGTTAATACTGGAATATTATATAAACCCTGCTGGTATGCCTAAAGTGGCGGTAGGTTATCCCCTATGCATATGGAAGCATTATTTCTTCAAGTATAAACCTCAGCTGTCTGTTATTAAGTGAATTGGATCAACATCAGATGACGAGAGACATCCCCACAACAAACATTTATGCACTTTTAGTAAAATGTGGGTTAAAATCTTTATTTGACAGTCTGCGTACATAATGTTTACCATCAGATTAAAAAATAGTAAGTTTAGTTTCATCTATCCACGAAACAGTTCATATTTGACCCTAGGGAATATTTACGGCAAAATTCTTTTTTGCTTCACGAATAAACAATTTATCATCTCCACAAAATGTTTTTTTCCCCGAACATTAGCTTCAACTTATTTTGACAATAATGGCAAAAGCTCTGTAACTAGACATAATGGACTTTATACCTCTCATTGGACATTCAGTTGAAGATATTACTGGAGCAAGACTACCAAGTGTGAGAGATGTACTGAGGAATCTATTTTTCAACATCAAAAAGAAAAAAATGATTGTTTCTAAAAGTGCTAGTATCACATTCCATAATGTAGAACAATTCTGGAAAAAATGCAGACTGTCGACACAACAGAAGGCTAACATTGTTAAAAAGAATTAAAAACTGTATGAAGAACATCTAAACATCATGAGAAACATGAAAAGAAGCAGCAATAAAAACAAGATCATGCTTTGTTGTAAAGCTATATGACTTATTTGACATTAGTTAAGTTGACTCAATGTCAATGGTAAAAATGGAAGAAGATAGGGAGTTCATAAGACTGCAGAAAGAGAAAAGAATAGGAACCATTGGAGGCATACACAAGACACTGGCTAATAAAGAAAGAAAAGCTGAGGAGAAGCAAAAGAAAAGAGAGGCCTACCACATGTCAAGAAAAGAAGAATAAGAGAAGCAGTTCGAAAAGGTGACATTACAGCTATTCACGAAAGTTTAAACGATTACAGAATTTTAAGATCTAATCTTCAGTTTTTCTTGAATAAAAATCTAACGGAAATAGATTTCAAAATAGTTTTTTTTCTAATTTGGTATATAGGTTATTTGTTAATAAAATTAAAAAAAGTAGGTTTCGACTCATCACTGTTTACTCAGAAATTTCATGGAAAGGTAGGTGATACAAATTAAGAGGTGTCAAAAAAGTTTAAACAATTTTATTTAGGATCAATTATTTGCTAATTAATTGATAAATCCGGGGCGAAAATTTTTTTTATTTTTAAATAAAGTCAAAATGAGTCAATTACAATCAAAAAATTTATCGCAACATCATCAGGCAGCTTTTAAATTTTAAAAAATCAACTTGAAATATTGTAAATTTCAAATTATTTTCAATTGCGTGCAAATGGGTTGCAAAGCAGTTTCTAGTGAGATCAAGTGGCAAGTTATTGGTATGGCGAGGACAAAAAATCACACAAACGTTCAAATAGGCAAAATACTTAACGTTTCTGAATCTTGCGTTCGAAAAACCATCAAAACCTGGGAACTTACCAAGGGCATCTCCGACATGCAGCGTACTGGGAGACCATCCAAACTCAGCAACCGTGACAAAAGTGGTATATTCAGAATGAGCAGAGAAAACCCCAGACTCAGCTACAAAAAGCTTGCACAAATCTTCAACGACTTAAAAAATTATCCAAAAGTTAGCAGAGAGCTCGTGAGACGAACATTGTTGGACAAAGGTAATGGAACGTAAACAGCTGCTAGAAAACCTATTCTTTCAATCACGGATAAACGTAAACGACGAGTGTGGTCCAAAGAAAGGCTGGACTGGTCTGTAGAACAGTGGGCAAATGTTATTTGGAGTGATGAAGCTAATTTTCAAGTCGTAAACCGCAAGGGAAGAATGTGAAAAGATTTGCAACTGAGAAATATTCAGACAGGTTTTTGCAACATCGTCGACAAGGCGGTGGAGGTTCGGTTGGCATCTGGGGATGTTTTTCTCACAAAGGTATAGGCTTCTGTGAGCTGTACAAAGGCTGAATTAATCAATACAATTACAAGAACACATTGGAAACGTGTTTAAATCCATCAATCAGACACTTGTATGGCAAAAGCAAGCAATTCATCTTTCAACAAGACGGGGCTTTGGCTCTCACAGCTCACTCAATCAAAGAATATTTTTGAAAAAAAAGTTCAATGTGATGCCCTGGTGCCCTAGATCACCAGATCTCAACCCAATTGAAAATATTTGGTCTTGGATCAACAATCAACTGACATACTATGAAGTTTAATCAACGCAGCATTTGAAACAACTTTTGAATGAGTACTGGCTGAAGGTACCTCGCGTGATGTGCATGAAATTAGTTGAATCAATGCATAAACGAGTTTATCTTTGCTATAAAAACAAAGGAGGACACTTTAAATATTAATTTTGCTTTTTTTTTTAATTTTTTGTTCGAATGTTGCAATTCGTTTAAATTTTTGTGCTTCTTATTTTTCCTAGATGATTTTTTGTAATTGTTTTTTTCTAACTAAATATTAAAATTTTTATAATATGTTGATACTCATTTTAAAGCTAATTACTTTTTCTTTAATAAATAAAAAAAATTAATTCGACATCATTTTACAGTTTTTTTTATTAAACAAAAACCAAACATACTTGATAAAAATTCTGCAATCGTTTAAACTTTCGTCAATAGCTGTACAAGCAGAAAATTCATCAACAAAGCGAAATTCGGATGATAGCAATGAAGATGATGAAGTCCAACTCAGTGGTAGTAGTCCTGAGAAAATCAGAATATTTTCACCACAAATGTGCTCCATATTAGAACAAACAGCTGCATTTGAAAGTCCACAATGATTGTTGCTTCAGTTTCAAATGAAGTTGGACCAATCAATCGTTACTTTGGCCAATGTTGTATTATCTAAAAGCACTGTGAATCGAGACAAGAACAACGGAAAAACAGAGCTCATCAAATTAAAGCTTCTTTTGTTCTATAAAAGTGTGTGGTACATTGGGATGGCAAGCTCTTGCCCAAGAAAAATGACATTTCAAATGATCTAATGGATTATATACCAGTATTACTGACTTCGATTGCTAATGGAAATGTGAAGCTGTTAGGAGTTCCAGCTCTTTCTTCTGTATATGAATTGCTTTATTTTTAAAATGCACATTCAGAGGTTACTGGGATGTGCTGTGATACAACAGCGGCCAACAATGGACACAAAGCAGGGGCAGCAATACTGATAGAAGAGCTGTTGGGGAGAAGTTTACTCTGGCTGAGCTGTAAGTTGCTCTCTAATGACTTTACAATATGGATTGAACCCTCATCTGGTGCCGACATACCTATATTTGAGAAATTTAAACAAGCCTGGTCTATGTTTATTTATCAGATTAAAAAAGACGCAGCAAAGCCTCTGATACCAGTCATAGCTGAGGTGAGACACTTCATCACACAACAGTTGGAAATTTCACATTTCAGAGATGATTATCTTGAACTTTTACAGCTCGCAGGTCGCAGTATGAATTGACATGGAGGTAAGCTACACTGCTAGTTTCAGTGATTTTTACTACCAAAGTTGTCAATACATAAAAGTTTAAACAATTCAAAAATTTCAAGGTGACAATCAGAAGACCAGGAGTCTTCAATAGAACCCGCTGGGGTTCAATTGAAGGCTCCTGGTCTTCTGATTCAAAAGCTAAATCTAAGAAGCAGGACTGAAGATGATGCCTTGTCATTCCTGGTATTTGAGCCCAGAGCTGGCATCACTATGTTTGTTGTTGCAGAAGATTGAAGCAGTCCAGAAAGCAACACTTGTCAATAGTATGACATCAGAGAGGGGAGCTCACTTGATCAAGACATTACCAGCTTGCATCGAGAACTAACAGCTGTTGTCATCATTCTTCAGTACGCTAGGCCTTCCTGCATGTCAGTCCTGATACTTGGCCAAAATATTGCACACCTCCCATGTGTAAAATGATTGTGCAGAGTGAAGGGTTTAATTCATCTTGCAAAGATGAAGAACAGAAACAATTTCTGTTCAAAAAAGTGGAAAATGAGTCGAATATAACCGCTGCCACCACCCGCCAGAACGTTGTGAGAACGAAGTCACCTGAGTCTTTAATACGCTATAGCTGTCGAGGATTCAATCACATTGCAAAGAATTGCACAGCCCCCAAAAAGAACGTCCGGTGTTTCAAATGCGGAGAGAGAGTGCACAAGTGGCGGCAAAATGCACAAAGCAGCAGGAAAACAAGGAGGAGAACGAGCGGTGTGCGCTAACTCGCTCTCGAATACCCGTGGATTAAGCACACTTGTGGTCACTCAAATCAAGGTGGATGGAAGAAATGTGAGAACTATTGTCAATATTGGATGTTCAACGACGATTATTTTTCAAAAACTGGTTTTGAACGATCGACTGGAGCAATCGAGCGATGTAAAGGTTACAATACTCGGAAGCGAAGTTAAAAAACGTGTTGAAACGGCAACATTTTCCCTTGAGGTTGGCAATGTCTGCGCGCGTGACCAGGTTTTAGTGACAAGTTTTCGACCCTTTGGAGCAGATCTAATGCTTGGAATGAGTTCAATACGGTTGCTAGGAGGGCTTATCATTCTTCCGTCTGGCAAAGCAAGTTTTGGGGGGAATGTGTGCGCGATGGTAAAAAACGAAGAAAAAACACGACTTGAAAATTAAGAAACGGGACCACGAAGCAGTGTTCGATGGAGTGGATAGGATAGTTAAGTAGATATGGAAAAACGGGGACAATCCGAATTTATCTGCGAATATAGTAGCCCATTACGCAGTTCCAGAAGACGTTAAGCAAGAGAGTGAGAGCAAATTACGGGCTTGGATAAAGCAAGGATGGTTAGTGGAATATGATGAACATATGATGGGACTTTCAAAGGGCCAGCTACCACTAATGGCGGTGGTTCAACTAAGTTTGGCCGGTGTTAGGCTGGAGAGAAACCAATTAGTTCATTGAAACATTTACAAGAGATTGAAACGTCTGTGCTGAGAAGTTGAGGCAGTGGAGACGAATTGGTAACAAGCTAGCAATTATTGAGTTGCAAAAAGCATATCTCCAGCTGAAAGCGGATGAGACACTATGACCGTATCAAACGGTGATGTTTAAGCACAAACGGTATTGTTTGACGTGACTTGGCTTTGGACTTAATGTGGTATCGATGATCATGAAATGAGTAGTGAGCGCCATTGTTGATTAAGATGACAAAGTGAAAAAAGGGACATCGACATTCGTAGATGATATTTTTATTGATGAGAATGTGGTTGACATGAAATACGTTAGAAAACATTTTTCTAAATTTTAAAAAGTAAGGATGGCGAAAGGATCAATGTTAGTGGGGCACGAGTGCTTGAATTGGCCGTAAAAAAGGTTGGCGGAAAACTAATGTGGTCGAGAGGCAATCGGCTGGAGGAAATTCCGCGGAAATTATCAAGGAGGACGGTTTTCTTCATTTGTGGGCAGGTCGTGAGTCACTTGCTGGTGTGCAGTTAGTTGCGTGTTGTGTGCAACATTATTAAAAGGAAGGTATTTTCTTTGAGAAATAGGTAGGATGATGAGGTCCAAGATATTGGGGTGAGGTGTGTGCTTGAAGAAGTGTTGAAGAGGGTGGGAGAAAATGAACCTGTTAGTGGAGAGTGGGAGGTAAGTAGTGATGAGGGAAAATTATGGGTTGATGCTAGCTCTTTGGCATTAGGAGCTCTTGTTCAAATTGAAGGAGTCACCGTTGAAGATGCAAAATGGCTGAGTAAAGACAGATCTGAAGTTCACATAAATATGGCATAGCTGGACGCCGTACTACGCGGTGTTAACATGGCTTTGGCTTGGAAGCTCAATAAACAACAGTTGTTGGGACGCTCCGTGACGGTTTTTCACTGAATTTCTGATGCTGTAGCCAGAAAGTCCAGACTGAGATCAAAAGCGGCAGCTGAACTGCTTATACGGCGAAGAGTGAACTTGTTCCGGGAATTGGTTGACGACTATAACTTGGAGGTCAAGGTAAATCTGATATCATCGAAGGACAACTTAGCCAACTAATTAACTAGAATAACTTGTCAGTGGATGAGAATCTTAAAACTTAACGACATTATGAATTGTTTAAAGTTTAAAGCCGCTACTGTCCTTCGGGGAATGGCATCATTGAGAGAAAACACCGAACTGTCAAGAGAGTGGCATAGAAATCAAATATTTCGATATCAGAAGCTATTTATTGGTGCAACGTCTCAATTGACAAAGAGGGAGCGAGTCCGATGAAAAAACTGCACAACTATGCTGAAAGAGTCAAAGGATTGGACAAAAAGGCTGAGTTGTCAATGAACGTACCTGAAAACTCACGATTTAGCAAGAGTTTGTGGCTGAAACCACCCGAGACACGGTGTGTAACAAAATGGCGTCCAGACACCATTACTCGGGATGTATTGGAATAAATAGTCGAGGTGGACAAGATGCCGCGCCACGTGAAGCATATCAGAACGAGAAGTGGAACGCAAATTCAATTAAACAGCGAATCATCTGGAAGCTGGCGACGAGGTCCGGGAAACCGAAGTGCACCTGCGTAGCAGCAATCGAGAACAAAGAATACCCCTTCGTTACTCTGAAGGTAGTTTTTCTTGATTGTGATCCCTGAGGATCAAAGAGGAGTGTAATTAAATTGCGTGGAGAAAACTATGTAAAGCGTATTTGTTTGAAGTTTCCTTGAAATATTGTAAATATAGTTTGAGCGGTTTTTTAAATGGGCGTTTTTTAGGTACTCTGTAGAGTACAAATTAAATACGAAATTTTTGTAAAGACAGTTTTTTTAATGAGTAAAGCTAGAATGGCATCACATAAGACATTTCAAAAAAAAAAAAAAGATTTTATTAGTGCAAAACATGTCATTTTGCACTAATAAAATAAAACTGGATAAATGTTGTTTTTGAAGGATCGTTTAATATTGTTAAAAAATTGTATTCACTCCTATTCCTGATAACAACCGTCCCTCTGATTTGATGAAAACGGTTTGGTATGGCGTTGTTTCTGATTCGCTTAAAGGTGAAGTGAAGCATTCTGGTCCTTTAGGTCATATAAAAGATCGTGGTCCTCCATATGAAGCCTTTTACTCTACGCTAGCGGATGCCCTCAAAGGCAATAAGAAGGTTCGTTCATCCCGAAGGAAGAAAAGGTTGGCACCAGCGAGGCTTTCACGTTAAGTATGGCGGAGCAGCCCCCCAATTCCGAACCGTCCGCGTCTCCCGATTTCGTTATCGAAAGAAGCTTTGATCCTTCTAAAGGGTATTATGATGAACATACACTAGAAACTTCGTTATATTTTTATATTAGTTCAACTTCTTCTACTGCTAATGATATTTATTATTTTCCTGTTGATTATCCTAATATTTTATTTTGTAGAAACTTAGAAGCCGTATGAGAGATTAAGTTAACAAAATACTGTCAATACATATTCTATCATCTATAGATTATGACTAAATGAAGAAAAAGCTTTTTTTTCGTCAAGTAATTGAAAACTTATATAAGACTTGTATCTGCATGTTCTTTGCATCAGCAAACTTTCTCCCGATTGTTTGCCTCTTGCTTGTTTTTTGCACGCACAAGTTGTAATTTTTGCATTCTAAGCTAAAATTTTGGCTTCATTTTCTATATATGTATTTTAGTAAATCTATTTAATCAAAAAAATTATCCTTAAACATTTTAGAATATGTCAGTCAGATGAGTGATGCAGAATTTACATTAAATTGCAGAGAACTTACATTAGATTGCAGAGAACTTACATTAAATTGCAGAGAACTTACATTAGATTGCAGAGAACTTACATTAGATTGCAGAGAACTTACATTAGATTGTAGAGAACTTACTTAAAACGCCAAAACAACTAAAAAGTTAAAAACTTTAAGTTTAAACACAATGTCAGTTTCAATAAATTCTAAAATAGTTCATCTTTTAAAAAGGTTACTGATTTTTAACACGTAAAAAAATATAATATAAGCTTGGTTCAAAACATTGCTAGGGCATATTTAGAATCAAGAGACATTTTTTACTTTATTGATTAAGCAATCAATGATGTAACCAATCAAATGTAAGCAATTAATAAAGTGACAAAATTGAGAACACATGTAAAATCCAAAAAATGTTGTTTTGTAAACACTAATATTGTATTTGGGCTGCCTATTCTGTGGGATTTGTGCAGATCAGATGTTTCTTTCAAGCATCAGATGTTTGTTTCAAGACTAAGTTAGCAGTAACTACTTTTATTTAAAGCAGACTAAGTAATACTTTTAATAATTAATATTTAACATTTATAAGTAATATTAAGTCACGCTAAAGTTCAAGCCCATGATTTACTGATTGCAAAGATACAACCAATTATATGAATGCGGTTTTTGACCGAAAAATTTTAAAGTTTCTGTTGACAATAACAACAAAATTATTCCTAAAACAGTAATCAAACCAAATCAACCATCAAACTACCAGCTACACAAATTTAAAACAGTTTTCTGCAAAAGCAAAGGATAAAAAAGTTATTGAGATATGCTTTTTGTGAGCTTTTTGCGGTACCAGTAACGGTTTTTAAAAGATCTTTCCGAGATCGTCATGAACCTCTCCTTATCGTCTTGTGTTTGAAATAAATTTCCCAATAAATTTGGGATCAAAAAGAAATTCTCCTTATCGTCTTGTGTTTGAAATAAATTTCCCAATAAATTTGGGATCAAAAAGAAATTACTTAGAGAAAGAATTAGGAAACAACACGAATGATAAAATCACCCAATATGCAAAAGTAATTAACAATTTACACCATGAAAAGAACTTGACAGAACTTAATTATCATCACAATTAATATAGGTTCAAAACATTTAAAACTGAAATCAATCATAAGCTATTGAGTTTAAAAGTAAATCATAGTAATAGTATCATATATTGCAAGAAATAGTTTTGAGAATTTACCGGCCAGTGACATTTCGTACTCTAATTTATAAACATTATGAGATGTTAGTATGAGATGGCACAAGGAATCGGTCTAATGGTCGTGATCAACGGTGATATGAACACTCCTATTTATAAGGACATTTTAGAAAACAATTTACCTTATGCTGAAAAAGCATTACCGCAAAACTGGAGATTTCAGCAGGACGATGACCCAAAATGACTAGCCAAGTTGTTAAACACGGTGGTTTTCTGTGATAAACTTGAGAGTTTTAAACTTGCTTTCTCAACACCGGACTTAAACCCAATAGAACGCTTATGGGAAATGCTAGACCGTTCGAAAGCATAGATATCCAAATAAAGCCTGTATTATTCAACTCATTGAAGGAAGAATGGGATAAAAACTCTATCTGCTTGTATTTACCGATTGAGTCAATACCACAACGTTGTACAGCTGTTATCGCTGCAAAGGGTATAGCTACAAAATATTAACATAGAAAATTTAATAAAATCTATCATGGAGCGTGTGGGTAAATAACTTTTCTTATTGTACAAAGTTGCCGTAAACTTTTGCACATATTAATATAACAATTACAACAGTAAATACATTCCCAAACATAAATATTATTTTGCTGTAACATTTTGTTTCTTATATCTCATACTAACATCTCATAACGATAGTAAATTATGAGTCTCTTATTTAAATATCGTAGAATGGGAAATGCCACTTGCCGGAAACTTTTACACGCCACTGTATACAATCATACAGTGATAAGGTTAAATTAGCCTTTCTTCTCTTCGTATAACTACAAAAAAATGTCTGTTCGAAAAAACTAAATAAAGTTTCAAAGTTTCGTTTTCTCACGAATTTCATAGAAACTGTTGTGACCTGTTTTCATCTAAATAAGCCACTTGCGTGTTTTTCTCATGAACCAAAAATATAAGGATGTTAAAAGGAAAGATCTCAAATAATATTCAGATCTCATTTTTTAAAAATATAAATTAAGTACTTTTTCCACTGAACCGTTGAATTGTTGTTGAAAATTAAATACTTTATCGCAATGGCTTTCGCAAGAACACCTAATTTCAAGAGAAAGAAAATGTTACTAACTCTATTTTCTCGAAAAGAACCTTTATTGAGCGACTGAAAGTTAAACTCATAATCAGTTTATACAATCTCAAGACAGAGAAGACTAGACTGAAGGAAAAAAACCAGACGCAGAAAAATAAGGGTTGGTCGTTGACTTTAACAAACGAATCCATTTATTTGCCATTGAACTATAATATTTTCATATTTTACACTTATAAGTGTAAAATGAAATATACGAGGAAATACAGCGAAAGAATATTTTATCACAGAGCAGCTTTTTAAACATTTTTTTACTTTTCTTTAGGATGTTGAATATAAAAAAAAACAACAATAAAAAGAAGATAAGCACAAGATAAAAGAAAAAAGATTTTGAAAAATCCATTAAGATACAAACACAAATAAATAATCACAATATACACAGTTTTTCAATAAACCCACATTCAATAAGAAATATTGAGCTATTTTATCTCGACATATTCTGCAACTCTTTTATAAGAAGGGTTGTACAAAATAAATGAGACCAACAAACCAAACACCAAAAGACTTATTACTAATATGTTTGCAACTATTCCAGCATCTTTAAACAGAGACCATGTTTTAGAATACCTAAAATAAACAAAGAAATTTTTTTTTAAAAATGCAAATTTTGCATGCACATTAATACTATATCCTATTTTCCAAAAGGTTTGGATTGAGCCCTAAAAGTATAACTTGTTACTTTTACATGCACTTTTATAGATAAAGATACTCAAAGTATAAAAAACAAAGACGTTTTTACAAAGTGAAATCAATTCTAACTTTTTAAGCAATAAAATTTGTAAAAGATTACCTTAAGATCCTAAAAACATTTAAAACATCTAAACTCAGTTTAATCAAAAAATTAAAAAGTGTTTAAATAGCTGCTAAATTAAACTAAAAACAAGAAGATTTTATTTGATGGGTCATCAGTTAGTAAAGGAAAGATTAAGTAACTGCTTTACCAATGCATACCATATAACTTTATCAAAAATGTGTAACAAATGCTGGTAATAATTGTATAAAATAACACAAACGTATTAAGTTTATTTTAATTTGCATAGAAAGGCATAGCTTTAAATGTAACAAAGTTTATATAAAGAAAGCATCTTCAACTTACGGACTGAAGAGAATCTTTTCAGTAAAGCCTGTAATACATGCTGCAATAGCCAATGCAAATATAACAATTCCAAAATATACATGAACTTTCAAATACAGTCGTCGATGGTCATCAGAAAATTTTGGGTAAAGAAAACCAACAAAGCCAAATAAAAGCTGAAATTAATATAAAAATTATTTCTATTTTTATAATAATCTTACTATAAGTGTCAGAAGAAATGAACTCTGAAAACTATTTTGCACTACACATTGGTTTAGCATGAAAAAAAGATAACACATGATATAAATGCTTATATACCTGACATGCAAACAAGCTGACAGCACCAATTCCAATCCAACTGTGCAAACTATACATGTTAGGTATTTTATTTGCATTATGAAAATCGAATGCAGCAACTAAACCTAGCACAGCCAGGATAAAGACAGCCAGATGAATCCCACCATGAAGTAATTTAATTTTATACTTTTTCTGGTTACGAAAGACTCTGTAAGCAATCGCAGCTAAGGAAAACACCATAAATAGTAAAATGTTATTTTTTAATTCAAATAAACTAATTGGAAAATACTTGTGTAGTTTTTGAAGCTTCTAACAGTTTATTGCTGTAGCATAACATGAAGTTAGAACTAAATACAAAACTACAAATATATCTTTCAAAAAGCCATATAACAAAAAGACTGATAAGTATTGAGTATTATGTAAATATATATACAGTATAATATGTAATTATAATAGTTGTTGAAAAAGTAAATCTAAGCTGAAGCTCATACTTTTCACTGATGCCAAAATATCATAAGGACAATTTTACAATATACTCAGTCAAAAGAATGAAGAGATATCCAACTGAGCACATGACAAAATTGAATTTTCAGTTCAGAACTTCTTCTTCTTCTTTTTTTTTTTTTTAATTATTGAGTCAATACTCTCTCATTTGAACAAAAAATCAATTTATGACACAGAAATATGGTTTTTTGTATGGGTATTCATGTTAATAAAATAATAAAGTTATAAGTAATCAAATTGAAGTGAAGATAAATTCTCATACAACTGTTTTGGTTTATTTTAAATTCTTACTTTATAAATTTAATATATACCATTTCCATATAGAAGAACCATTCCTGTTACCATGAAAACAGGATGATAATTAAATTGCAGTCCAGTTCCATCCCAAGCAAAACCATGGAAATAGTGTTTAGTCCAATATAAAACTAATACAAAGGACAATATACCAACCAACTCCAAACAAACAACTATTGCATAAAAAATTTTTTTCATCTTTGGATCATCGTCAATATTTTCTAAATGCAGCTTCGTAGATGAGTTAATGTTTTTAGATTCCATCTTTGTATCAAGAAACTAAATAAATTAGTTTTTTACTTATTAAAGAAAGTTATTAGTCAAGCACTATATGTCTACATATCTAAAGAGGGAAATGTAAATTTTACATCTACATATCCGAAGAGAGAAATGTTACTTGTCAAGTAACTTAATATCTACGTATCTAGAAAAAGAGAGAAAATTACATTTCCATAAGTTAAATAGTAATTAAATATTTGTAAATTGATATTAAATATTGATTTACACATAATTACATAATTAGAAATTTTGAGAAGCTTTTTAGCTTACCAAAGAGGTTTCTTGAACATCTTCTTCGTTCTCCATTGTCAGTGTTTTGGCTTTAGTTTATTATTAGGATAAAAGCAACAAAAATAAACATCTGCGGTGAACCATCTGTTGGTTCATAATTCCCGCTGGAAATCCCGATCTTAATTGCAATTTTTAAAAAACATCGATAGCCAGGGGCAGATCCTGACTTATATTTAATAGCCAAAGATGGGTGTGTATGTGTTTTTTTTTTTTTTGGGGGGGGGGGGGGTGGGGTGGAGCGGGGTATAAGAAGCTGATGTTTTCTGTTGAATTGAAGCTAAAAGAAGGATTTTCTCAAAAAAAAAAAAAAAAAAAGAAAATTTACGGAAAGGATTCGATGATACACCAGTTAAAGTTATTGAGTTCCAATTCTGAACAAGCCTAAAATTGTCGATGCGATGTGGCTAAAATTATTGATGAATATGTCAAGAAGTCGAGTATTTAGAATTACACATTGATGACTCAATTTAACTCCTTTTTTAACTTAAAACTAACTAAAAACATGAACTTGCCCAAAGCTGTAAAATATCAATTTCTCAATCCTTGATGGCATACTAGATGACGGCTCATATGTTAAAGATGTGTCAGTACCCTCCAATTCTATATCTTCCATATTCTCTTCTAGCTCATTTTTTTCAAGTGGAGAAGGAACTGGAACTACTGGACCATGTGGTCGTGGTTTAATGGCAGACGGAATATCAAGATTGGCAACGATGTGCTTGTTCTTCTAATTGACATCCAAAAAAAGGTTTCACAGACTTAACATATTTATATACAATAAAAGAATAAATAATTTTTATACAAAATTAGAACTTTAACAAGCTACCAAAAATTTCTATAAATATGTTTGGATTTATCAAAAATTGTATTTTTTTAAGTAATTATAATGTTACCTTAAAGATTGGGTCATGCAAAAATAGAAAAAATCGCCCTTGCCTTCTAGATACCCCAAATGACAGACAGTTTGTTTTGCCCTCACTTCAGCGCCTTAAGGCTAAAGCACAGGCTTTGCAACACATATATTGGAGAAAGCTTTTATCTTGATCGCCCAGCCTTATTCCGATATATGGATGGTAAAGAGACTTTACTAACGGAGTTATAGTGCATCTATTAGGACTGTTTTTACACTTTCATTTTTATGATATGAAAATTATTTAGTTGATATTTTTGTCTGTAAAAAAGTGATAACGATGAATAAAGCTTTAGAAATATACTTTAAATGTGTTTATAGATAAACCTGGAGGCAAGCAAGCACTGCACAACCACTCGCACTCGCTGCCAAATAGACATTGAGCTCTCTAACGCCATTTGAAGAGCTCAGTCTGTATCTCAGAAACAAAACCTGATTGAATAATATTAATACTTGATTCGGATTTAGAAGGCAAATTTCATTAAAAAACACTAAGAAACCCCCCAGGAATACTTTTGAACAAGTTTGAGTGACAAAGTTTGGTCAATTTAGTCAGGAAACAACACCACACCCGATCCGCACCTTAAAAGAATAAAAAAAAACAAAAACAACAGCAACCTTTTACGTTGTTTTAGATAACTACTTAAGTAAAATTTTAAACAACTTCAAAATGCCTTTTTTTGAGTCTAAAAAAATTAAGTTCCTAAACAGATTTTCAAACGCATGGTTTCTGGAGGATAAGTTTTACCAAAAAATTGGTAAATTCTTGATAATCGATGTTTCAAAACTTCCAGAGGCATAACATATCAAATTTCTGGTTGGCCGTATAAAATGTAAAAAATGAATATAAAATCTTGGTAAATATACCATTTTAATAAGGATTTATTCACATGTGCATAAAATAAACTCCGTAAACTGTATTATTTTTCAATAATATAAAATAAAAATCGGGTTCATAAACCAGTTTTTGAACCCTATTTTATTTTGATGAGAAACAATCTTATGCAAAGTATAGAATCAAAGTGAAGTAAAAAATTCTTTATAAACTTGAAGATTATTATACAAACCAGCTGATGGACTAAAATCAACGAAAGAGTATCAAAAGATTTTGAGATGAAAAGCTTTGTCATTTTTTTAGCCATATTTATAATTTAATACTTTGTACTTTATCTACACTGCAACCAACAGCTGCAACCAACAGCTGCAACCTAATAACGATATGTAAAATACTAGGTATTTTAATGATGTAACATTTACTTTCTTACGTAACGTAACTAGTATACAAATACAAATACTGAATACAAATAAAACATTGGATTGAACAAGAGTCTCTCATATTTCAGGATAACAAAATAAATTAGTAATTAGATATTCAGTTTATAAAAATTATTTTTCGAATACAGCTATTTCCACGTGTCATACCCCCGTGTCAAACCCACGTGTCACTCGTAATAAAAGCATCAAACTAAGCACATTAGGCTGGGTGAATAAAAATGAGCAACTGCTTTTACTCAGTAATTGGTCAGCTTTACGTGAATAAAAACTTCATCAGTTTTCTTCATATTTTTATTCGTGTAAAGGTAAGCAATTAACTCAGTAAATGCTCAATTTTACGTGAATAAAAACTTAAGAAAAGTTTTTCAAGTTTTTATTCACGTAAAGCTGACCAATTACTGAGTAAAAGCAATTGCTCATTTTTATTCACCCGGCCTATTTATTAGTGAAAAATATGTTTTTAAGGTTATTAAGGCATTAACTAACATGGGATTATAAACTCTAAAAAAATTATTCAGCGGCGCAACTTCAACTTCTGGACCCCCTCTCCCCCACTTCCGCAAGACTAAAAAAATTGTCAAGTAAAAGAAATGTTCCATCTTTTGATAATCCTAAAGAAAAACCTTGCAACAACTCTTTGTCTATGCAACTCTTTGTCTCTGAAAATTGGTAAATGAATCGGTTGACATAAATTTTACCCACAAGGTGTCAATTTTCTATCCTCAACATGATCACTAAGACATCCTTAATTCGTGGAGTTACAAAGATAATTTATTATATACTTAATTTTGAAAGCGATCTTTAAACTGTAGCTATTGGCAATGGCAATCTCAAAATTGCAATTTGAGCAATAAAAACTTCTAGTTATGTGGACAAAATAGAGATTTATTGTACAAAAAATAAATCTCTATTTTGTCCACATAACTAGAAGTTTATATAAAAAATAAGCCGATAGCAATTTTTTATTTTATATTTAGATTTAAAATAGCAATTGAAGAAAGATTTCTGGCAAGAAATATTCAGGATGTTTTTATTTAAAAAAATGAAAAATACTTTTAACAACTTTCATAAGCTTACATTATTGATTTTAAAAGAGGAAAAAGATACTATAGAATAGGCGCATATAGGATTTGGTTTTGGTCAAATGGGGTCGAGACAATAGAGAATCCAGATAGGTTATATATAGAGAATAACAATTTATTTCATTAAAAAGTCGGACGAACCGAAATTAGCATGCGGAAACAATCAGTGTATGGCCTAAAGTGTTGTTTGTTTGTAGCTCTAAGTTTGTTAGTGCAGAAAAAATAGACTAAAATATTTCACGACTATACTGGATTTATCGATTTTTACATAAACTGATTTTTTTTTTCGTTATTCGATTCAAGACAACCAAATGGTT
The DNA here is from genome assembly GCF_058129835.1 of Hydra viridissima. Taxonomy (NCBI): domain Eukaryota; kingdom Metazoa; phylum Cnidaria; class Hydrozoa; order Anthoathecata; family Hydridae; genus Hydra; species Hydra viridissima. Next base: position 14,545,416 of record NW_028324305.1, read on the forward strand.
GCAATTTTAAAACATAAAATCGTTCGGCTGACGAATGGAAAAATACAAATACTTCTGCATAACAGCTTACATAGGGTTTTAATATACATCTTTAATGGAGGTTTTTAAACAAGGTATTTTTAAGTTGAACTGAACAATCCAAATTTCGAAATAGTAGCACAGGCAAAAAGAACAAACAGTTTTGAGAGAATTATTATAAGTAAATATACAGTGAAGAAATAGAAGAGAGAAAAGAAAATTAATAAAGAAAAACTTGCGAGAACCCTGCCGTTTTTGATAAAAAGAATTTATCAACACAACGAATAGAGTGCTGTCCGCAATTATATATTAAGAAGAATATTACATTGAAAACCATTGCAGTAAGAACCAACTGAGGAAGAACAACTAATTCCTAACGATTGACCATTGCCCTTCCTTAACCAAACAGTTCCCAGATCCTTAACTTAAGCACCAAACTTCGCACTCCTTCCTTATAACCCTCTGACCCGTACTTTCTTGACTTATTTCCCTTCCTCACATCTCTGCATGGATCATTTAAGACTCATGACACTATCCTCACAATATGTTATAGTCGGCCACCCATTGAATAAGTTTATGTTCTTGCAGTTCAATTGCAACTACTCTTTCCACGGTAGCCATTTTAATTCTTTAAACAGTTTCACATCAGCAAAAGAGGCACTAAGTCTAAATCAGAAAAATTCTTTGTTGCATTTTGAATTGTCAATGCCCTCTCCAATCCCAAAAGGTATCAACGAAAGAATTGATGGTCTTGCAATGCACTGATCAATCCTGACTTGTTCTGATAAAATCAAATACTTTAAAAAGATTTGCTGGAATTCACTTCAAGAAGGTTTCTGATGTTGTTCTTTATGACTTTTGCTGCAGCTGCAATGATGCCATTGGATGTTTGCTTTTCTTTTGTATTAGAATTGTCTAAGATGAAAAAACACTTAACTCTATATACATCACGAAATTTAGGCCGCACTTTAATAAAAAAAATATTTTAAACAGTTTTTTGAGGGAATATGTTTAAAAATTATTCTTGTATGCTAAATTAGTTTTTTTTCTTAGTGACTTAAGGAAAAGAGCGTTAGAACCAATCGATCATTTTGTTAAGTCAGTTTGATATTGCTTAAATTTCTCACACAAATTTTTCCGTTGCGCTTACACCAACTCTTTTTCGATTACAGAAAAACCTAACAGCATCTAAAGATATCTTGACTTGTGTTTAAACTCGATTATTAGAGACAAACAGCTAATAAAAATCTTAAAAGGATTGGTAAAATCAATCAATCTATATATATATATATATATATATATATATATATATATATATATATATATATATATATATATATATATATATATATATATATATATATATATATATGTATGTATATATATATGAGTTTTATGAATTCGATGGAGAGAACTGATAATTAAAATAATGAAGTAACTTTCTGTAAAAAAATAAATAGGTAAATCGGTTTGCTTTGACTTGAAATTTTTAAAATTAAGACAGGAGTTCATTTATATTAAGTTGCATTTTGAGTTTGAGTTTTAAAAATAGATTATGCATTAGCTAAAAAACGAAGAAACGAAATATTGTCCAAAATAGCTTTTTTTTATTATTATTAAATTTGACTCCAGGCAGAACGGATGTCGTAACATTTAAAAAATCATTTTTTTTACAGTTGCCGTTCGTTTTATTTCCATTTCGAAGTGTGATAACGGAAGAGCACAATTAAAACATATTCATCATTGCAAAAAACGCAACGAAAAATAGAAGAAAAAAAAGTCAAACAAGGTTGGCAACTAACTTTAGCTTATCTCTTTTACGGACCTTAAGGACACTAAATGAAAATAATCAAATCAAAAAATAAAAAAACAGTGAGGAGAAAGAATTGAAAATTTTAAGAAGACTATTCAAACTAATTTAAACTTGGCCTAAATGTTTCTTAACCATGATACCGCCATTTTTTCTTGTTCCGGAGACGTATATACGTATTTTCTAGAAGATCATCAGGATTAAATCACTTTCAGGATATTCTAGATCGGAGATAAAATTTTGTTGCAAGAAAACCAACATTATTGACTATGTCACATACATTCTAATCGATCAACAATCTACATTATGATAAACTAGTTTAGTTTGATATTGAAGGACCCTCACAGCTGTTTGATGACAACGGACGAGGGATACTGATCGTGCTGTTTCCTGCACTTAATTGTTCAAGTTTTTTAGCTTCCGCTTGAGACTTTTTAGCTTTGAGGTATGGATCTTCAGCGAGCTGAAATACGTCGACACGGTCGTCTTTTTTATAAGTTAAACATTTTCGGATGAAATTCTAAAGAAAATTTAAAAGCATGTCGTGAAATCTCTAAAAGGTTTAGTTTTAAACGAGTGTCATTTAAACTTGCAGCGTTTACCAATATTGTTCCCCTACACAAACGAAAAATATATTTCAAACGTATTACCTTCGCTTCTTGGCTAACAGTTGGCTTACTTGGAAAGTCAATATTTGTAGCTTTGAGTATAGTATTTTGTTCTAGTATGCTTGCTTGAGAAAGGTTGTGACCGAAAGGCTAAAAGAGCAATGAAACAAAAAATCAATCAGAGAAAAAAATTAAAAAAGGTACCTTTAATCGTCTAATTGTTTAAAAAAACAAAAAAAAAAAACAATTATAAACATGATTGTAAATTTTTTTAAATTTTTCAAAATTAAAAAAACACGATTTAGAGATTATTAAGCTTTTTTGCCAAAAGAATTTTTTATTTCACAATATGAGTTCATTACAGATAATATTCTACCACTATTCCAACAGAAGAAGACACTGTATACTTTATTGTAAAAGCTTGTCATAAAATACAGTAGAATCTTCATATAATGATACCTAAGATTCGTTATATTGTGAACTTGTTGTACCGAATTTTTTAATCTATTTGTTATAACTTTTTTTTTTTTTTTTAATAGAAAGTTGTAATAGAGAAAAGTAAGGGGAAACAGAATTTAGAAGGTTTCATCGAGACGTTTGTTATATCTGGGGATTAGTATATCGAGACTCTATTAACTCAAAAAATACAAATATTTTACCTTGCGACCATATAAAGCTTGATAGAAAATAATTCCTACAGACCAAACGTCAACCTAAAGAAATTAAGCATAATCAAGCATCTTACAATAAAAAGTAAAAACTGTGACGTTTTTGCGAAAAAAGAAAAAACTTCACGGTTCAAAAGACAAGGATCACGAAGAGCTTGAAGACTAGAAAAATTGCTTTTTATTTGTATTTAACAAACTTTTTGTTTCAGTGTTAAAAGTTAATACTAAAAAACCTAAATCAAACCAAAAACGAGTGATGCGCTTTTGACAGCAAAATCAAGTATAACAGGTTATTTTTAAACGCTTTAGAACTTATTTTCGTCAAATAGCATGTAAAGCTGTGTAGAAAAAACTCACCACTTTATATTTATATCAAATTTAACATAATTGCATTAAAATTATAGTAACCTAATATAGAAATTAATTAATATGTTAATTACATAAAGTTCAAACCTTTTTTGAAAAAAATATTTATTAGGGAATGAAACCCTAAGCTTAAATAACAAATGAATCTTTATCTAACATTAAAAAAAATTATTTTAACATAATTTTTAAATAAATCTTTTTAACATTTTCCTCCCAATAACACCACGTGCTTTTTTTTTTAGTCTTTAGTAACGCGTATTTTGTGCGTATTAAATTCTTTGAAATGTCAAAAGCTTTTTTCACAAAAAAGCCACAAATGATATCATGGAAAGAAAATTTCTGTGTGTAAAAAAATTTGAAAAAGAAGCGCAAAGAACATAAATTTATTTTAATAACCGACAATTACCTTCGACGATATTTTTGGAGGTGCTTTTCCGACTAGAAAACATTCTGGAGGTAAATACCAATAAGTACCTGCCCCCTGCGAGGTTAAATCAATACTATCTGATTCTGTATCTTCGGGTAGTATTTTACTAAGTCCAAAATCTGTTAATTTTACGTCCCAGCTTGTCATACCACTTCCCAGCAAAATATTGCCTGAAGTAAAAAAATCATTTATTATTCAGCTTTTATAACTTGCTATTCAGAAACTTTTTGTGAACAGCTTATTAAAAAAATGAAGTAAAACAGGAAAAAAAATAACAGTAACAGACGAGTAACCTGGCTTAAGATCATAGTGAATCACCGGAGGCTTACGCTCATTTAAATACTTTAACGCACTAACGACCTAAGTAAATTTGTAAAAACCTTTAAAAATACTTCAAGAATCAGTTACATACTTTAGACCAGCAAAACTATAATAGGATTACAAACCTAATTGAATAATCTTAGCTCATTTTTCTTTTAAAAAAATCATTAAAAGCACTTATTAGTATGAAATAGCATTTATGAATAATATTTTAATAAAAAAAAAATAATAATGATAAAAATAAAAAAATAAAAATAAAAAACTAAACACACCTGCATCATTACCACCCGGGCCTGAAAGAAAGTGAAAAAAATTTACCACAAACAGAAAAAAAAAAACTCAAAAAATCTCTAAAAAGTGAACTTAAAACTTTTCCTCACCTCCTTTTCTGGTATTGTTTTATGTTGCTTCAAAATAAAGTCTAAGTCATTGCCATCGCAATATTCCAGTACAGTAACAAAACTGAAGAAAGATTTAAAAAAAAACAATTTATACTTTTACGAAAATCAGAATCTGAAAAATAACAAAACTCAATAAAAGAAATACCTATTTGAATCAATTTCGAAGACATCCTGAAGTCGAACAATTCTCTAAAATAAAAAGCAAAATATATCTATTATTTACTGAGAATTATCAAAACATTTTTAAGAATATAAAGAAATTATCAACAACTTACATGATGATTTAATGAACGATGAATAGTGTATTCTCTCACCGCATGTCTATTAAATATATTCATAAATAAATATACACATAGATACATATACAGTGGTGATCACAGAAATAGCACACCTAACATTTTCTTCATTAGAGCTAATATAGTTTCTTTTTTTACTAGGGAAATTAAGAAATAAAACAAAACAACATATTACCATTTATTAGCTACAAACTACAAGTATAAGTATAATTATTGAAACTTTTACAAAATATAACATAGAGTTGTGATCATAGAAATAGCTCAATAAACAAGACAATAGTGGTAATTAAAAGTCTACATCAAAACATTTAAACTAACATTAATATTTTGTTAAGTAGCCCTTATTCTTTATTACTTCAATGCATCTTGATGGCATACTATTAACAAGTATTTGACATTTTTCAACATTAGTGGGATTCCAGATTTTTTAAATTCCCCCCCCCCCTCAAAATCTCATTAAATTTAGAGGTTTATTTAGCTCATAAAGCCACCCCAATGTCTTTCCATAAGTTCTTGATCAGATTCAAATCAAAACTTTGGAATGGCCATTTTAGAACACTAACTTTATTTTCCTCAAGAAAAGATATTACAGTCTTGCAGTATGCTTTAGGTTGTTGTTCTGCATTAAAATCCAAGCTACAGATAGGTAGGTTATCATCAGCACCTAAAATATACTTTCCCATCAGATTGGAAATGATTAAAATTGGATTATTCAGTTCATAAAATATTTTTTCAAAAGGAAAACATTTTTATTTAAGAACATTTTTGCAAACCTCAATTGCTTAAGTCAACTTCATTTTGAAACAAGTGGTTTCTTCTTTGCTATACAGTCTCAAAGGCTAGCTTCTTGTAAACAACATTGAATTGTTGGAGCTGACACAATTATGTGATACTGTTCTTCATTTTTGGTTTATAATTCATTAGAAGTTAAACAAAGATCTTTTTTAGACATCTTAATAATTTGGCAACATTTGTTGAGGTTTTTCTTTCTGGCTTTTGAACTTTATCAACACTAATATTTTACAATATGCTTACAACAGTTTTGAACCAATTTTCTAGAACATCCTAGTTTATGGGAAATTTGAGAAATGTTAAGTCCATTTGATTGCATGCTTAAAATTCTTCTTCTTTTTTCTAAAGAGCAATTTTTATTCTGTCCCATGTTTAGTTACAACAAAAAAAATTAAAGGTACAAATATTACATTTACAAATATTATTTACAAATATTACATTTACAAATATTATTTGTAAATAATATTTACAAATATTATTTACAAATATTATTTACAAATATTATTTACAAATATTACATTTACAAATATTATTTACAAATATTATTTACAAATATTATTTACAAATATTACATTTACAAATATTACATTTACAAATATTATTTACAAATATTAATTATAAATATTACATTTACAAATACTATTTACAAATATTATTTACAATGCCTTGTTCCAGTACTTAAAAATTTTTATTGAACTTTTAATGATAAATTATTATTAACATTTTTAATAATAAATGGGCTTCTCCACTAGCATGTGCTATTTCAGGAAGCATATCCTCACAATTAAATTCAACAATGTTTTTATTGTCACATTGCTGTATTAAACATCTAAACAATAATGCAAGCTCTGACTTGTAAGTTATCATAGGAAATGCCATTAAATATGTAGAAACATGCTATAAAATGCAATTCAAAAAAAAAATCATTGGGTGTGCTATTTCTATGATCACCACTGTATATTATATTATATTATATTATATTATATTATATATATATGAATAAAAAAATTGCACAAAAGAATTCATATTTTAACCTAATTTTAAATCATAAAAAAATACTTTATATAGTTAGCTTTTTTATCTTCCTTCCAGTCATTATTTAGTTGATGAACTTTGCATGCTATATAATGTAATTCTTTCAAATCAAAGCCCTAAAGAGTTAAAAATACCAAATAAAAACTAATTTATAAACTGAAATAGCAGTTAGAAATTATAACTGCTATTTCAGTTTATAAGACAACTTGGCATTAAAGAACAATATTTTAAATGATTTTCTGTACAAAATTTTTCATTCTTTTGAAGAAAAATCTTACAAACAAAAAACTTCAATTGGAGTAAAATCTGACAAAAAAAAAAAAACTATAAAATTTGTATAAAAGATCTTGATATAGTTAAAAAGCCCCAACTTTTATAGCAGAACATTTTATTGGTAGGTATCAAGTATTAAAGGTCAAAGACCATGTAAGATCAGCAACTCATGCAAAGTTAGCATTTGTACCAAAAAAAAGAGCAACCAACTTAAAGAAAAATGATTAAAGGAAGAAAGTAAATAACAAAATTTGCTTATTTTGAGTTGCTTTTTTTTAAAGCAAAAAAAAGAACTCCTTTTCACTAGTGTAATTAGGGCATGAATTTAACTAAGGAAAAGTTTTTCATTTTAATAATATCATCACCAAAAAATGTGTAAACTTTGAGGATATGCTAAAAAAACAATTAAAAAAGAAGAGATTTTACTAGTGTGAATTGTATAGACATTAAACCTAAGATGCATAAGACGCTTAAAAAGTTAGATTACATCATAAAAGTTAGATTACATCAGATTTTTTAACATTATGAACAGACAAAAAAAAAGCTGATGAAAATACAGCAAAAGTAAATTTTTTAAACAATATCTACTAGAATTCTTTTAAAAATTTAATCACAATTTGTAGGTCTATGCAAGTAGTTTTGATAAAAATGAAATAACATTACTAAAAACCATTAAACCACATGAATCCAAACTCCTTAAGCATACTTTAACATATACCTATTAATTAAAGTTTTTTTTCAACAAAGTATTAAATACTGAACAATATTCAAACCTTATAAACTTCACTGAAGCCACCTTTACCTATCATTTGCAATAAAAGATAACGATCATGTAGAATTGGATGGTGATTAAACCTGTTTTTAATATATCATATTTATAATATATAATATAAGTATTTGTTTTAAATAGTATACTACATAATATTTTCAACCAAATAAAATATTGCTGAGCAATTTTAGATTAAGGTAAAACAGTAGATAAAAAATACCAGTGTTTATAATAATTAAGCTGTCATTGGAAAACAATAAGCATAATGATCAAAATTAAATTTGAGATAACTAACCTAGATTGGTCTTCATTATTAATACGTTTTAACTCTCTAATATGTACATTTCTCTCTCGCTCTAATTTTTCTAACTCTTGTTGAACTTCTTGTTCCTCCTTCTTAATTGCATTCACACGCAACCGTAAAATTTCATCTTGTTCATGATATTCAGATAAAGACAAGCCACTGAGAAAAGAAAAAAAACAACTATTAACTTGAGAAATTAAGAAACCACAAAACTGCGCAAATGCTTTTTGTACAGTTTTTTATATCTTTATAAAAACCACTCCATCTGTGTATTAAGTCATAATTCCAAATATCTTCTTAGATGGAAAAAAAAAAAAGAAAAAAAAAAGAAAAAAAAAATTTAAAGAAGAAATACTATAGACAATAAATTTCAGCATGTTTACACTTACCTCACTGGCAAACCAGGAACAGCAAATCCTTCTGAAAGCTTCGACTTTTTCTCTTTTTTTTCTGTGAAAAAAATTTGAATACATGGATTTCTTCTCATTGTAGAGAGAAAATTAAAGACTTTTTTTCAGAAAAAATACTTTCAGTCATTCCAGATAGCCATTCATACAGCTTATCAAAAAAACAAATGAACTCTAAAGAATAAAAGAAGTAAGTTAAAACTATCTACCTGGTTTTTCTGACGGTTTTCGCTTTTGAAGGTTCTTTTTAAACTTATCAAGTTCTTCTTTTTGTTGCATTATGTCTGAAAGTTTTCTGCCAAAAAAGACAAACTATAATAAGTTTATAATAATTAATAACTAAAGTTTATAATAATTAATAACTAAAAAATGGAAAATAATCAAAACTCAGATTTATATACACAAACTCAAATGTTATCTTTGATTTTATGTATGTGTGTTTGTGTTTGTGTGTGTGTGTGTGTGTGTGTGTGTGTGTGTGTGTGTGTGTGTGTGTGTGTATAAAACTAAAAACAGATTTAAAAGAAGCCTGGGATTCAATAAAAAACTTAGCTAAGCTAGACTTTGACATAGATTGCAAATATTTTTCTCTAATTTTCTTCAATTTCATTAAGATCTCTTGTACTTTAAAAACTTAATGATGTTGAAACCAAAGATGCATTAACAATCTATCAAGATGGTTGATCCAATGACCAGTCATTGATTACTCTTTTCAAAACAAAACTTAATTGTGAATAATTTTTGAATCAAGATCTGACAATTAAAATGCTGATTTCTGCTTCAAAATTATTCTAAAATTATCAATAAAAGCTGATATAAAATGATGCTTTTTTTAAAAAAAATCTGCTTTCTTCTCTTCCATCTTTCTGTTGTTGAATTAATTAGATGTACCTAAATAATTTGTATATTTCAAATTCTGTCATACACCACCAGACTTCAATAAATTTTGACAAAACTTCAAGATGTTTTGATGTTTTTCTTTTCTATGAAAAGTTAAGAGAAAAAAATGTTTTGATCATGTTTTTGTATTCAAACAACTAAAAAAGTGTTAGAACATTTATGAATAATATTTAAAGCATGCATTTGTTGAGATCAAATTTAAAGGATAACTTTTGAGAGAATCTTGGAATAAATTTTTTTGTAAAAAGATTCTATTTTTTATAGCAATGTAAATTCATAAATACTATAAACGTAAAATTCAAGCGAAAAGAGTTTTTATTAAATTATTGAATTTTTTAAATAGTTTTTTTTTTAATGATAATTAATTAAATAACTCTATAAGTCTTTGGAGAAGCATTTTTAACCCTCACTTTCTTCAAAAAATTTTTTATACTCTTACATACTTTGAAAATATCCAAATAATTAAATTATTAATTAAAATTAATAATTAAAAATATCTAAATAATTCACTAAATAAGGTCACTAAAAAAATTGATTTGTTGTGAATTTTCTTCAATACTTTTATAAGCATCAAAATTTCTGTGTTGATAAAATCAAAATTTCTTATCTTACAAAATTGAACTTACACTTGTAGAGTTAGTAGAATTTTTAATTACATTAAACTTTGTAGTAAATATAATCAATATCCTTTACAGCTAGATAACTCATAAAAATTAACTATGTTCCCTCAGTAAAAATAACTATTTATAATATTTATAGTTAAGCATTAAAAAGCAAAAATATTGATATTTAAACTTAAGACTCAAACTATGAAGCAATTTGAAGAAATTTTACTAAATTTCTTTAAGAATTTATTGGTAAGTGATAAAAATAATAATAAAAATAACAATAATACACAATAATGAACTAAGTTCACAATAAAAATAAAAAATTTACTTGTTTATTTCTATAAAAGCATAACCATCATTCCATTGTTCCACAAATGATGCAGCTTGTCTGCAATAAAAATATTTAAATTCAGATAATATAACAATTATTAACTGACAGCTACATTTTACCTCAAACAAAATAAAACAGCTTTAATCAACTATCATTTACCTAACTGTGTTAAATTGCCCCAATCTTAGTCGGTTTGCCATTGTATGTTCTCTACATCTCTTCTTTTGATCAATTGTCTAAAATGAAATATATAATTTTTGACTTGAACAAAAAGTATTTCTGGGGTTATTATTGTTTCTTATTGTTTTTTGGAGCTTTGTAAAGGACAAATCTGAAAAGCTAAATCAACATCTTTTTATTTTATATTTATTTAGAAAGAATGGTTTTTGAAAAGTTTTTAATTTCTTTTATTTGCATTTTCTTGATTTCTTTGTATAATTTGAAATTTCTAAACCAGCAATCACTAGAATGTATGAGTTTAATAAATTCAATGTTAAAGCTGATGTTAAAGATTTTATACTTGGAAAGTAATATTTTAACAGTGGAATTGAATAAAAGAAAAACCACTTCAACAAACGAGCAGTTCTCCTAAGGAGGACTTAATGATCTGATACAAGAACTGAGTCTCTCAAGAACCCAAAACTCATCATCCTGATTTAAAAAAAGGACTAAATTAACACTTTATAGCACAATAGAAATGGGAATACAAATTTCAGTTGAAATGAAGAGGAGGGTGGGGAAAACTGAAACTACCGATACAGCTGCTTGTTTTTTCAAGTAGTTAAAATTATTCTAAAGATTTTCAGCAGTCCTTGACTTGCATGTGTGATTGAACCCAATCTTGGATTCTTGAAGTAAATAAGGAGCTACATAGTGTGTCCTAGTTCTCGCCAACCTCCTTACTGTAGTAAAATTCCTGGACTATTCCTCCAAATAAGAGTCAAAATATTACCCATGTTTCAAACTCCACAAATTTAATGACTGCATACACATGCTCTCATGCCACTTGCCTAGATTTCCAGAAAATCATAGTTGTTTGAGTGAGGAATCAGGGGAGAAGAAAGACAGATAAGTCATATGATGGCAGATTATTGCTAGAAACCTTCAATAAGATTGTTCTAATTACCAACAGAACAGAAAAAATCATAAATAACAATTTTCAAAAATGATAATTATAAATAAGTTCTAAACACAGCAGCAAATTTTTTTGTAGTATTATTAAATATAATTGTTCTTGATTAGTTTTATTGACATTTTCATGTGATATATGAATAGTGTACTAATGCACAAGTTTTTTTTCATCACACTTAAGCTTTTTTTACTTTTCCTGTAATTTTTTTTTTCACTAAGGTTTTCATTTTATTTCAAAAATCAGAACCTTTACTCTGGAGAGTTATAAATCCAACTTAAACAGAAGCTTTTGCACTAACTTTTCGTTAAATAAGAATCTTAGCATTGCTTCGAATGTGATGCATGATTGCTCCTTTTGGATTTTGGATTTTATGCCTGATTGCTCCCTTTAGACTGATTGATTGCTCCATTTGAGATTTTTATATACAACTTGTGAGATACCAGTGGCTTAGAAAAATTATTCCCTCCTCCATTTAAATACCTGAGAAATATTCTATTTGACACCTTCGCTAAGTCCTAATTAGTTATTTTACAAAAAACTAAATTTAGTAATAAATTCTAGTTTTAACTATAACCAATATTAAAGGATTTTTTTTATTGTAGAACATTTACGGAGTTTTCCAGATTTTTTACAACTTTATTAATACATTTGAAACTTAAAAACTCCAACAGTGAGTTATAAACAAACAAACAAAAAAAAATTACAATTACTTGACTAATTAAAAACTCTTTAATGAGTTCCACACTCCGCTCATTCTTTTCTTTCATTTTTTTCTCATTAGCAAGTAGCGCGCTTGCTTGCTGCTCAAGACGAGTTATTTCTCGTTTTAAATCTTCTAAATTTCCGGTTTCAACAACTTTGGTACTGTCTGGTTGTTTAACAGCTGATCCTGCTACCTGCTGTATGTAAAGAACAATTTTATGTTAACAATTGAAAGAAATAATTTGAGAAAGAAATCCTTACTTATATAAAAATACAATAACTATTGAAACTTACATTAGTATCTGTCGGAAAAACATCAGTCTAAATTTAAAAAAAAAATTTCAGCTTTGGAACATTAGAACTACAATATTATAATTCTAATTTTTCTTTTTAGACTTTTTTCTACATTGTCAGCTTCATTTGCTATGAAACATAGTAATGACTTTGTTTTCATGTCAAGAACTGATGTTACCCAAGAACTTCCAACAAAATCAATAGGACAAATTTCTAATTTTTTTAAAAGGTTTTTAAAAATTTTACAGAAAGACCAGAAAGGTTTGTAGATTATGTAAATTCTTGATCATCACAATTATCATGGATCATTACAATTCAAAAATCTCACCAAGCAATAACAAAAGGAATAAGGTGACTCAATTAGAATATTTTCTTTCTCAACTGTTTATAGTCCCTTAATCACTAAAAATTTATTATTTATGTCTGTGCATTCTTGGTAGAACAGAAAAGTTTAACATTCCTGTTATCCTAGACTCAAGTATCAAAAGCCCATTGTGTTAAAGAACTGAAGAAAAGGAAGGATGTTTTTACCTATCAACTTAAATTTTTTCTTAGTGTAATAACTTACCAAAAAGAAAATTTTTAATGGGTAAGAGTCACAAGTTTTGAAGGTTGCTTTTTTCTGGGACCACCTTTTAATTATCATTTTAAATTCAAAGAATCAAATTTTGCTAAAAAGTAAATTAAAATTGAAAAAGATGCACTATGTGATATGGCAATGCACATGAAATGACTAATTTTACTTATAATACAAGATTTTCCACAGCTTTAGGTGAAAGATTATTGAGTAAAGGTGAAGGGCTATTGGGAGCTAGTGAAACTTACAATTTTATTTTTGGGAGATATTCTTCCACAAGGAATGCTCTTCATATTTGCAAGAGCAGTATATCAAGTCTGCTAGATGGTAAGGATCATTTTCTTCATAATGAAAGGATTATGAGCTTCTTGAGTACAAACCTTTTGGAGTCAGTTGAGCAGTATTTTTGTAACATGTATTTATGTGAAACATTAGTTTCAAAGTCAATTCCACAAGTTGTCTTTATAGCTAGACAAAAATGTTGCCAAAACTGCTAACACAGATTTTGGTTGCCATATCTGGTACCTCTCAAAACACCTGATCAGTATTGTATTCTTTGACAAGAAAGTATTTAAAGGAAAAGGTTGATGGTTGCTGCATTTTAACAGAATGTTGGTTTAGAAGATTCTCTTAAACATACCTTACTATTTAAGGACCCTAAAACCTGTGCACAACCTTGTCACTACTTCAATTGTCCAGTTTTTTTGATTGTGCTAGTCCTAAATATTTTCCATTTTTAGAAATATTTTTACCGAGTCATAGGTTCAAAAATGGAACACAAAAATGGATTAGAGAAAGGCTAATTTCAGTCAATATGACAATATTTCAAACTTTATTAGAGATAAATTTTAATGTAATTTTCTGTTTTTTAAAATATACTTTGTATGGTTTTTGTGGTTTTAGGGTGGATTTCTTTCAGCATCAACTACAGTTTTAACAAAATATATACAATATGCAACATTAGAACTTGCAATTTAAAATGTGTTATGTGCAATTTTACAGGGTGGCCCATAATTAGTGTCCCATCTTAAAAAAGCAATTCCTTGAAAACTAGGGATGGAAAACTATTAATTTTGCTTTGGATTTTGATATTATTATATATTTTGATCTATTTACTGCTGCCTTCACTCACTTTACTTGTTTTTTTAGCAATGACAAGACCATCACCATATCGGCAAAGTATTATTGATTTTCATGAGAAAGGAGTTTCAGCACACGACATCCAGACTAGACTCAAAGTGCCGCGAAAGCTTGTTTATAGAACAATTCAACGCTTCAAAGCATTGAGAACAATGTCAGATCGTCCACGCAAAGGAAGAAAGCGCTCCGTGGTGACTGATGCAAAAATCAAGCAAGTTCGTGAACGGGTGCGCCGCAACCCAGAACGCAGTATGCGACAAATGGCCAAACAGCTCCAAATTTCTCGAAGTTCTCTTGGAAGAATTACCAAGGATTATCTAAATTTGACAGCTTACAAGAAAAATCCTGCACAGCTTTTGTCTCAGGCATCAAAGCAGAAGCGCAAGGATCGCTGCAAGGATCTCCTCGCCCGTTTCGCCAACAAAGCTCATCTCAACATCGTTTTCACAGACGAGAAGATTTTTACAGTTCAACAACATCACAATGTGCAGAATGATCGTGTCTACGCTTCCTCAAAGCCTAATATCACAATACAAAAGGCAGCACATCCTCTTTCAGTAATGGTGTTCGCGGGTATCAGTGCCACCAAGAAGACACCATTGATTTTTGTTCAACAAGGCGTTAAAGTAAAAGCCCAAAACTATCTGAATGACGTTTTGATCAAAGAAATACTTCCATGGAGTCAAAAGGAGCTTCGTAGACATTGTTGGACATTCATGCAGGATAGTGCTCCAGCCCACAAAGCCAAAATTGTGCAAGATTGGCTCGGCCGAAACACCCCCGATTTCATCAAGCACAATGAGTGGCCTCCAAGTAGTCCCGACTGCAATCCAATGGATTACTCAGTGTGGAGTGTTCTGGAAGCTGAAGCGTGCAAAAAACCGCATAAAACGATTGATTCTCTGAAGAAAGCGCTTCAAAAAGCATGGGATTCGCTTTCACCCGCCTACTTGCGTGCCACCGTAGATGACTTTCCAAAGCGTCTTGAAGCTTGTGTGAAAGCCGATGGTCGACATTTCGAAAAAAATCTTTAAATTTTATTTGATATTGTTAATAAATTGTTTATCAAAAAGTTTTATGTGTTTTCCATCCCTAGTTTTCAAGGAATTGCTTTTTTAAGATGGGACACTAATTATGGGCCACCCTGTAAATAATGTTATCTATTTGGATATACTGCAGCCTTGCAAAGAAGAATATCATTAAAAAAAAAAAAAACATTTTAAAAATAATTCTTAAGATAGAAATATAAGAACAGTTTTTGTTAAATTTTAGTCAATTTAAAATAAAAACTATTTTTGAAAAGTAAACAATTATTAATAATACACTATACTTATACTTGCGCATTTGCTCATAGTTTAAGCTGTGCATCATTGAGAACAACATCATAAAAAAATCATCAGATCCTAATTGAAGCCATTTTAGCTCCTCTTTGCATTACACTTGAAAAAAGCAACAAAATAAAAAGTTAAATTAACACTGAAATTATATTATCAATTAAAACAATAACTTACTTGAGTGCCACGACTTGTTACTGCAATATCAATGTTTACATGACCAGGAGTAGGTGAGTTACGGACATTAGGAGGAATGGCCAGAGGAATCCTATTGGGACTTGTTAACAAATCCTACAACAAAATTTTAACCAAATATCTAACACAAAAAATATTCTAATTATATTCTAAACTATAAAAACATTTCTTGATGACAAATTAATTTTATTAAATTATAATTTATTATATTTAATTCAAAAAATTTTATCTACATTTTAAGCAGAATGCAAAAAAAAAAAAAAAAAAAAAAAAAAATCAAATACTATTTCAAAGTTAATTGATAAAAAAAAACCTTTTTTCCAAAATAAGTTCCAATACCAATACAATCATTTATTTGTCGAGTAGCTTTCTGTGTAACTAAAAAGAACTTTTTTTGTAAGTATTTCTATAGGAAAGTAATATACCTTGAAGTTGCATGGTAGTAACAGCATACCTTCTTTGTAATCAGTCGATGTAACTTTTCTTTTTCTACCTTTAGGAGGAGGTGGTGTGCATGATTTCTCCAAGTTTGAAGAGGGTGATGCAGGAGGTTGTACCTAGCATAAAAGATTCCTCAACATTTATTGATTTTACTTGAGATACATTTACTCAATATAAATATATATATGCTTAGAAGTATGTATGTATGTATGTATGTATGTATGTATGTATGTATGTATGTATGTATGTATGTATGTATGTATGTATGTATGTATGTATGTATGTATGTATGTATGTATGTATGTATGTATGTATAAATATATATTAGGGAGGTTCGAAAAAATAAAAGTTTGAAATGTTAAATTTAAAACCTTTCAAGTGGTGACAAACACTATAATAATATTGTACAGAAATTTTTAGCCATTTTGAGCAATATTTAGAGGTTGCTCAAGACTTTTGAAGTTTGCAGCTTTTTAAGTACTTACAATTGATTTTTAATTTCATTTTTAAATACAACATTAACTTCTGATATATTATTTCATAAGTTTTATCAAGAGTTTTAACTAAAAGTTAAAACTCTTGATACAATACAATTGTTAATAATATGATGTAATAAGATGTAGATGAATTGCAGAATATACTTAATCTGTATTCATTTGAATAAGCAATGATTTCTTAGCTGATTTAAATTTTTCTGTGTTGCTGAACATCATTCAGTAAGTATTGTCTCTGTTCTTCATTTTTAGTCAATATTTCAATTTATTGGCTTATCAATGCAACACCACGTTTAGCACAATCATTAGTGACTCATAATCCTTTACTTCTGATTAGGCCTTTTTTGTATGTTTTGAGAGCATTCCAGATACATGGACCAGTGGCAAGCAATCATGTAAAATCAACCCCCAATCATTCAAAAATAACCAATGACTTTGATGTTACAAAATCTTCAATTGGCTTCAAATGGATATCAGCAACATTTCCATATTGTTTTCGGTTTTTGACATTTGATTTAGTGTTCAATTTGGAAACCATTTTTTGCTTTGTTTCCAATGAAACTTTATTTTAAAAAAATGACAGGAGAGACGCAAACAAGTTAAATGACAATAATGCTCTCTTTTCTTTTGATGTCAGTTTAAACTGTTTTCTAAACATGTATACTTTAATACAATAGATGACTTTTGACAGCCAACGAGCATGGTGAATGGCACCAGGCGTATTAAATTGTTTTCCTCCAGGAGGAATTTCACTTAGAAACAATACTGTCAGTTCTAAAAACTCTCTATATTCATCCCTAGGTTGTTTACCACCTGTTTGCAAACACTTTGTTGCAAATATATTTGTTTCATCTTTTAAATCATCATCACAAAAAAACATCTTTTAAAACATCATCACTGAGGGATATTTTTTTTGGTTGATGAACTTCCAATGTTCTTTAAATCTTTTAAAAATCAAAACATCTGGACCACTGGTTAGCCCAAAGTAGCATTTAAAAACATCAGATACTATGATTTCATGTATGTGATGACGGCAGGCCAAATATAACAGCTCTTTTTGCAATAACAATGAACAGGCTCCTGTATGAATTCCTGTGTTGCTAGAAGTCGTATCAAAACACATTCCGATAACTTGTTTCTTTATTCCCCATTCTGCAAGACTTGCTACAGTAGCCTAAGCCATGGCTTCTCCAGTTCCTTTTGATATTTTTTGAACACCAAGTAACTTTTCAGTGTTTTCACTTGTCACTAAAATGGCCAAGCGATCAACTTTTTTATGAACAACAGTGATGTCCTTTTCTCCTAACTTTTTTCTCTTTTCTTTTCTAGCTCTATGAATTGTGCTAACAGATAATGTTAAACCATTCATGTCATGTCTCAAACATGTAGCTGTAGCTGCAATAGTAAAAACAGCTTCTCTATTAGATATCTTGGTTCTGTCTAATGCTGATGTAAGTTCAGGTGTCATTAATTTAGCTATCTTTGCTTTCTTTGGTGTGTGTGTGTTACATTTTCAGAATGATTAGTGCTTTTTTTAATGCTTTTAAACTCAGGATATTCTTCACTTGCATCATCCTAAAAATCAGTTTCAATGCTTTCATCTGGTTTCCTTTAAAACTAGAATAGATTTTGTTGAAGTTTCTTTTCTTGTTTCCTTCTTATTTTTCCTCTCCTTTTCTTTGGCTCTTTGCTCAGCAATTTTTTCTTCTTTTCTTATCAACTTTTGATCTACTGATAACATACAACCTTGTCTTCCAGCTCTCTGTGCTAATAAAAACTGTTTATTTTTCTCTATTGTCATCATTTGCATGGCATTCTGGTTAGCAATATCAAACAAACTGTCTAACTCCTTCAAAAAATCACATTTCTTTTGTGTCTGAGTTTTACTTTTGCAATACTTATTCTTTTTTGACTTCTGATATATGTCTACATATTTTTCAATTTTTAGTTACTACATGCTGCTCCATTTTGGTCAGACATGCTGCTCCATTTTGCTTTTGACCAAAAAACCATTATGTATCTTTATTTTGCCAGTGATTATGTAAAAATCTTGATAAAGTTTGTTTTGTTGAAGGAAGTTTACTTCCTAATTTTATATCTAAAGTAGGACCAATCAACCACATAATGGACTCACTTCAAGTATGTTTTTTCATTTCAACATTTATATTGTTTGCCATTTCAAGTTTTATTATATTTTATACCAACATTTATATTGTTTGACAATTATAAGTTTACCTCTAACTTGATGACTGAAATACAAATCCTTCAGTAAGTCTGAATTGTATCAACAAAATGTACTATAAAACCTGTACCTGTTATATTAATGTTTTTAGATGGTTAAAAAATACTTTTTAAATTAAATTAGACAATATAAAATTAAAAATTTAATTAGCATTTCATTTAAGGCACAAATAATAAAAATGTTGAGTATAAACATTTATAAATAATATTCATTCAATTTCTATAGTGCTTGAGACACCTTTAAACATGAACCAAAATGAAAGATTTTTGGTAGTTTTACTATTTTTGATAATTGTTACCATATAAAAGGTTTTAATATGAACATTGAAAAGATTTTTAGCATATTGTGTGAACCACCCTTATATATATATATATATATATATATATATATATATATATATATATATATATATATATATATATATATATATATATATATATATATATATATATATTTTAATTGAACTTTGCAAAGATATCTTTACAGAGTCTACTTTGAAAATTTTAATTATTATTTTAAAACAAAGCCTTCTCAATAACCATGAAAAAATACCATGAAATCATGAACAAAACTGTCCTGTTGGTACCAATAATTCAAAGATGATGGTGAATGTGTAATATTATAAGAATGAACAACCTAGTTAGAGACATTATTCTGCCTCCTGAACTCTATCATTTTATTGTTACTAATACGAAAGTGTTTCTTTTCATGATAAGCCCTAAAAGATAATCCTGGAGGATTATCTTTTAGGGTTTTTTTGGAAGAATTTTTTTAGAGGAATTTTTTACTAGCCATGATGGGTGTAAGGTACTTTTTTGCCACTCTAGCTAATGCTAACTTGATTTTTGTGGTTGACTTTTACATAGTTTTTATTATATTCTAGGCATTAAGAACCCATATGACAATCGAAAAAATCATTCAAAAATTCTTTTATCATTTTGGAGGATGAATAGCAATTGGTCCATGATGAGGTAAACAAATTTTGGCATTAGGTGCAAGAAAGCCTTTTTTCTTCATTTGTCACCAGATACAATATAAGTAATTAAACAAAAAGAACAATTGTGCAAACAAGCCTGAAATTAAAAAAATTGCCATTTTTAGCTAACACTTTGTGGAGTTTAACAATTCTAAAAAATGCCCATTAGTTGTATTTTTCACTGCAATTTTATCCTTAGGTCTTCATTGAGGGTAATGAGAATGAGTTTGCATTTCATCAAATTTTATGAGACTAACAAGTTTAATCAGCTTTACTTTTTAAGATTTTCATTTTAAATAAAAATATCAGTTTTAACTTATTGGTGAAAGGTTGTTTTGAAGTGGAGTTAGGAATAACTTATCAATTTGATACCAATTGATTTTCAAGATTTAATCAAATGGAAATTCTTAATAATTTTATTCCAACTAAAGGTATACCTAAAAAAAAACTAAACACTTATTGGAATACTTATTGAACAAACTTTACTAAAATTACATTAAACACTGAAAAGATTTTCAGTGTAAGAAAATAAGAAAAACCATGGTAAAATATCTGTAAACTATTTTAAAACATGCTATAACAGATGCAGTTAACTGAAACTTTTATACTTAATGCCATACAAAGATATAAAATTCTAAAATTAGTTAATAAAATTATTTTTTACAAGTTATAGTACTGCTAAGTGTATGAACTATTATGAGCAATTATGAGCTCATAAACTTAACAAGTACAGAAAATTTTCACACAATTTAACAGCTTAGTTATAGTACAGATAAAATACGTACATTAGTGGTAAGTGTTTCATAAGAGTCACTTCCAGAACTTGCATTGTTTCCATTTACAAAAGAAGAATAAGTAGGGCTTTCAAAGGGTTGCTGGTGAACCTAAAGTATTAAAGCTTTTTTTAAACCATGTAAATTTTTAAATTAGGTTTAAAAATTCTAATTACTATAAACATACACTAGTCAGAAAAGCCAAATTCTATTAGAAATATTTCTAAAGTATATCAGTGGGTATACCACAAAATTAGTGAGGAAAAAATGATAATAAAAAAAAAAGATTACAAAGTTGCTATTACAATATAATCATAGATCAAGAGATTGATATATTTACTATTAATATTATGACTTTTCCTTGAATTTTCTATGAATTTTTCTTGAGTAAATTAAAATTAAATAAAATAATAATAATAGCTATTGGCTGTGTATATTTGTGGCTGTATATTACGTGTGGTTTCTATAACTTATTAAAATTTTTAAAAGTAATTTATTGACATAAAAGTTTTTTTTTTCTTCAAATATCTACTTTGGTGTGACCTAACAAAGTCCTATGCTATGAGAAAGTCCTTATGAAACAAACAATAAATTTTGTATATTATAAAGTATACATTTACTATATATTATAAAGTATACATTTACATATATACTTTTTTCTTTTAAGTAATAACTAGATATCTAGTTAAAATAACAAACTATTTTCCCCAAATATTTATTTTACAATATAAAATTTACCATTTGTTAGATTAGGACTTTCTTACAATATAAGAATTTGTTAGGTCACAACAAGGCACTTTGTTTTAAGGCCAATGTTATATAACAGATACATTAGATTATGCAAATGGTGCTCAAAGTTTAATGAAGTTAAAGACTTTAAATCAAATGATTAAATAGAGAATTTAGTTTATGGAATCATAGACAAAGTGGTGGAAAACTAATGCGTTGATCATTTTAAGAATGTGGCAAAATGTTTTTTGCCTAAAGACCTTTCTAAGACAAATGATAAAAAGCTCATGAAGGATTTCTGCATAGCCTCTGTGGCTAGCATGCCCCTGATAATTTTGATGCCAATCCTACTACTATGATGTAGAATGTAAGGTAGAATGAGTAACAATGAATTGAATAAATAAGTAATATTGGCCAGAATGACCTACCAAATATGACCTGATATGTAACATTTTGGGTGGTATATCTAAAAAGGCTATATTATATACAGATAGATAACTGAGTTAAACTATTTAGAAGGAATTACTAAATATTATGAGCTTGCATAATTCACTAAGGTTAAATTATGCAGATAAAAAAAGTAAAACTCAAAAAACAAAATTCATTTTCTATTCTCTAGTGTGAGTTGTGTCAGTAAGAAGAAGACACCTATATCTACAAAGCAATTGACTGAATGACAGGACAAATAAATACTGCATTTCCATCAATAGAAACTAATGTTAAATAACATTATCATTGCACATTAAGGAGCATAGTGGTGTATGTTTACTGTTAATTTTAGCATACACTACTAACTCTTTTTTTTTTCAGGCACACCTCCTATAAATAAAAGAGGAAAACATGACAACAGGTAACATAACCTGGCAGATGATAAATATGAAAAGTTGCTTGCAAAACTGAAACGCATTGATCAGCTGATGTAAATTTCAAAAGATCTAAGCTTTTTAAAAGTGAAAGCCATTGTGAAAAGAGACTATCAACGGCACCAAAGGAATACTGAAACACACTAAGCAAGGAGATGTAAACTAAATTAAAATACAAAAGTAGTAACAAAATTCTTTTTAAATCAAACCAAAAATGATATGAACCTCCGTAGACAGCTGTCCTCACAATCATTCAATATCCATGAGTTAGATTCAAATGAAATATGATAAAACAGTAGGCAACAAAGACCTGGTTGTGTGGTAACAACTATTTTATGGCACTGTAAAAACATGTCCCCAAAAATATTAAGATATGAAGCTGTTTTTTTGACAATTCCACAGGAAAAATATAAAGTACATTTTGTTACATTATTTTTTTTACAGGTCATAAATGCTTTGAACTATTGTGGATCAAACTTCCTAAAAAAGGTTATTCCTAAAGGGAGTGCAGCTAAGACTTAGGCTTAACAAAAATGTTGATATACCAGCAAATTGATACTTTTTCCTGTACCAATCTAATTGTGAACAATTATGCTAATATACTAACCACAAGAGAATGACAAGGAAAAACAATTATTTGTTGAAAATACAATTGAATTCTGTTTTTTACAGCTAGAAAAAGAGTCACAATCTTACAATGATACTTATGATATGATTCTTAAGGCATTTCACAGTGAACACTCCAATGATCATTAGATATTGCCATTCCTGGAAGAGGTCAATTAAATCATTTTCTTGTGTCACAAAAACTGCTAAGTTACAACAAGCTTCTGCAGCAGCTGTAAATAAAGAGCTGAGCTTTTTTGCAGCTTTTAATAACTATACATTTTCTGACACATAATTGTATCATTGCTGACACATAATTGTACCATCACTAACTCATAATTGTACCATCGCTGACAGGCTTCATAAAGTTTAGTACAAGAGTGTCCACTCTAATTGAAATTATATTTTTTGAAGTTTTTGTATAATTAACTTTATAGTATGTGTTTAATATATATATAATTTTTTTTTTTTTTTTTTTTTTTAAAAAAAAAAAAAACTCTCCTAAAGCTCTAATTTTTTTCTGACTGGTATATCAAATCTGCTATTTGACAATATTCAACATTTAAAAATGGAAATACTCTAGATGAAAAATTAGAAACAGTTTGGCTTATGAAGATGCTTTTTCACAGGAAGGCATGTTTGTGGATTATTCTTATGGACTCTACATATATAAAGATATACCCCCATCACCTAATCACACAATCAATTAGTAGAGTACTTGTTTTTATTTTCAAAAAATACTTTTACTTACAAAAATATCTATGGATATCATTTTTATAATGTATATTTACACCTATGTATACCATACATATTGAGCAAAGGATTAACAGAGTTAAAGGTAATTTTCATCAGATTTTAAATGTTAATTTTCTCTTCATTACAAAATACTATCAATAATTGACATCTTTTCATAAAAATATATAGCCTGGTTACCTACCAAGATATTACATATGAGGCCATATACATAACAGGCCATGGAGAAAGCAGGAAATTATTGAAAAAGATAAAATACTTTATACAAAATCAAAGCTGCTTCAAAAGTTACAGCTCCTACATTTTTATGAAATAAGAGTCTTTACTTTTGTATCCAACAGTTAAATAAATAAAGATGTTTTATCATTTTTGCTGTAATGCATGTTTCATTAAAACTTCATCAAATTAGAGTACTATATGAGTCACTTAGAATTACCATAATTCTAATCACCATAAAATAACTTAGCTAGATAGATATATGTAGAAAGACTCAGTTAATCTGTAAATTCTTGTTTATATCTAGTAATTAATAGATAGTATATTAAGTGACTAAAACATTTAAAATTCTTTTTGTAAATTAAATAGAAATAACAGCATTAGGTTTAGGACATAGTTGCTATGCAAATTAGTATTAGTTAAACAATGTAAAACAACAAACCTTAGACAACATGCGTGCTTCAAGTAGTTCTCTTCTAGCTGGGTCCAACCCCTCCATCTGTCACCTTAACACCATTACCAGAAATCTTCTTTTTATGTATAAAATATATTTATATAAAGTACTTCACATAAAATAAGAAACCTTAGTTATATCTATATGTATGTATGTATGTATGTATGTATGTATGTATGTATGTATGTATGTATGTATGTATGTATGTATGTATGTATGTATGTATGTGTGTATGTATGTGTGTATGTATGTATGTAAATATATATTAAACAAAAATCCATCAATCTAAGGATTAAAATTAGTAATTTGCAAAACAATTTTATCTTTAAAAATATTTTATAGCAGTATCCTTTGCTCCTTTGCCAGCAGCTCAAGTTGTTTTATGCCAATGACTGATCTTTGGGGGCTTGCAAGGCTAGCATTTTGTATTGGCTGTTTTGCATAAAATTGAGATTATTAGGAAAATCATAAAAAGGCTAGCTGCATGGTCACTCTTTGCATAAATTTTATAGTGTTATGGAATGTGATAAAACAAAGAGAGCTAATAGAAATTTGCAATTAGATAGGTATTGTAATATGAGCTTATGACTATGCATTATTTTTTCAAAGATATCAAATTTATTAGTTTATTGCAGAAAATTGACGTCGTCTTAATATAATTTCCAATTGTCCTAATCTTTAAAAAAAGAAACATTAAAAGAGATCGATTATTAAGGTGTTTAAAATTCTTTAGGGACTCCCCGGAATGGGCAGCCATTTTTAATTTCCACCACTCTAAATGTTGTATTGTTTAGCTGGATTTCAGTCTGCGCCATATTCTTAAAATGCAAAGTCTGATTAACTCTCAATTAAGTATATACATCAAACACGGTCTAACCACTGAGAAAAAGCATAGCATATTAAAATTTATGATAAACAGCAGGAGTAACTATATAAAAAAATCATATACGTTATAATTTACACGATGTGCCACGAACTTAAAATTTCCTGTGCATAGGTACTTCGCGGGGTCAAGATTATCTTACTCACAAGTAAACCCAACATATTATTAAAAAAGTTTATATTTTGATAGTAGAAAAAATTATTGAAAAATTGTTTTTAATAGAATACATTGATTCACTTATAAAAAATGTTATTAGGTGTTAAAAAAAATTTCTTAAGACTTTAACAAACTGATAAAGATAGTTTCTTTTTTGTTTTATACCCCCGCCCATGTTTTCTTACATATTGTTTTGGCTTGTTTAAAGGTATTATAAAATAATATAAATGGCGGGAAGTTTGTCGGGTAGACTTGCTCTGGTCACTGGTAGGTAATTAACGTCCATTTTTATGTTATCTTTTGATTTGTTATTTTTATGTAACTTTTTTTGGTGTTTTTTTTGTTTTTTTACGTTTTTAAAGTAATTTAAAAAGATAAAATAAAAAATAACATAAAAATAGCAAATAAAAGTTTACATATTACAGTCATATTAATCATATTCCGCTAACAATCTACTTATTTGTTTTTAATTTAATGATATCCTTTAATTTAATAATCAGTATTTATCTTATTTATTATACCTAAACATTGTACCATAATATATATTCTATGAAATACTGATCAAATCAATCTAATTGACAGTGCATTGGTAACAAAAGTACACCAAGTTTCAATCATTTAGTTATCAGTTTTATCTAATCAGCTATTGAAGCAACTTAGTTCTGCATTGGTGTTGGACAGATTCTGAATTGCACAATACCAATAGGTAAAAATCAAAATAATTTATTCTAATTCAAAACAATTGTACTTAAGTAACTATTAGATAACATTTAGCCGATAGTTGTACAACTTGTACTAATATATGTACTAAGTGCACTGAATTTAAATCAATTAGTTAATTTTGTTGTTGGATAAGATTCTGGGTGTAAATTTCCCATTAATTTGCGAGGCCTTTAATGACTTTCTGCATGTCCACAAAGTAGAGAAAATGGCAGTTTGAGATGCTAGCTGACAAGCAATCAAAGCAGTGTCTGCTTTCTGGGAAAAGGCTGGAATACCCATTCGAGCAGCCAACATTGCATTGACAATCTGGAAACAATCTTTACTGAATGGAAGTATAAAGCCAGAACAGCTTCAGGATATAAGATAAAGGAGAAGGAATTCCTGGAACAACCTGATATTCTGTTTGACACTGGCCATTTAGTTGCACTCACAATCATTAAAATTCCAGAAGACAAAATTTTTCTCTCAGAAAAAAAAAGGTTGAGAATTTCAGCCATGTTTTTCTTCAAATTGATTTTTCATCTGTTTCAAGAGATACAGAAGAAGCAGATGAAGATGTAGATAAAGAACTCACAGCAAAAATTTCCTTAGTGAAGTGGCATCCAGCCTTAGACAAGATTTAAGAATGTTGTATGTCAATCTAAACTCGACTCAGCGTGCTAGTATAAGCCATCCAGCCACAATATCATGCAATCTACAATTAGAGTTTTCAACAACTGTATCTTTAACCAGTAAATGCCTAAAAGGAAACTAACAAGGAAAAAATGCCTAACGATGCAAAAACATGAAGCTCAGATTACATTTATTACATATTTTAAAAAAAAAATTTTCTTTAATTAAATTTAAAGATACAAAGGCATCCTTGAATGGAGATGTTAGGCAGATGTGTGATATTTTTCAAAACATCCTTTTTCGATACACATTGTTTTTCTTATGCTTTTTGCAATTCCATCTCGGTTTCATGTGACACACAGTGTTTATTTATTTTTTCCAGTTTTCCTGGAAAATGAAAACTCTCAACTAGCTTGATGCTGGATCCAGCTTTTTTCTTTCTTTGAACTATTAGTTGCCTGGAAGCAGTACCATTTCTCAGATAATTTAACTCAAAAAATTTTTCATGGTGACAAGTTATTACAAGCTTTCTTAACATTTTTTATTTCTTCATCAAAAGACATAGATGTTGATTAGGTAGAAGAGTTTGGAAAGTCTGTTTTTAACCACTTGGGTTTTCCAGGTTCAGCATATTCCTTAGATAAACCTCCTGATACATCTTTAGAAGTTGTTACTTCTTC
This sequence comes from Hydra viridissima, assembly GCF_058129835.1. NCBI lineage: Eukaryota > Metazoa > Cnidaria > Hydrozoa > Anthoathecata > Hydridae > Hydra > Hydra viridissima. The sequence goes on from NW_028324305.1 coordinate 14,572,725, forward strand.
AAGTTCACAGTGAGAAGTGACAGAAATTACTTTTGTTCCAAAAGTTTTGTGTTAAATTTAATTTGTATCATCTATAATATTATCATCAAGTTCTTCTTTATCAGTCAATTCATCAAAATCTGGTGGAAAGTACACTTAATTCAATATTGTTGACTTGTTCATATTCCTCATTTTCAAGCTCAACCAAAGCTTCTTCCAATTTTTGGAAAGTTTTGGAATCATAGAAAGTTTTAGGATCCATAATAGAATGATAAACTCATCTAATATGAAAAGGGAAAAAAATAAATAAATAAAAATGAACATATGATTCCTATGTTAACCTAATATCCTCTTTTTTTATCTTGATTGAAATAAAATTTTTAAATGCAACTACACAACTTTACAAAATCATGAAATAACAAGCGCAGTTAAATTACTAGTCAAAATTAAATTCAGCTGAGATTATTGACTCATTTGATTGTTTATATTAACATGAGAAATCTTGAAAATTTTCAAATACAGTCTTCCCTTATCACTGAATGTTTATTTTTCTAAGCATCTTTAATTAAGTATGGCTGGCATTTATGGGTTGATTGGCCTTAAGAATGTTTAATTGGTGGAGGTTTTGACAACTTATAAACCTGCAGACCATCTCCCAGTTGTTATACCAGGTTTTGGAATTGAGGAGTTATTGAGTGTTCCAATAACATCAGCAATAGGTGATGTACAAGCTTCTGTAGTCATTAAATTTTTGGAAGTGCAGGATGCACAGGGTGACAAGAAATAATGAGGACAATTTTCAATTCTAAAATAGAACTATTTAAAGTATTTCTGTATTAACAAATTATAGTTCAATTTTATTAATAGGGTATTGTTTACCTCATGTTAAAGTTATTTGTTTTTCAGAGTTTATTATTAGTTAAGATTATATCAAAACATAATTATGTCAAGGCATTTCAGGGGTATGCAAGGCCAATTTTCCAGACTTCATCACCTCTCAAGAATGACCCCCATCTTCACCTTAGACTGTTCAATCACATCTCAAAAATGACTCCCATTGTCATATGTTCAATTTTAGAGAAGAACTGCTGTTCTAAACCCCATAAAAATTTGGAGTCCTTAAAGCAATCTTTGTTAGATGAGCAGTATAAAAATTCTGTGAGGGGTTTCTGAATGAAACTTTAATTTTTTGGTTTGTTTTACTTTTACTGATGCCTTTTCCTTTTGAAAAATGTTAAAAAAGTAAGTCTCAATTATTTCACCCTGTAGAAGATCAGGTGGCAGCATTGTCTTTTGATACAACAGTTTCTAATACTAGTCATTGTTCTAGTACATGTTCATTGATTGAGTTAAAAATGAATTAAGATCTTCTATATCTGACATGTTGCCACCATGTAATGAAGCTAGTTATTGGGGCTGCATTTGATAAGATTTTAATTGGGACTTTCACAGGATTGGAAATCCTTATCTTCAAGTGGTTTGAAGACCACTGGCAGTTAAATAATTTGTGACAGCTTTGTCGCAGCTTTATCAGATGCACTTAGTTTATTTGTAAGCTAAATAGCAAAGAGATGACTACAGAGAGTTCCTTAGCTTTCAGTTGCGCTTCTTGGAGATGTCCCTACTCATGGAAGTAGATTTTAAACCACTGTTGCCAAGCATTGGGTACAATTGATGTCCAAAATTACTTATACAATTCAAGATGACTTGAAAGAAAAAGAAATTTATAAATTTGCAATCTTTTCTGTTATCATGCTTGGATGATTGGTTTCCAATTAACCAAGCTCATAGATGCATGATACTTGGATGAATTCTCCTTCAGGTTTTCCAGAACCATTGCTGCCAGTTTCTTGACTGTACTAAAAGAAACCTTTTAGCACATACCAGTTCCAGTGGTCAATAAGTGAAATTAGTTAATTTGTATGCTCTAATGAAACAATAATGCAAGTTTAACTTGTGTATGACACTAGTTGTGACAGGACATTTTGACATCCGAAGTTTAAAGCATTACTATTACAGTTCATGTGATTAACGTTACTCAATTAGAAATTCTATTGAATAAATCTTTGAAGCTCAAGGACCACCTCTAAATATTAACTACTTATACTGATTTTTTGCACTTAATTTTCGTATGAAAATCTTCGTATAAAAATCTTCGTATGAGAAACAGAATGGATGGATGCCAGTATATATACAGTAGTGTGCAAAAGTAACAGGACAAGTGCATAACTTGAGATAACTTTTGAATGAAAAGTCCAATTTCTTTCAAATTTTCACTGGAGTGTCAAAAAATTGATTACAATTCTAAAAACAAATGAGTTTTTGCTAAATCTAAGCAGTCTATTCTTAAAAGTTCATTTATTGAAATATGTGTGTGCAAAAATATCTAGACAGAAAAAAAAAATTGAAGTAGATTTTTTTTTAAACATTTTTTTAATTAAAAATGTTGTAATTTTAAGTAGCTTTCTTTAATACTTCGTTGGGAAACCCTTGGTATTGATTACTGCATGACAGCGACAAGACATTGAGTCCACCAGTTTCATAATCACATTATTGTGGATTTTTCCTATTCTTGTTTCAGAATTTTAAATCTGAAACAAGAATGGGAAAAATCTGTTTACTTGTTGGTTTTCAACCTGAAATTTGTCAATCAAGGTGTTTCCATAGATGTTCAATAGGATTAAGATCAGGACTTTACGAAGGCCATTCCATTAATCTAATTTTTTTGGTCTTGAAAAAGTCTTTGGGTCATTGTCCTGCTGAAATATCTATCCCCAAGACATTTTGTCTTTAGCATGTGACAGCATAACATCCTTAATGATATCTTTGTACATATTTTTGTCCATTATGCCATCAATTAAATGGATAGGACCGACACAATCTCTATTGAAGCAACCCCAAACCATAATGCTTCCACCACCTCCATGCTTTACTGTTGGTAGCTGGTATTTAGGATTGTTTCCATGGCCTTTTGGTCAACAACCATATCTAATACCATTAGATCCAAATAACATAACCTTAGATTCATCACTAAAAAGTACTTTCGATCATTGTTCTCTTGACCAATTCAAATGTTCATTTGCAAATCTCAACTGTGCTTTTTGATTCTTTATAGAAATAAAAGGTTTCTTTGAAGGATGTCTTCCAAATAGATTAGCAGACCTCAAACAATGCTTGGTTGTGTCAACACTACATTTTGCATTACAAAATTCTTTTATTTCAGCATTTAACAAGACAGCACTTTTTCGTGGATCATTTTTTACAGCACAAATTAAAATTTTATCTTGTATTTCAGATGTAATTCGAGGCCTTCCTGACTTTAGAGAGATTCTATTGTTATTTCTTTCCTTATATCTTTTATATATATCTGCTACTGTTGATTTTCCTTTTACATATATCCGCTACTGTTGATTTTCCTATTGCTTGTTCAATTGCACGCAATACTGCTTCTTCTGACAGCTAAACTTGTATATATTTGCTTTGTCATTTTTAAAATTTATTCAAAACAATCTTCTTTTTAATTAAAAATAGTTTACGTTTTATTTACCCTTTTTAAGCATTAAATAAAAGCCAACAAAAGTGTTGGAATTTTATTATCTTAGTTCTGCCCAGATACTTTTTGCACTCTCATACTTCAATAAAATGAACTTTTAAGATTAGACTGCTTAGATTTAGTAAAAACTCATTTGTTTTTAAAATTTTAATCAATTTTTTGAAATTCCAGTAAAAATTTGAAAGAAATTGTACTTTTCATTCAAAAGTTATCTCAAGTTATGCGCTGGTCCAGTTACTTTTCCACACTACTGTGTGTGTGTGTGTGTGTGTGTGTGTGTGTGTGTGTGTGTGTGTGTGTGTGTGTGTGTGTGTGTGTGTGTTTTACATACTTGACTATTTGATTAAACAATGATTATGTTCAAATAGTAGTAATGATGATATATCAATACTTTCAGAACTAATTTTTTTGTATTGTATCTTTAATTTGGTATATAGGAAAATTAATAAAAAAATAAATAAGAGTTTAGAGAGAAAAAATGTTTTTAAGAGGCAAAAGTTGATTCCACACATACCTTAAAATTGATGAATTTAAAGACACAAAAAACATTTTTGTTACTCTGCATTTATTTTAATTGTTCTTATGTAATAATGAGGTATCTAATTTTATTTGTTTAGGAGCTGCAAGCGGTATAGGCAAAAGTGTTTGTGAGTTGTTTTCTAAGGAGGGGGCTGTTGTAATTGGTGCTGGTTTAGGAGATCTTTCAGAAGTGATCAGCAACTTAAAAGAAAATGATGGTAAAAAGCACTCAAGTATGAGAGTCAATGTGTCTCAAAGTAAACAAGTGGAAGATTTAGTTACTGAGATATGTAAGGTTTGTTTTTATAAATATTTTATTAGTCACCTGGAAAATATACATTAGTAAGAATAAATAAAGACTGCTTCTTATTGTACTGTTTTTTGTTTTTTTTTCAAAGAGATATTCTCGACCTCCATGCATTGTTGTAAATTGTGCTGGTATTACACGAGACGCATTGCTCGTTAAAATGACTGAAGAAGAATTTGATGATGTTATGGCTATTAACTTAAAGGTATGTTTGTTTTTTTTGCATAAAGTATTTTTAAATGTCCATTTACAATTCAATTTTAAATCCAAATAAAAGTTAAAAGGGTTCCTCTAATAAAAACACAAACAGTTTTTCTTATGCATAACTTATTAAAATGAGTGCATAATTTGAATTTTGTTGTTTCCTTACCAAATGAAAAGACTGATGAATAATTTTTTGGCCATGCCTTTTTAAATAGCTAATAAGAAGTTAAAAAATGGTTTATATTTTAGTAGTTACAAACTTGTTGGACATTCTATATTAGACTTAATACTTTACCCTTCAGTATCTTTACTGGATTGATGTATTGTGAACTTTTTTCTCTTTCTAAGATTGTTTGCTTCCTCACCACTGAATACAAACCAAATCTTGAAGACTTATGACAATACAAAATGTTTTCAAATTTCTTTTAAAAGTTTGTAACTGCATATTAAAATTTTAACTTTTTAAAATGACAGTTGAGTTTGTAAAATCCAAAATTGCAATTTTTGAATTTGTTTAGGGTACATTTCTAGTCACAAAGTATATTGCAACTGAGCTAGTAAAAAGTAAAGTGAGAAATGCATCTATTATTAACATTGCAAGCATTGTGAGTAAGGTAAATTTATCACCATCTATATTACAGATCACACTGTGTTTTTTTACTTTGAAAATTTGAAATGCTAATATACTGAGTTTGTTAAAAAATGCGAAACAAAAGTTTTAAACATATAGTGTGTTCTTTTCCTTCATATCTTCTGCAATGATAAAAATAGCAATGTAATTTCAACATTGCATATTATTATTATGTTTAACTATTTGGTATTTTGAAAAATATATAAAAAATGATTTGCAATTTTTTTTATATTTTTTAAAATTTGGAATAACATTCCTAAAAGAATGGATGTTTCAGCTAGTATTCTTTGTTTTTCTATATCATTTGCAGTTATTATTTTCTAACAATCAACTGCACTCTTGTAGAAATTTGTTTAAATACTTTCAGGATTTCACATCTAATTTTAAACAAGAGTTTTTCTATCATAAAGAAATTTGAAAGTCCAAAGGAGAATTAACTCTATTGCTTTTCATTTGTTTTAGACTGGAAATATTGGCCAAACTAATTACTCAGCATCTAAGGCTGGTGTGGTATCATTTACTAAATCAGTTGCATTGGAATTAGCGAGGTTATTATCTCATAGCAATTATCAGATTAAAGTTAAACTTTCAAGATATTGTTTTTAGGTTGCTGTTACATTTTTAGGTACAATATTCGCTGCAATGCAGTTTTACCAGGATTTATTGATACAAATATGACTCAGAAGATTCCTCAGAATATCAAAGAAAAGGTATATTCTTCATTCATTTTTAGAATTTGTTTAAGAGCACTTTAGGACCATCAAGCACTCTCCTTAAATTATTATAGTCTAAAGGAGATTTGTTGGGTCCGGCGATTTGGTTCGCAAAATCCGCAAAAAGTCAATCTGATTTATTTTACGGATTATAACAGTCCGATCGTTAAATATTTTATAAATCATAAATAATTTACAAACTACTAGCAAATCTTTGGTATTGCAGATTCTCTTTGATGTTAGGATTATTATTCTGAAAAATATTTACGAATAAATTTAACTTTAATTCGCTTAGCGAATTAAATCCATCGCGTTCTGTTCGCGTCAAATGGTGCGGTCCAAAAAAAACTACATTTTTATTATGACACGTCATAGAAATAGTGGGTTTCTTTTTTTATTTTCAATCAGTCCTATTTGGAAATCTTAACCTACAACAATTCGTTTAACATATCAACAAGTTTGCTATTCTTCACTTACATCTATTATGCTAAGCCAGTATTACATTATTTTGATTTAAAAGTTAAGAATTTTTCAAACCGAATTTTTGCGTTTTTTATTTTGTTTCTTTTTTTTCGGATTGAATTCCTTTGCGAATTAATTCGCTTTGCAGTATGCTACAATTAGTGGTCGGATAAAATTTATATTGTTATATTTCTTCTATTTAAATAGAAATAAAAATATAGAGATAAAAACTGGCTGTTACTAAAAATTGTTACTTTCATTTCAACATTTAAGGCAAATATTGTTTAAAAAATTATTTCTTTATTGAAAACGTTATGCATGCCTCTAAAATATCATTTTTTATTACGACAAATATTAAGGAAAAATTTCAAATAGCTTTTGAATAATTAGTTCTTTTTTGGAAACTGTACGCATTACGTTTTATTAAGGCAATATTATAATGTTTTATTTAGGAAATATTGAGGCAAATATTTCCATAAAAAGTCCGTAAACCGAAAATGTAATTCGATCTGTGTTTTCGGATTTTTAATCCGAAAAATAATCCGTATTAATCTGATTCGTTTTTGCGGATTTAAAATTCGATAAATAATCGGAAATACTAGTCCGATCCGATCTTGCAAACTCAATCTGAAAAATAATTCGATTTGTCTCATTTTTTTCTTTTCAGATGCCTAAGCTATCTAATATTTGGGGAGACAAGGAAAAATTAACAATTTCAGACACTTTAATGAGCTTGCTTCAAGGTAGAAAACAGGCTACCAAACCAGAATGGGAAGTCACTGATATCAATCAAATAAGAACTGTTGTTGACATTACTAGATGGGTAATTGAGGACAGTCGGCCATTTTCTATGGTAGAAACTGACGTATTCACCCGTATGATAAAAACTGCAATTAACGGTCAATTCAAAACCATTTCAGCAAAGAGTATGTCTGCAAAATAAGTTCCTCTCATTTTTAAATTCATCCAGAAACAAGTAAAAAACATTTTCAATACAAATAAGTCAAATTTTGATGGAGTGGGCTCTACATCCGATGTGTGGATCACTAATCACAACAATTTGTCTTTCATGAGTCTTACACTCCAATATATAAATTCAAAGTTCCAATTAATTTGCTTCTTGGTGGAAATGTCCTACTTTCCCTAACAGCGTTTCCAAGAAGCTCAATGAATCTATCAACAAACTTGAACTTGATTTTGGAGTCAAAACCTGGATAACGGTCGATGGTGCAGCTAATGTCTAAGTAGGTGTTAGAAAATCAATTGGTGTACGAAGTGCAATTTGGTGTGCCAACCACCGTCTAAATCTAGTTGTCAGTGGTACTGTCAATGATAAAAGATGTCCGAAGTGGTACATTCTTAGCCACAAAATAACAAAATTAGTAGGACTCCTCAACAAGTCCTCTTAAAAAATTATGACTTTAGTTAATGCTGCTAAAGCCTTAACTCTAGAACAAAGTTAGTGCAGAGATGCCCCACAAGATGGATCTTCTTCCGCCAATGCATTTTTTAAAGAATCCGAACCCCATTGTTTCTGGAGGTTATAAGCTGATAGATCTTTTACCAACAGAAGATGAAGTGGAATCTATTCAATCTGGCTTCTGAAAGGCTTCTCAGAAATCTCCGAGAAATGCAGCAGCCAAAAGAATGTTAGCATCTGTTTCATTCTTAATTGCTTATTCAACATCAGAGGAAGATTAGCAAGGGAGATGATGAAGCTAAAACCCAAGGTGTCATCAGAGCTTGCTCGCTGCTTCAATGAAGATCTAAACAAAAGATTCGAAGGGGAACTAATGAATATTGAACTCTCAATTGCTCATTTTTTGGACCCTAACAGCAAGGGCATGTGTTTTGTGCATGAGGGGGAAAAATTTGTAGTCAAAATTGCAATAAAAAAAAAGCTATGAAAGAACTGTTAGAAAAAGAAATTTTGGCTAGCCAAAGCATTCCTTCCCCTTCAATGTTGGATGATAAGGATGATGACAATTTTGATTTCACTGTACAACTGAGGAAGAAAGTGTCTGGTGCAGACTACATTAATCCTGGAGGCGAAATAAAATTCAAGACATTGTGTGACCAGAAAGTGAATATGGAAAATAATAAGCTTTCAATCTAATTTTGACATGGTTTTTTATTTCTTAACATGGAAACAATTTCGTTTCATTGTATACTAGAAAATTAGAAATAAAAATGAATCTTATTTCAAAAGCATTCCTTATTCTGAATCCGCAAAAATCCGCGAAAATAATATCGGTTTGGATTCCAATGCAAAAAAAATTTTCGGACTGCAATCCGATCCGAAAGTACCGGACCAAATTATAATCCGAAAAAATTTTAACGAATTATTTTCCGATACATCATTTTCGGATCAAATCAATCCGTTTGTCAAATCAATCCAATTTGAACCGATCAGCAAAGATAGTTCGGTGCACAATCCGATAAACAATAACGGATCGGCGGCTTCTAAGATTTGTGCAGATATTAAATGTATTCAACGTGTGTTAAGATGTATGTGAATTGTTTTTATTGACAAGATCTAATTGAATTATCAGAATTTTTAAACTTGAAAAACTAAAAAATTTCATGTGTCATTGTTAAGGTAAAGATTCTTCGGTATTCTTTCTTCGGTATTCTTTCTTCGGTATTACGCTTGTCACTTCCTTTAAAACAATTTCTTTAACAAAACCATAGTTTAGCTAAACATAAAATTTCTGGCAGTAATAAAGAAAGATTTTTATTTATGTTTCTTAGGATGCATTAATTAGGTACACGTTTGTTGCACGTGCCGTAATGTATGCACAATGTAACTTCGATCTTCATATTTTAGGTTAAAACAATGATTCCATTAGGACATTTCGGTCAACCAGAGGGTAAGAATTCATTTTTTTTAACACTATACTTATCTTAATACATTGAAAATCTTAATACATTGAGTTTTTTTTTCCTTTTTCTTTATAAAGACGTTGCGAACATTTGCTTATTTTTGGCATCAGAGCAGAGCCGTTATATAACCGCAACCGCTATCGAAGTTGCAGGTTTGTCAACTTATGTTATATAATATACATCTTTAGAAAAAAGAACCTTATATATTCTGAGTAATCTATCACTGACTTTCAATTTAGGGGGACTTGGTGCGTAAAAAGGTATTGTCATCATTTCAAAAAACAAGTTCTTACATCACTAAAATACTGTACTTATGAATTATGTAAAACTTGTCGATTTTATTGTATTTTAAATTTCGAATTTTGACATTCAACAATTTTTGCTATTGTTTTTATGCTTTTTTGTTGTTGTTGTTGTATTTTTTTATAAAAATGTTTTCAAAGAAGAAGCTTTTCAAATAAACTTCAAGTGTCATTCGTAAATTTTTATGCTGTGAAATACAATCGATAGCGACACTAGTCGCGAAAATAATAATAGTAATTCGCAAAGGACAAAGTTGTTGCTCCTTTTCATAACTTCGCAGAAAATGGAAGTGTTTTTTAGAATTTCTTTGTCTCAATAACAAATATAATTTTCTGTTTCAAATTAAATGCAGACTCGTACATAATCTCGAATTAAGTTTTTAAAACCCATTTCAATCTAATTTACTCTAGTTTTGATGGTTTCTTAATCAGTTTTTTTTGACTACATAGGTTATTATAATTTCTCAATCGTTCAATTTAAGTCAAGTTGGAAACAAATTCTTTTTGAATGTTCGAAAGAAAAGACCTTGTGTCAGTTCTTACCGGCTGTGGATTCTGGTAGACGTTGCCCGAAACTAAAAATATTTTCTTTTTGAGGAATAACTTAACAGCACAAAAGATCAAAAAAACAAAAAAAATCTTTTAAAGATTTATGTTGCTAATTAATCCTGTTGCTTTTATACAAAGGAATAAAAGTAAAAAATCGGGTTTAAATTAAATGGTAGATAGTTGCGCCACTATTACTAGATTAGAATTGTGTTATAAACGTAACACTTCTAGCACATAATAAATATTGAATAGAATCTTCGAATCTAAACTATTTATACATCTTAATAACTAAATTTTAGACGTCTACTGAATGTAATTAAATTTATTTTGCTAAATTATTCAATTTTGCGACAATATTTTAGAAAAAACGAGTAATCTTAACGGTTCAAAGAAATTAAGTTAGTGGCTCACTTTACTTCAAACGAAAAAAGTTTTTTCAATTCAAATCTGTGAGTGGTTTAAAAAAGTAATAGGCGCATTAGAATTGCTATTACTTTTTATCTTCTTAGTTTTAAAAAGTAGCCAGATTTGACTAAGACAAACTTTCTCCTCTGTGGCAGAAAAAATATTTTTTACCAATACAGTTCACTACATGGTTCTTTAATTTCAGTTTATAAAGTACTTATAGAAAAACATACCGGAAAATGTGAAATAAATAAAAATAGCCGAACAAAGTTTTAAATTTTAACCCCACTGTTTTGTTAATGCTAATCATCTTAATAAGAGAATTGCATAAAACTGCTAATGATAGCAAGTGTTTCTGAGGTTGAAGAGTTTCGATATTTTGAGAAGATTGTGTCAGAAATACTTTGAAAACTTTTTAAATAACAGGTGTTATCCAACGTCATCCAAAATCCGGAAGGTTAAAAAAAAAATAAATAAACTACGGAGCGCGAAAGCAGTCTTATATTTTGTCAAGTAAGAGCCAATCCAAGGATATGTTATTGTGAAATTACCAAAGTATGTACCAAGTACACAGAAGTATTTTAGTTAGGAAAAACATCGGTGTTTATGTCGTTTTAAAAACTGTCTATGACGGCTAAAGATAGGCTCACAAGATTAAGGTATTGTAAGAAGAAAGTTGCTTGGAAAGTGGAGACAAGTAATTTTAAGTGATGATTTTAAAGTAAGAACAGGAAGCACAAAGTTTCTGTTAAAAGATCTTGTAAAAAGAATCTGAGAGATATTGTAATTGCGGCAATGGGAGTGTTGGCATTTGGGGCTGCTTTGTTTTAATGGATTACGTTTGTGTAACATTTACACTGATCTATTCAGCACACCTTCATAGAGACGTCAGAGGATTGAGTGGTTCCATCAGCAGATGTGGTGATTGTTCGAAAGGAATGGTGGCAGCTTTAAGAAGATTTTTCTGGATATCATTACTTTTGAAGCACCATCTGCTCTATTTTTGCCGGCAGTTCCTAGCATAAAAACCCTCTTCTGAAAGTAATTTCCATCAACTTTCCACTTGTGAAATTGTCAAAATATATTGCGTGAAAATTTTGTTCTAGATTTTCCCTCGCTGGTTCAAGCATATTTTAAACAACTTGCTGACCTAAGGGTGTCGCAGATCTTGTAACAGAATCTTTTCCAGTATAAATTTATAGCTAACATGGGTACCCATCATCACCAAAGCTTGGAACCAAAACATATTGGCATTCCTTTATATACATTTTAACACTATGTTTGCCAAAATAAGGCACCATCAATTCATCGATGCTCTTAAAGTTTTACTCCACAGTTGCATAGCCGTTCATTTAAGATTTCATGTAAAAACGACACTTAAACAACTTAATTTCCTGGTTCAAAACTTTTAATATCGGCAACATGAAAGTATTTTTTGATTTTCCGTAATTTATGTCATATTGTGTAAAATTGCGTAAATCTCTTGAAAACGAAAACGAAGCTACTCAACAATCCGTCAAGCTTCAAAAGTACACAATCACAAAATTTTATGGCAATTATAAAGACTGGTTGCAATTTTGGAATCAATTCACGGTAGAAGTCGACAACTTAAACATATCAAACATCAGCAATTTCAACTACTTACTGGAACTCGTCGAAGGAAAGCCCAGAGAGGACTTACTAGGTTTACCACATTTGTTGGAGGGATACGATGAAGCTAAACGCATACTACAAGAAACTTAAGGAAAAGATATTTGGGTTCACAAAGCATTGATTAAAGATTTGGAAGGATTGACGGCTATACACAGCACGCACAAAATCAAAGAAGTTTACGACTTTCACATTAAACTTGCAAGAACTGTACGAACATTGAAAACTATGTAGAAACTACAAACGGCTCAATCATTCGTGTATTCATTGATGGATAAACTTGGACCAGTTTGTGAAATACTCACACAAAACGATGATGGATGGGAAGAATGGGGACTTGAGCAACTTGTCGAAAAGTTGCAAAAGTCAATTAAAAGGAATCCGCTGAATTCAATTTTTAACCCAAGCGATGAACAAACAAGGGCAATAAAAAAAAACACAAACGTGCAGTTAAAGTCCTATGAACATCGAAGCAATACATTCAAACAATGCAATGGTGGTCTTTATGACAAAGAAATCATGGCAACTAGTGGTAAGCATGGATGTATCTACTGTGGGTTACAAAATCACAAAAGCGAGGATTGTACAAAAGTGCTAACTGTTGCAAGACGCAAGGAGATTTTAACAAGCAAAAGATTGTTACAACTGCATTGGTTACGGACGCTCGGCGGTAATTTATAAATCAAGAGGATGCAGAAAGTGCAACAAAAAACATGACACGTCCATTTGTCAAGATGGGAACGCAACAATGGATGGTAAAATGGTAAATAAAAAAGAAACCATGGGAGCGGTGCTTTATGCAAGTGCAACTATTCACCCAACAGTGATCGCAAAACTAAATGGTGAAAAAGCAAGGATAATGTTGGATACGGGTGCTGGAAGTTCCTATATATGTACGAACTTGATAACAAAACTAAAGCTGAAGCCTACACGAAAGGAATATAAAAGTATTGAACAGCTCTATGGAACGGTGGACAAGCGTATGGAAATATATAACGTTACGCTAGAATCAACAAAGATACCGGAATTTAGCATCAAAATCGAATGCACAAACGCAGAAAAGGAAACACTCACCTTTTTACCCAATCCGATGATCAAGGATGTAAAGAAGCATTTTGCAAAACTGAGGAGACTGAAATTTAATGATGATGAAGGGAGTGACGAACTTCAAGCTGTTCACATTATACTCGGATAAAAATCACGGAACTGGTAGTTCTCGGAAAAAATCCGAATAAAGATCCAGGAGCCGAATTAACTATGTTGGGATGGACTCTTTCTGGGAGACGAACACAATTGAGTTCTGGTATTGAGAAAAGTTTTTTATTGAACACTGGTCGTGATGAGTTCGAGCAAATGTGTAGTTTAAAAGTACTTGGATTATCAGACACAAACAGTGAATCAATTTTCCACCAAGACTTTAGCGAAAAACTGCATCAAACTGACGAAGGTTACTATGAAACCAGAATGCCGTGGGAAAAGGGTGTTGTTAAACTACCAAACAAGAGAAATCTGGCTCTTAAAAGATTGGGAAGTGTAACAACTCGATTGAAAAAAACTTAGAAAACTAGAACAGTATAATGATATAATGATGGAACAAATCAATGAGGGAATATTGGAAATGGCACCAGAAAAACCTACGGGAGAGATTATTCACTACGTTCCTCATCAAGCAGTGATCAAAGAAAATGCCGAGTCAGCGAAAATGAGAATTGTTTATGATTGTTCAACTAGAAAAGACGCTCAATCATCTTCATTAAACGACTGTCTAGAAGTGGGACCATCGCTGCAACCTTTAATATTTGACATACTCATACAAAATCGGATGAATAAACACTGCGTTTTAGCTGACGTGAAGAAGGCGTTTCTACAAATTCGAATACACAAAATGGATAGAGACGCACAACGCTTAATTTGGTATAAAGAATTAAAGAAAATGGAATTAACGGAGTTACGATTTACAAGGGTGATTTTTGGTTCAAGTTCTAGTCCTTACATTCTCGGCGTCACGATTAAAAAGCATATATCAAAATACAAGGACATTTATCCAAAAATGGTGCTTGCTTTGGAAAAAGATACTTATGTCGATGATATGCAAGCAGGTGAAGAAACGGAAGAAGAACTTATCACGTTTAAAAATGAATCAACGCAAATCTTAATGGAAGCTGGTTTCCAGCTGCACAAATGACATAGTAACGTAAGCAAATTGGAAAGCGACGCTGAGGTCAAATCAACAAAATTACTTGGGATTCCTTGGAACAAAGAAACGGATCAACTATCGATTGACTTTATTGCTTGCATCAATATTGGATATAAAGAAGTGATAACAAAAAGGAAAATGCTATCCGCCATCAACAGTGTCTTTGACGTATTGGTATTTAGTGCATCTGTTTTAATCACTGTACAGTCCAGAAAATTACTATACAGTCCACTATGCTTATTAAAACTCGGATGAGATCAACAAATCCCAAATGAACTTTCAGAAGAATGGAAGACCTGGATCAAGGCAATAAGAATTAAAAGAACTATTTCAATTCCGCGGAGCTTTTTGTCTGAAAAAATCATTGAAATGGAGCTCCATGGATTTTCAGACGCAAGTAAATCAGCAGTATGTGCATGCGTCTATATTGCAGTGAGGCATCAATATTCAAAAACAAGCAAATTACCTGTAGCAAAAGCACGGATTTCACCAAGGGATCTAAGTATTTCTAGACTGGAGCTGGTAGCGGCGCATACCTTGAGCAAGTTAATGAATCATGTTAGGAAGACATTAAACAAGTATAATATTATTGAAGTATATCATAGGATTGACAGTACTGCGGTACTTTACTGGTTACAAGAAAGGGGCAGTTGGTCAGGAACCGAGTTCAACAGGTACTATTGAATAGAGAAGTAAAATGGCTTTATGTCCCAACAAAAGAAAACCCAAGTGATCTTGGAACAAGAGGAGTGAGTCCTGAGAAATTATCAAGCTTGTGGCTCAATGGACCTATATGGTTGAAACACAAAGAAAATTGGCCAATCCAACCAGAAATAATTGAAGCGCCGTACGCATCATGCGAAAATGTTGGTGTGAAAGAGAACGTCAGTATGGCAATAAAAGAAATAAAGGGACATCATATATTTAAAGAAATGTTTAGTAAACACAAGTATAAGAATATTATCTTTCATTAATAGGTTTATATACAATTGTCGGAATAAAGAAAGAAATAATAGGACCACTGAAAAATGAAAAGGTGATAGAAGCGGAGTTGATGAATCTTAAGTTACTACAAGAAGCTGTTGCAATTAAGTTCGATGTGGAACTTAAACAGGATGAAAAACAGCTTTGGAGATGTCACGGAAAAGTCTCTGGGTATAATCCAATATACCAAATATCTGGGTATAATTTAATATACCAAAAGGTTTTCAACTAACTCTAAGAATTATTGAGTATCATCACGCGAAAACGTTACACGGGGGAGTAGGAGATGCAATGAGTAGCATAAGAGAAAGATTGTAAGAGATATAGAGTGAAACCGCTGTTACCGCCAACGAGAGCAATGTTACCACGCTTTAGAACTGAAGATATCGAACCGTTTACGGTTACAGGTGCTGATTTTGCCGGTCCGCTAAAGTATAAAGTAGCAGAAAAGTTGGTTGAAAAATGTCATGTTGCACTGCTTACATGCGTTACATGTACAAGAGCTGTCTACCTTAGACTTTGTCATGATCTATCGGCAGGAGAATTTCAGAGGATTTTAAAAGATTTTGTTGCAAGAAAAGGACCACCACAAATGATGATTAGTGATAACGCAAAGACATTTTGTGGCAACAGGGAAAAGGTTAACAACACTTAAAAAGGATGAAAATCTCGCAAACTATCTTGCTACCACAGCCATAAAGTGGAGGTTTAATTTATTAAGAGCGCAGTGGTGGGGAGGTTTGTTTGAAAGATTAATCGGAATAATGAAGAAAAGTTTCTCAAAAACAATTGGTAAGGGCATCCTAAGCTTATTTGAATTGGAAGAAGTATTGTTGGATGTGGAATGCGCTATGAACAATAAGCCAATTTGTTACCAAGGTGACCAATTCGATAATCAAGTATTAACGCCAAATGTATTAATGAGGGGGAGACCTGCAGTTTTGTTTGAAGAAAATATTGATTTAATAACAAGGAACGATTGCGTACTACGGAGAGTGAAGTTTGTGAAAAATTGTAAGAATCCCCTAAGGAAAAGATGGATGAACGAGTACGTGCACGCAATGGAAGAACGACAACAAGCAAGGGAAAAGAGAGGCAACGTGAAACGCCCAGGTGTCGGAAGTATGGTACTCATTAAAGACGATGTGAAGGACAAAGCACTTCTCAACATCGGTCGAATTGAAAACAACATTAAAGGGAACGATGGAGTTATTCGTGGCTTTAAAATGCGCCTGGGAAATGGTTATATAATTGAACGACCAATTCAATTGGTGTGTGACTTGGAAATGGATTGTGGGGCAGAAAGCGGAATCGAATCGGACAAGAATTTGGAAACCAGAGCCGAAGAGGATACCTTGAAAAGTGAAACGAGACTGGTGAAATTGGATGCAAGACAAAAGATCAATTACATCATGGAAGACGAGATGGAAGATAGCTGATTAAAGCCGAAGTCTCAGCTTTAATCGGGGGAGGGTGTCGTGAATAAAGTCTTCAAGATGTAATTAGCGTGTGCGAAGGCGTTAATGTTTTTAGGTGCTAATGTGTGTAGGTGTTAATGTTTATAGGTGTTAATGTATGTAGGTGCTAATGTATGTAATTGTTATTGCATTAAATGTGTGAAAATGACGCGATTGTAAAAATGAATAAAAAGAGAGTGTATTTTGTAACATGTATTGATTCGCAATCAGATGTAAAAAATATTATCAAGTTCAAAAAGTGACTCTTTAGTGTCTCAGGGAAAGTCTAAATAATTCCACACAAGCTCTTCTAACAAAATAGCACTTATAAAGCCAGTTCTCTTTCTCCATCTTGAATCAGAAAAATATTTTCTTCATGATAATAATCTTCATCATTTGAAGAATTTAACCAAGATGAAACTTCCCATTCTCCAGCTGGTTCAGATGATTCATCTGGTGGTTCATTACAAAGTTCTTCGTCACTTGGTATCTTGGTCTCCCACTAACAGGAGGAAGGATGAAAACTGTTGTTGCGCTGTTGTTTTTTCAATAAATCTACAGAATCTTGATAAGTAACCTTTCAACATGGTTTTTATTTGCCTACCTAAAAAGCTCTAGAACCCATTATAACTTTGATAATTTCTATAATTTGAATGAGGCTCTTCATAGATGACAACCTTTTATAGTTATTGAGACCAATGATGCAATATGATAACTTTTCATAAGTTTTCGTAATTTGTTTTACTCTTAACTGTTAAAAACTTAAAAAATGCATTAAAAATTTCGAATCATTAATACTTTTTAACAATTAGCATTCTACTTTAAAAACTGTATTTTCTATGTATACTTGCCATACTAATATAATTTTAGTAACAAATCTCATTACACCAAAACATTTACGACAAAATTACTTCGCGCAAGCCCTAACGTTTGCATATGGGAATATTTTATTTCAATATACCGTGATGTGACCTAATAAAGTCCTATGCTTTAACAGAGTCCTAATTTTAGAAATGACATTTTGTTATATATAAAATAAACATTTAGAGAAAAAAATTTAGTTTTTTTAACTAACAAGATATCTTGTTAAAATAACTAAGTTATTTTTCCTAAATGTTCATTTATATATATGAAATTTATCATTTCTTAAATTAAGACTTTCTTAAAGCATAGGACTTTGTTAGGTCACACCACGGTAATTACTTTTCTATTTATAGCATGTATATTAATATGAGTAAACGATGTTATTTTTACAACTGCAAAAAATTCTTCCCCCCCCCCCCCCCCCCAAAAAAAAAAAAAAAATTCAAATTTTTGGAGTTCAGTTATGAAAACTCAAGCGGTGTCAAAACTCCAAAACTTCGTGTTTTTGATAAATTTATAAAAATCTTTTTTTTACAAGTATTATCAAATGTGTCATAAATAAGCTATCCAAATTATAAGTTAATTTAACTATTATTTTTATGCAGTGTTTCCATAGGGGAACGTTGGGCGGTAAAAAGTTAAAAGAGCAAATGCTTCTTTAAAGCAATAAAGTGATTGAAGAGGTGGGATTTCAATTTGATCAATAATGTCCTTGAGTGTTATGTACATTTAATATTTTTTGCAGAAGTTTAGTACTAAATATCGTAAACATCCTCATTGCAATGCTTGCACCCGCAGTATTTTGCCAGCACAAGTTTCATGCTGATTCACATACCCGCACCGACGTTGAATTGGATGGTGATGTAATGTATAGCTAGGCCATGCTATTTTTTTCATTTTTGAGTTATTAATGCCATCATAATAATAGATTAGATAATAAATTGACTAAAGATGAAGAGATTCGATGAAAAGTTGCATAATTTGAAACCCTATTAAAACTTAAATTTCAAATGCCTTTTTCACAAAATACAAAAAATGCGTGTGGTCACATGTTTTTCCCAACACCATCCAATTAGAATGCCTCAATGGGAAATAATTAGTTAAAATATTGTAAGAAATCTCTATATAAAAATAATATTACAAGGTCAATTGCTTTTTCAATTTTAATATAAAAAAGCTTGACAACAACAAATAAAGATCTTTTTATGCTGAAGAACACTGCCTTTTTAATATGAAGCAGCAATTGGGTTTTAACCTTCTTTAATATCCGCCACAATTACCACCTCCTGCAAGGCAACATTCTCGACTTCGGCAGTATGCCTTGCATATATCATGTTGCGAAGACCTACATCTGACGGTATGTCCAGTGCAATATCGTAAACCTTTATAAACACACTTGCAGGTTTCACCGCGATTCTTTGCCCCTTTGCTAATCCTGCAGCCTCCATGATGATAGTTGCAGTCGCAACCTGAGCAAACGTCAACAACACAAGCAACCAGAACGATTAGTAAAATCAGATCTAAAAATATTCGGTTTGAAAATTTCATAACTTTCAACAAGTATTTTATCATAGAAAAAATCGTTTCTGACCTTGTTCTGTAAAAGATTTTTAAGTTTTTTTATAAAAATGAAAAGTATAAATACTAACGTTTCAATTCCATTCTGGTATCGAGTTGGCAAACGTGTTTATTCTTTCAAAATTAGTTCCTTGTTTCTTGATAGAGGATTACGTTCTGCCAGTTTTTATATCTTTTCAAATAAATTGTGGTTATTTCTAATGTCCAATCATTGAATACAACTATTCCAAAACCGGTTTTGTGTGTTTCTAAACTTGTTGTGGCCAATTATCCCACTCTTTTTTTTTTTTCAACAAACTTTTGTAATAATTGGATTGTCAATTAAAACCGATAGCGTACTTCTCACCAACATTTATATTCTATTATTACCAGTTTTCAGATAAAAACAAGTTTAATTTATGCTCCTCGGTAGCGTATGAATTGTAGATTGTCAGTTGTGGATCGGCTGAATTTTGTGTTTCGGCAGAGAAATCATTTTCCTTATTCCTATTATAAAGTTAGCATCAAGTTTTTTAATGGTTTGCTCGAAATGAGCTGTTTTTTTTCTTTTCTTTTTTTGTTAAAAATGCAATTAGAAAAATGTAGTGATGTGTGGTTAGAGATTAAGAACTTGCCCTTACAAAATTCTTCAAAGCAAAAGATTGTTAAATATTTCGAATTTTTAGACTTATAATAACTCATGAAGAATCATATATTTATACCGCATGGAATATATATACATGTATATATATATGTCCATGTATATATATATGTATATATAAATGCCCAATGCTTTACCTTATTAAAATTATGTGAAGCATGATATGCGTCAATAATTAGAGTTATATTAATAAATATAAAAATTACAAAGTTAAGGAAGTGCACTTCATTATGATTAATTACATTTTTTTTGTAACCATAATACTTTACTTACAACTTTAATGTTGCTGTAAATTTCATGGTAAATTTGGATATGAAATGCCCTTAATTTCATCGTAAACTAGGATGTAGCACACGATTGCCGAAACAGATTTGTGTTTAGAAGGAGTCTACATTATTTAAAAATAGAGCAGTACCTTATTCAACAAAGTTAACCTAAATTCTTATTTAATAATTTAGTAATCAAGTTTGTAACTGCATCAGATTGTGATGAGTATACCAAAGACGCCAATTGATTTTGACGAAAGAGAGTTCGTTTTGTTTTTTCTGCATAAAAGGAAAGGCGGGGTAAAGTTGGAAGGAACTCTTAAGAAACAAATTTTTGTTGAGAGACAATTAAGCATAACAAATACTCTTTTTTTTTATATATTCAAACTTAACATTATATCAAAGAATACGAAGAATGCTAAAAAAAACAACACTGCCACAAAAATATATCGTCAATTAATAATGGCTATAACTGACAAATACCAATTGTCTCCTGAAGTTGTTGATGATGAGCGACTTTGACCTTGGTCTCGTAGAACATTTCCTACCTCGATTAAACAACTCCTAAAGCTATGAAGTTGTGCTTTAGTAGGCTTGAGCGACAGCATGCAATATTTTTTCCAGCTTCTAATCTACCAATAGCGCTCCAGACCACGAAATCCGGAATATCACATTACTTTCCCATTTTAAAAATTATCTTTACTTTGTTTGTTAATTTTGAGTATATAAACAATATGATAAATTATTCCCTTAAGTAAAAATAAGAAATATTTAAGATAAGAATCAAGTTTTAAATATCCGATCATAACTATTTTGAGCGATGTTATCTTGTTTACGCGTTCGCGGTTTGTTTTAAACCACCAAAATACACAGATTTTCGACAATATGATATAAAACGCTCTATGCAGTGATAAACTACAAAAAAAAGGAGACAAAAAATGTATCAGTTGCGTAGCTTTAAAAATAACTATTTATCAGATATCTTTTAATTCTTTTACAAAGCATTTTTCTTTATTTTTTTTTTATTCTATTTGTAAAAACTTTTCTTTTACAAAAATAATGAAAAAGAATATTTCACCTAAAGAAGAAATAAATTACAATATATTTATCGTAATAAATGGCGCTATCACGGTCAACTATACTAAGATATCTTCTTAGTATAGTTGACCGTGAGAGAAGCAGGAATCTTTGAGGTTGACACCCTAGTATTTTAAAGTTTGTCATTGCGCTTTGTTAATTGTAAAACTATAAACTAATTAAGATTAGAAATAGCAGTCTTTTAAATTAAAATGGCTGTTCAGTGAGATCAGTGGTACTCTGTGGGTAAATATTGTGTGTTTTTAAATTCATCTTCGATGAGGTTATTTGATAGCTATTTGAAGATCACCCTTGTTCTAATACATATTTTTGATGAGTTCAGATTTATGAGCAGTACGATCGGAGATCCAATGTTCCGTTAAAGTCATGTTGAGTCACACAACTATTAGAATGTTGAGTCACACTGATATTACAATGTTCCGTTGTCATAGCAGTGTGAGTTGTCCTTGGATGAAAAAAAAAATCGATTTGTTCTCTGTTAGTTTTGATTAAAAAGATATCAAAAGAAGGCATTTAAAAGCATGCGTTACACGCTTTTATATTTCCCCGGTCATCTAATTTACAATTTCCTACGGCGGAGTTTCCAGCGATTTTTTCCATTTTTAAATCGAACTTTTCAATTCATAAAGTAGATTCCTGGTGTTTCTCCACTGAACTTTTATCGAATTGCAAAATTGGCAGAAGTTAACCATTTTTCTTGTTAAAATGTGTTTGTATTTGTTATATTCTTTCGTCGGATCCTAGTTGAATGCTTCTTTTGTTATGCTATAATGTTTACTTGTCCTCGTTCGCGCTTATCGTAGGGTAATATTTCATTGTTGGTTTGCGCTCAAGGTTTTTTTTTTTTTTTTTTAATTGTGACGTAATTCTTCAATTCGTTCAATTTGTTGTTCTTCGGTTTCTCTGCTTCTCACGGTGCTCCTTCTCGTTCGTTGGGAATGTAAATGTGCCTCGCACTCTGTTTCGTTTTCTCAGTTCTTTTTGTTTTTGCCGTTTTGTTTTAGAACTGATAACATCTCCTCCTCTTTTAAGTTCGTTTCGGTTACCAAGTTATAAAGAAGAACCCACTCGATGGATTTCTGTAATAGCACGCGATAATATTCCAGTCAGTACCAATACTGTTTTATTTTACGTCATTTTCCAGCAAATTATCTAATGATAATTTAGCATGGTAAAAAAAGACCACGTGACCCATTTTAAGTATTTCCTTGTGTGAAACCAAATCTTTTTCCCACAAAACCTGGCAAATCTCAAACAACAAAAACATTTTCATAAGTGCGTAACGGTTAAAACTCTATCCTTTCAGTAAACAGGAGAAAGTAGTCAACATTTTGAGCATCTCAGAAATTAGGTTGAAGCTAGCAGTCTTGAATTTTTACTCTAACCTACTAAGTACCTCAGCCATGATACACTACGCATAGTCTACTGTTTTTGAAATAAATACATTAATATCTAAAATAATTTCAAAAGATGACAAGGATTTGGTTTCTGAAGGTTTTTATTGTGGTATAAATAATACAGTTAAAAAATTACCGAAAGACAAAGTTAACAAATTTATCTCATTATCAGAATTTGAGGAAGCTCCTGTCAAACACCTTGCTAACTCTAAATTTACAAGTATTCTTTAAAAATTAGTTCGGAAAATTTTGACAAGTGTTGGGTGGGACATATTTTACAAATAATATACAATAATATTACAAATAATTAGCTAGGATCAATGATATGATCTTTATTCTTGAAAAAGTGAGAGTATGTAAAACAAAATTTATCATGCAAATGGTAAAAAATATTGACGAATTTCCAGAAAATGAAGTAGGTTGTCATAGCGAAAATGAAGTAGGTTGTCATAGCGAAAATGAAGTAGGTTGTCATAGCGAAAAGTTCAATTTTTTTTTTTTTACTAAATGTCGATTTGTCAAATGTTTTATAACTTTTAAACGTTTTATAACCTAAAATTCGTGTTAAATGAAAAAAACTTTTACTGGGCCCTGGACGAGAAATATTTAAGCGGCCCCTACTCTCAAGTTATTTTTTTAAACAACTTACGATGCCTTTTCTAAAAGGACTTAATTTTGAATGATTCCTCAGGATCTTCCCCAGATTCATCCATCCCTTCATAATCAAATTCAACTAGTTTCATAGTTCACTTCTATTCTGTATATAGTATTTTGAAATACATATGTTATAAGTATTTAACGATTATGATGGATTTTAATGTTCTTTTAGGTATAAGTTATCTGTGAAAATTTATTATTTTTATTAAACTAAAAATAAAAATAACAGTTAAAAATAAATAAAATATGCAATATTTCCGCGAACATACTTTTAGGAAAATTTTATTAACTTGGATTTTATTTTATTAATACTAAGTCAAACCAGGTGTAAATGAGATGTGGGAGCTCAGAGACACAATGGTTACAGGAAAGAAAATCTTCTCGCAGCCATACAGGATTATAAGAATAGAATCTCTTCAAAAGTACGAAGAAAAACATGACTTTGCATTTAGGACAATTCAAGAAATTTCCAAAAATAAGCACATTTCTAATGGTGGGCAGACAATATTTACCATATGTCTGTATCGAAGAATCCTTCATAAAATTGATACAAGTACGTGAAGACTGGAGTTGTCCATTTTCAAAACTTGATATTGGAATGATAGCAAACGAATATTTATAAAGAAGGGCGAACTGGTCTTTATTGACGGTGGTCTTTTATGAAAGTTCTACTTTTATATCAGCTTTTAAAGCAGCGGGGATCAACCCTTTGGATTGAATTCACGTCTGGAAAAAATGACCTGATTTCATGGAGTAAAGATACTGCAAAACAGAAATGAAGCTGTTTTTGATATTCTTCGCGGTAATTACAATCCTCCTTCTCCTCCTCATGATGATGATGATGATGATGATGATGATGATGATGATGATGATGATGATGATGATGATGATGATTATCATCATCATCATCATCATCATCATCATCATCTTGATCATCAATGAAATTGATGATCAATGAAAATTGTTCTTTCTAAAAGAAAAAAAAAAAAAAATTCTTAACCAGAAAAGTTGGTGGCAGGCAAAAATTTCCTTGGAAATTCATTGACATTGGGACTATTTGAAACAGTGCGATAAAAAAAAGTTGTCAACACTAAAATAGATACATTTGTGAGTGTCTTAACATTTCTATAATAAAAGATATCTCAAATGAATTTATTCTAAATAAGAAAGAATTATCTAGAGTCCACCCCATACCATGTTTCATAGCGGTAAAAAAAAAGTTGTTTAAAATTATTACTTTTTTTAAGTTGACTATTGCCATGACACCATAAGGTGTGCCAATTCGAAATGTATTTTCGAATTGGCACACCTTAAATGTTCAATAAAAATGGGAACAACTGTGTATACTCACCCTAAACACAGTAAGTTTAAATTATTTTTATTGTTTCATTCTGAAACATCACATCTTTTGTTTAACTATTGAACTAAAGAATGCAAGTGAAAATAATTTATTTAAATAAATTATGTCACCGAAATGCAGTCATAAAGGTATTCGTCGGTCAAGGAAGGCCGAAACACAACAAGAAGAGTAATTTATTTTTGCAACCAGCAAACTAAACAGAAAACTAATAGCACCAGAAACTCGTGTTAAGTGAAAAAAAATCTGTATAATTTCTCTTTATACAGATAAAAGATGTCTAACTTTGTTTGTTCGAGATGCTGTTAGAAAACTGAACGGGTCCATATTTACCGTGAATAAACAATAGAAGACTTTGAAAAAGTACTTAGGAGTTACGTGCTATTAGAGCGTGTGGTGCTTACAGTGTTGCCATGGTGGGTCCGTCATGGTTTGGGGTTTTTTTCGTCAATTCAACAGACCGAGATTTAGTTTAAAGAAATAACGAGAGTTTAGTTTAAAGGTAAAAGAAGTTAAAAAGAGAAAAGAAGAATGCAACAGGACTCTGGAAAAAAATGCAGCTCCATCTAGGTTGTGACTAATTTGCGGATTAGTTTTCCAGCAGGGCAATAATGCCAAACATAGCTCCGAACTATGCAAAGGTTATTTAAAACAAAAGCCAGATTAAAATGCTTTGAAGAGCATAATTTGGTCTCCACAAAACCCTGATCTCAACCCTGTTGAACCTCTATCGGACGAGTTGAACAGAAAAGCCTGCGACATGTGTCCGTCATCAAAGGATGCAAGTGAAGTATCTTGAAAGATACTTAGGGCTTTATATTATTTGAAGTCATAAACAATGTAGAAGATCGAATATCCAGACTCTTAAAAACAAGTGATTTAATTAATGAGGAGTTTTTTTTCGATGAAAAACATTTTTAAACATCTCTATTTAAACTTTGTAATATCTATTTTTATCTTGTACTCTTTCACTGCTTTTTATTTATTTATTTGTTTGTTTTTTTTTACAAAAAGACGTTTCTCAGAACTTCGATTATTCTCCACTTCTTTGTTCAGTCGACAATTATTGACCAATAATCTGTTCAAATACCACGAAGGTTCTTCCAGTATTAGCATTTGACATAATCTAAATGTTGTCGCTATACATTAGAAATTTCCCACTGCAGCATAGAAGCACTATCCCAAGTCATCTATCTATTTTAATGAAAATATTTATTGAACTTAATTATACTCTTTGTATTAACCATTGGGGATTCATAGTATTACAACGAAATCTTCATAATACGTTCATTAGCATCAAAATGATCCAGTTCGATTCCATAACTCATGATGTTCCGTAAAACAATATGCATCTCTGGTTTCATCAACTCAATGACGTATGAGAGAGTCTTTGTGTAAGGTTAAAATATTCTCCTAAAAATATCTTTTAAATTACACTTTGTGTTAAGGTTGAAATGTTCAAGGTGCATCTCTTTTGAGAGTTTTCCTTATACAATAAGCTTTATTTATTTTTCAGATTTAAGTGCATTTCCTATCAAAGATTGTATGCATATTCAATTGAAATGTTAGCAAACCTTCTTGATAAAGTACACATGATCTGTTTTTTCGCTTGTTGTACTTTTTTATTCCATGAAGAACGAAGATGTTGTTAGATGAGGAATGTCAGTTTAATCGTTAATGCGCTTTAAAAAAAAAACATTGCTTTTTTTTCCAAACTTTTAACATTACTTTAGAAGAGCACTTTCATCGATCAATGCTCCTATGGATTCCTTGCCGATGCTGCTGTTCTATTTCAAACAGTTAACGTATTTTGTTAGGAAGCTTTAAAAGAAAGCAACCTTACTCCCAACCGTGAAATGATTTTGTTCTAAATTAGTTTGACGACTCAACTGTCTTTAAGTTAAATTCTATGAGCACCCTTTTGCTGGAAACCAACGGCTCGATTTTTTATCGTAACGCAACTTGGAAAATCAAAAGAAAGATTTGCATTTAATCAAAATGTAACTCAGAACCGTTGACCGGAGTTGACTGATTGCGGAAATGATTTCAGCAATGTTGTTGTAGTTTTTTATGCGTTAACTCAGAAGAAAAAATTGTAGCCCGAATGGTATGTATGTGTGAGATGGAGGAGAAAGAGACAAAGAGTGCAAAACATTTTAAGCGTCTTTAAATGACGTCAAATTTGCAATAACGTTACTTTGAAACTAACGCGAGAAGTCTTTAGATAAACTTCTTTCTATAACAAAGACAGCTATGTATAAAAAATATTTACTTTTGGCCAGCGTTGGCTTCGTTTCAGGCGTTGCACTGGGATATGCTGTTGTTAACTTCTACAAAAAAAGATCTTGCAATAAAAGTTGTTTGAGAACATTGAACAAAGAAGCCGTAGAAAGCCCAAACACTAACATTATTGTAAAGATCAATGGAGAAGTGGTTGTTTTGGACAATTGAATTGCTTGAGGATAGTAACAAGAATATCAACCTTCAAATAAAGGTCAAACTTTTTAGGTATCTTTTATTGATATTTGCACCTTTTTTTATTGGGTTGGGCAAGTCAGTGAGTACTTTTCTGAATAAATAAAAAACAAGTCATTCAAAAAAAAACAACAAAAAAAAGACAACAACAACAATTTCATCAAGTAATATTCTGCTCATTTTGTTCGTTGATCTTTGACCATCTTTTAACAAACAAGTTTCCTCGCCTGTTAAAATTTTTATCTTTATCGGCAAAAAATATTACCAAGTTTGTGTGGATTGCGCCAGATTTGGTGAATATAGTGAATGTGTCAATATATCCTTTCTAAGATCAACCAATTTTTACTGGTAACTAAGTTTGTATGTGAACTTGCATTACTATTGTTGTGAAAAGCAATTCCTTTGCAATTGACCAATTCTGATTGCTTCTGACTCATCACGCTATTAAATTCCTCAAACTTCACGGAATGAAGCATTTTGCATCTTGGATAGTTGAAACTTCGCCATGGATTTAAAGTCTCACCAGATGGTCAGTTCAATTCTTTTGCTGAATCTTGTCTTTTTAAATCCACCTCCCTTTTCGTTCAACATTGCTGAGACCATCCCATGACAGAGCTCTCGTCACCTGTTGTTATCACACGCCTTAAAAATGGATCATTTTCTGAGACGCTAATGAGCTTTATCCGATGAATTCATAGTACACGATGTTTGACCTTACTTACCAAAGTTGTTTAAACGTTACTTACTTACCCAAGCAGATCGGCGTAACACGACGCGAGAGATCGCTAGTCGGATTACGCTGATCGTGATACGCCGATCGGATTTCGTTAAGGTTATTTTTTTGTCTTTATGTAATTTGAAATCATAAACAATATAGAAAGTCGAACGCCAGATTCGTAAAAAGACTGAATGAATTAATGGGTAGTTTTTTCGATGAAAATTATGTTTAGACATCGGTATTAAAACTTTGGAATGCCTATTTTCATTTTGTAATCTTTACCTTTTTATCTTCTTTTTCGTTTTACTATTTCTTTGATAAATGGTACATTTAAAGTTAAATTTAATTTTAATAGATGTTTGTCTGGTTTTAAAAACATGTTTCCAGCTTAATTTAATTTCATAATGGTCTTAAATTATTGGCCGGCAGTGTAAGTCAGAGGTCTTCACATGGCAAGCTTCGCGCTTTATATAAGAAGCAATATTATATCAACTTTCTAACATTGAAACCAATTAACAAGGTCTTT
The DNA here is from genome assembly GCF_058129835.1 of Hydra viridissima. NCBI lineage: Eukaryota > Metazoa > Cnidaria > Hydrozoa > Anthoathecata > Hydridae > Hydra > Hydra viridissima. Next base: position 14,601,096 of record NW_028324305.1, read on the forward strand.
TTAAATTTACTTACATTTAAAATCTGAGAAAGTGACTAAAGTGTTGATTTAAGACAATCCGGGTAATGACGTCAGTGATTGGGGACAACTTGGGAAAGGAATTGGAACTGGTTCTCCTCGTAAGTTATGAGTTTATTCGAGTCCTACGCAATGACTACACCAAGTTTAGCATTTCCATTTTTGAATATAAGTTTGTTCAAAATTGTTGCGCTTTGCCTGAAATCATCTCTCCCTTCTCATATTTCAGGGTCCGCGCACAAGAAATCAGAACCAATGTGGAGACGGTTGAGAAGACTGCGAGTGTTTGAAGTTATAATGTCCTTTAGTTTGTGCTGCGAGGATTTACTGGCTTTAAAAATGATTTTTTCTGGACCAGGTTAAACAGATTGCTTGAGCTGCAGTGCATTCTCCGTTGTTTATTTTGTCTTGGATGACGTTCGTTTTGTTCGGATTGAAAAATTCAAGACGCGCTAAATTCTCTGACAGTCAACACAAGTGGTGTTCAAGCATTTTGAATGTAGCTATTGCTGTTTTTTTTTTTGTGTGTTTTTTATTTGACTTTTTTTTCATAAAACTGTCTGTAGCTGTAGAGTTTCTAAAGCAGTTAAAGGTCATTGAAGATTCGTTCTTACTTAGAGGTCTTCGCATGGCAAGCTTCGTGCTCTATAAGAAAAAGTATTATGTCAATATTCTAATACTCAGAGCCGTAAATTGGAGTTGGCTGATTGCGGAAATGATTTCAGCAATGTTGTTGTAGTTTTTGTGCGTTAACTCAGAAGAAAAAGTTGTAGCCCGAATGGTATGTGTGTGTGAGATGGAGGAGAAAGAGACAAAGAGTGCAAAACACAGAAGGGGAAGTGGGAGAGGCAATAGCTTACTCAAAAGATTTTAAGCGTCTTTAAATGACGTCAAATTTGCAATAACGTTACTTTGAAACTAACGCGAGAAGTCTTTAGATAAACTTCTTTCTATAACAAAGACAGCTATGTATAAAAAATATTTACTTTTGGCCAGCGTTGGCTTCGTTTCAGGCGTTGCACTGGGATATGCTGTTGTTAACTTCTACAAAAAAAGATCTTGCAATAACAGTTGTTTGAGAACATTGAACAAAGAAGCCGTAGAAAGCCCAAACACTAGCATTATTGTAAAGGTCAATAGCGAAGTGGTTGTTTTGGACAATTGAATTACTTGAGGATGGTAACAAGAATATCAACTTTCAAACAAAGGTCAACTTTTCATAAGCATCTTTAATTGATATTTCCTTTTTTTTTTTTTCATCAACCTTTTAATTGATATTTGCATCTTTTTGTCATCAACCATTTAATTGATATTTGCATCTTTTTTTATTGGGAACTTCATTAATGTTGCTTTTTTGTTGTCATCTAAAGCAATTAAATTTATTTTCAGAGGGCAATTAAGTAAATCCGAAGTAACCATTTTTGTTTTGCATTTTCATTTGTCATTTTGAATAAAATAGAAGGTAATTAAAAACAATTATATTTACAGGTTCTAAATTATTGTTGAATCAACTTATTGCTTATTAAGAATAAAACTTGAAATTTAAAAAGAAATTGCTGAAGCTAACAAAGACTTTCGTTTACGCGAATAAAAAAAATTCAACAACTTGTTCGGCATCCCAATAACTTTAACCAATTATTACAATTACAAGCTATAAAAATAATAACTTTTACTAGGGCTGTTTAAGATAATTATTTTTAATTTTCAGGCGGAATTATTTCATCGAGTTGCTGATGCCGTCCGTAAGTTCGGTGAAATAAAAAATAAAGTTTGACGTGGACAGTTCGTTTTTTGATGATCTTTTTCCTAACAAACTGTATTTTAAATTATGAATTAAATTATATTTCTTGCTGTATCGTTTATTTTATGTTTTTTATTATGTCTCGTTTTTTTAATTTTTCTTTACAAACGTACAACAGTGTTTCATCTAAGTTTTATTACGAATAGTGAATTGCTAGAAATTTCTTAAAAAATTCTTGAAGTAGACGAACACAATTGTAGAACATTGAACTCTGATTTCAGATAATTTGCTGGGAATGATGCGATAAGTTTTACCAAAGATGAACTACACGCATCATTTCAAAGTAACTAAATAAGAACATAAATCTTTTGATTCTGCTTTAATACCACTATATATAGGGAGTTTTGTCACGTGACTATTTATCGCGGAAAAAAATATATGGAACGTTTTTGAAAAACTTTGTCCAAAAAACGCAACAATTGATTTTATGTAGGTGTTGAAGAATGAAAACTCACCCATGAAAATAAATAGTATATATGTATATACAGATGTTATTTTTTTTAGAAAAGTTTGCACTACAATAATATTTTAGAGGACATCATTTTGCTTTAGAATTGATAAAGTTATTTAACTTTAAATGTTTCAGTTTTGTTTATATACAAGTAAATTAAGCTAATTCTTTCGTCCCCACATAAAAATAGATTCTGCAACTATTTATTTATTATGTCCATCAGTTTTTTTGTTTGTTTTTGGCAGTCTAATAGGGTGGGTTTTTTGTTTTCTAAGTGGAAATTTTATAAATTTCCCCCGTCTTTAGATATTTTATTGTTAACGCAACTTTTTACGCAAGAAAAAAAAAAATGAAGTTTTTTTTTTCGGCGCCAAAAGTTTAACGAGAAACTTTAAGGAAATATTTCATAAAATGTATATGAATTGAAAATATTAAAACACGAATATCTTTGGAACTAAATAAGCTACAGAAGTGGTTGAAACCATTTTGAAAATAAAATATATTAAGGAATCCAATGCATTTTAAATAAAAAAGATTTACATTGGCTATAAAAATTGCCTAAGCTCCCTACTATATGGTTTTGTTTACATAACTTGTAAAGTACAGCGTGATAGATGCAGTATGATAGAAGGCACCCAGATTATTTAGATTTAGGATTCTCATTTTTCGGAGAGCCCAATAACATATTAATTTTAGTAGAGGTGGATTTATATCTACGTTTACGATTTAATGAGACATCGGCTCATGAACAAAAGGGTTCTTCTTTCAAACTTAAACTGTAGAAAAAAAAACATTTTTTTATTTGATACTTGTAATGGTTTCTTTTTCCTTTTTAGCCTTTGGTGGCGATCGATCGTATCGTCACTCCCTTTAAATCTGCCTCTAATTGCATATTCGTTTTTGATATCAGCAAAAGTTTTTTTCTATGGTTTGGATCTAAAACGAGAGAAACATCGCTAACGGGGTCCAGCATTGTCACAAAATTGCGAATTACCATTGTATTAACCCAAAAATGAAGGACATATCAAGGTTATTATTACACAATATTTCGACTTCTACCTAATTTTCGACTCGTTTAAATCAAGAGTCTTTTTGAACATGGTATATCACGAAATTGAATACAATTTCGTATTTTTAGAGGTGTAATAATGTTTAAAACATTATTGTAAAATAGTTTTTAATGTACAGTAATTGCAAAAGGAAATCATAATTATGGTATAACAATTCCTCAAGCAGTTTTTTCAACTTCCAGCTGTAAGGTGGGAAAATTAAGTTAAAAAACAAAGATCAGAAAAGACGCACTCAAGATGACTCGTAAACCCTTCGTGCAATTAAATGATAAAGCGAAAAGAATTAAGTCGAAAACAACAACTAAGAAAAGATGCACACACGGAGACTTTTTTAATCTGTCATAAATAATCGATAAAGCGGAAAGAAGAAAAGCAAAAAAACAACTGGGAAAAGACGTAAACACGAAGACTCATCAATCGGCCATATAAATAAATGCTGAATAGGTATCGCAACCGAAACAACCAAAAACTATGAAAGCTCTAAAAAATAGAGTTTTACAGGAGGGAGGCGGATTGAAGGAAGAAGACGGAGTTTTGAAGAGAAGTAAAAGAGAGTTTTAAGAATGTTTTCAAGAAGAATTTTAAAGAGAGAGAACTTTTGTGATTGAAGAATATTTGAATAAACAAGAATATTTATGAATGAATAAAAGAGAAAAAGAAGTAAGGAAATAAATAGAAGTCAAAAGAAACATTAATTTTAGAAAACAAACCAGAGGTTTTTGGCCGTTTCAAATAAAGTAGAGATATTTGTATAGAAAAAGAAGAACAAAATGAGGACCCAGCTAGCACACATACATTGGGCCAACGTTGGCACAACGTCGGAAGCGTTACTTTATTTTATCACTTAAATGATAACGTCGAACCAAAGTCGGGCCAACGCGTTGGCCCGACTTTGGTTCGACGTTATCATTTACGTTGTGACGTTGCAACGTCAGAATACGACTGAATTTTCAATCAATCAGTGACGTTGCAACGTCAGAATACGACTGAATTTTTGCTTTTTTGAATTCGTTCAGTGTGTTACAGGTTTTAGTGTTAAATAAGTTTTTCGCCATTCTTAAAAAAATCCCGTTTTTAGTTAGCTGTTGGTTATGCAAAGAAGTTGTAAAGAAATTATTCTAAAACAAAGAGATTGAATCACGAGAAGAAGTGGTCGTTATAGAACTCGGAAAGGTTGAATCATGAGAAGAAGTGGTATTAAAAGAATCAAAAAAGATTGAATCACACGAAGAAGTGGTTGTGAAAAGAAATCCCCTTTGTTAGAATCCAGTTTGTTAGAGAGATACAGGTACTTTATTTCCATTTTTGTGTTTATTTAACTTTAAACTAGTAGTTTACTAATTATGTAGCTACATAATTTGTAAATAAACTTTTTCTATATTACATTAGAGATAGTAGAATTTTTTAATTTTGTATCAAGAACTTGAGTACCCTGTTTATTATCATGGCCTGAAGCTAGTTTGTGCTGCTTCACCAAATTCTCCTCAGAGCAGCACTGATTGCAGGAGAATCTACAAAATTGTGCTATAAAGCTTCTATTAGGCTATCATATCATGCATTAAGACTACATTTTATGTTCTTATACTTGTATTTTATTCAAAAGATATATGTTTCTTAACAAAAATTGAATTGACGAATCAATATTTGGACTAATCAATATTGATAGTAAATTTCTTAATGTTCTAAAAAAACTTTAAGTAATTTACTGTTTATATATTTATGATAGGATGTAAAATTTGTAAAAGATATAAAATGCTAGAATGTAATAATAGTAATAATAATAAATTTTTTGCTCTACACATACAATGTGGTGAGTCTAACATCTGTAGATGTTAAACTTTGACAGCTTTGGAAAAGTGTTCATTTTATTTTTCATTTTTTCATTATTTTTTTATATTTTTATTTTCTTTTGTTTGTTTTTGAAACGATCAAACTTGTTTTTGAAGACATTCACATTATCAGAGTTGATTATCTCTCCTGTTTAATTATTACAATTGTTAACTGTTAGGTTTGTGAAGACATTAAATCTTGTGGTAGAATGTGTGAACTGCTTTTGCATTTTCTGAGTATGACCTTTTTATTGCATATTTAATTATTTTAGGAGGATGATTCCATTTAACTTTATCCATATTTTTACTTATTTTATAAAATAAAATTGAATTAAATCACCTCTTGCTCTTCTTATTTTTAAAGTAGTCAAGTTAAATTTTTTTTAAAATTTTGTTTTTTTGTATTAATAATGGTTTATAATATTAGGCTACTAATATTATACAATATAATTTAACTGATACTAATAGTTTAGATGGCTGCTTCATATGCAACAAACAGAAGAAGAGTGAGAGAGCAAGTTGATAAGATATATAAGAAATTTATGGTGAAAGTTATCAGAAAAGTAATGTTTCTACCTACAGTATTTCTAATGATTGTGAAAATGTTTGTTATGATGACAATTCATATGAGATTGATATTGACAATGATGAAGATAATTTTCCTTTTCAAATTCTTAATAATCACTATGACGATGATCAGGATGAACGCTATTTCACATCAGACTCAAAAAATTAAAGTGATCTGGATGGCAATCCTGATGAAAAAGGTATTATCGCATCTTTAGCTGAGTGTTGTGTTAATTTAAAATTTCTTTGTTTCATTATTTACTGAATGAAACTTTTGTTAAAATTTTTTTTTTCAGTTATGTCTAGTGAAGCATTTGTTTTGTAATTTGTCATTTGTTACCATATCCCTCTTTAACAGCTGTTAAAGAGGGATAGGTAATGTATTTTATATGCATTTGCAGCATTTTAATGGTGATTGGAATTCATATATTATTTGTATAAGAGAATTTTGAAGCATTTTACTTCTAGTTTTTGCAGTAAAATACTGATACTATTTTTCAATAATTATTTGTTTAGATGTGGCATTAAAAAATGAAAGTGAAATATCAACAAATGTACTAATTATTTTTAAAAAAATATTTTGTCGCCATGTTTATGCAGGTAATACATCAAAAATATTTTGTTTTTATTTACGGAAATTTTATTTGTATATAGTGCTTATATCTTACATATGTTTGTTATTAACTATTTTATTATTTAAATATAGATTTTGTATTTGATGTGTGTGTGTATGTGTGTGTATATATATGTATATGTATATATATATATATATATATATATTCATACATACATACATACATACATACATACATACATACATACATACATACATACATACATACATACATACATACATACATACATATATGCAGTGGCATAGGAAGATCATAAAAGTTGTGTGTGGGGGGGACTAAAACAAAAGTTAAGGGGGGAAAATCAAAATTTAAACGAAAAAAAAAAAAAAAGATATTTTGATAATTTGAAGAGGTTACACCCCCTCTATTCTTACAAAAACAAAGCAATAATAAATTATTAGAAATCACTTTTAAAAACTTTTTAAAAATCCAATTAGCGATTAGTCCTCCCCTCTCCCTCCAGATTTCTGAAAAGTCTTTATTGACGAAACTTTGTGTAAAAAAGTTGAAACTGATAAGTGTTTGCTAATAATATATATAAACACAAAAATATATGAACACCTATAATTTTAGCAGTAGCTATGGCAATGCCTAAAGCTCATAAAACGAAAGATTTCTATCAAATTGTATAACGAGGAACATTCGAACTTTGTTGTAGTCTCAAGTGAAGTAAAGATGCAAGATTCGTAAGGATGCTTAGCAGTCGAGAAGAACGTTATTTTGTTTGAACATGTGTACAAATATTTTAACATAATTAAAATGTTTATTACAACAAATATTGATTTTCTCTTAGTAATTGTTTAATTTAAGTTGGTTCATTAATCAATGTTTTATTTTCGTTCATCAGCGTCAAATTTTATTCAAACTTATTTGGACATTACATTTTATTCAACATTACAAAGAAGAAGTTACGCTTTAATTAAAAAAACATTTACCCTTTAGTTGAAAAAAGTTACACTTTAGTCAAATTAATGGTTTTAATTTGATTGTAAAAACTTTGTTTTTGATTGAAAAGATAAGCACACCTTTTGAATCAAAATCAAAGTTTTTGCAAACAAGTAAAACTAATATTATTTGAATTATACGTTAGACCAACGTCAGAATGCGACGCTCGCCCAACGTCGATATCCGACGTTGGGCCAACGTTAACCCAACGGTTGGTTGCGACGTCGCGCCGACTATCAAGACCACGTTGGCTCGATGTCGGTTGCCGACCATCGGCCAACGAATTTTTCGACGTTGATCCAACGTTGGGCCAACGTCTATGTGCTATCTGGGGAGTAATTGATAAAAGCAGTATCGAACACTATAAGTAGAGTAATTTGCATTTTATAAACGTAATGGATAAAAGAGTGCTAACCATTACACATTATAGAACGTTTATTGAAGTATACTTTGCATAATAGAATATACTGAGGACAGTAAATACAGTATTAACCCTTTAACGACTAACCTTTCCTATTTCTAACCAAACTACCCCCACGCAATCAACCTAGATTCTATACCTCCCTAACTTCTAAACCGAACAACAACTACACACAAAAATCAAACATACAGTTAAACCAACTAACAAATATTAAATCATTCGATTATTAAAAACGCCGCTCTCACACAGCAAATCCAACACATTTTTCACGTTTAAACAATTTGTATTTTTGTTCTATTATTGCAAAATAAGTTTTTAGTTAATTAAAACAATATTTTTTATTAGAAAAGTTTGTATTTTCTAATTAAAAAAAAGTTGTTTAAACTATAATGAAAATTAGGAAACTGACGAACTAGGATTACTACAACTCCTTTCACAGTGGTTGACAATACTTTAAAAAATCACCATTTGCATCTATTATACTGCCATCTATCATACTGCATCTATCACGCTGTACTTTACAAGTTATATAAACAAAACCATATAGTGGTATTAAAGCAGAATCAAAAGATTTATGTTCTTATTTAGTTACTTTGAAATGATGCGTGTAGTTCATCTTTGGTAAAACTTATCGCATCATTCCCAGCAAATTATCTGAAATCAGAGTTCAATGTTCTACAATTGTGTTCGTCTACTTCAAGAATTTTTTAAGAAATTTCTAGCAATTCACTATTCGTAATAAAACTTAGATGAAACACTGTTGTACGTTTGTAAAGAAAAATTAAAAAAACGAGACATAATAAAAAACATAAAATAAACGATACAGCAAGAAATATAATTTAATTCATAATTTAAAATACAGTTTGTTAGGAAAAAGATCATCAAAAAACGAACTGTCCACGTCAAACTTTATTTTTTATTTCACCGAACTTACGGACGGCATCAGCAACTCGATGAAATAATTCCGCCTGAAAATTAAAAATAATTATCTTAAACAGCCCTAGTAAAAGTTATTATTTTTATAGCTTGTAATTGTAATAATTGGTTAAAGTTATTGGGATGCCGAACAAGTTGTTGAATTTTTTTTATTCGCGTAAACGAAAGTCTTTGTTAGCTTCAGCAATTTCTTTTTAAATTTCAAGTTTTATTCTTAATAAGCAATAAGTTGATTCAACAATAATTTAGAACCTGTAAATATAATTGTTTTTAATTACCTTCTATTTTATTCAAAATGACAAATGAAAATGCAAAACAAAAATGGTTACTTCGGATTTACTTAATTGCCCTCTGAAAATAAATTTAATTGCTTTAGATGACAACAAAAAAGCAACATTAATGAAGTTCCCAATAAAAAAAGATGCAAATATCAATTAAATGGTTGATGACAAAAAGATGCAAATATCAATTAAAAGGTTGATGAAAAAAAAAAAAAGGAAATATCAATTAAAGATGCTTATGAAAAGTTGACCTTTGTTTGAAAGTTGATATTCTTGTTACCATCCTCAAGTAATTCAATTGTCCAAAACAACCACTTCGCTATTGACCTTTACAATAATGCTAGTGTTTGGGCTTTCTACGGCTTCTTTGTTCAATGTTCTCAAACAACTGTTATTGCAAGATCTTTTTTTGTAGAAGTTAACAACAGCATATCCCAGTGCAACGCCTGAAACGAAGCCAACGCTGGCCAAAAGTAAATATTTTTTATACATAGCTGTCTTTGTTATAGAAAGAAGTTTATCTAAAGACTTCTCGCGTTAGTTTCAAAGTAACGTTATTGCAAATTTGACGTCATTTAAAGACGCTTAAAATCTTTTGAGTAAGCTATTGCCTCTCCCACTTCCCCTTCTGTGTTTTGCACTCTTTGTCTCTTTCTCCTCCATCTCACACACACATACCATTCGGGCTACAACTTTTTCTTCTGAGTTAACGCACAAAAACTACAACAACATTGCTGAAATCATTTCCGCAATCAGCCAACTCCAATTTACGGCTCTGAGTATTAGAATATTGACATAATACTTTTTCTTATAGAGCACGAAGCTTGCCATGCGAAGACCTCTAAGTAAGAACGAATCTTCAATGACCTTTAACTGCTTTAGAAACTCTACAGCTACAGACAGTTTTATGAAAAAAAAGTCAAATAAAAAACACACAAAAAAAAAAACAGCAATAGCTACATTCAAAATGCTTGAACACCACTTGTGTTGACTGTCAGAGAATTTAGCGCGTCTTGAATTTTTCAATCCGAACAAAACGAACGTCATCCAAGACAAAATAAACAACGGAGAATGCACTGCAGCTCAAGCAATCTGTTTAACCTGGTCCAGAAAAAATCATTTTTAAAGCCAGTAAATCCTCGCAGCACAAACTAAAGGACATTATAACTTCAAACACTCGCAGTCTTCTCAACCGTCTCCACATTGGTTCTGATTTCTTGTGCGCGGACCCTGAAATATGAGAAGGGAGAGATGATTTCAGGCAAAGCGCAACAATTTTGAACAAACTTATATTCAAAAATGGAAATGCTAAACTTGGTGTAGTCATTGCGTAGGACTCGAATAAACTCATAACTTACGAGGAGAACCAGTTCCAATTCCTTTCCCAAGTTGTCCCCAATCACTGACGTCATTACCCGGATTGTCTTAAATCAACACTTTAGTCACTTTCTCAGATTTTAAATGTAAGTAAATTTAAAAAGACCTTGTTAATTGGTTTCAATGTTAGAAAGTTGATATAATATTGCTTCTTATATAAAGCGCGAAGCTTGCCATGTGAAGACCTCTGACTTACACTGCCGGCCAATAATTTAAGACCATTATGAAATTAAATTAAGCTGGAAACATGTTTTTAAAACCAGACAAACATCTATTAAAATTAAATTTAACTTTAAATGTACCATTTATCAAAGAAATAGTAAAACGAAAAAGAAGATAAAAAGGTAAAGATTACAAAATGAAAATAGGCATTCCAAAGTTTTAATACCGATGTCTAAACATAATTTTCATCGAAAAAACTACCCATTAATTCATTCAGTCTTTTTACGAATCTGGCGTTCGACTTTCTATATTGTTTATGATTTCAAATTACATAAAGACAAAAAAATAACCTTAACGAAATCCGATCGGCGTATCACGATCAGCGTAATCCGACTAGCGATCTCTCGCGTCGTGTTACGCCGATCTGCTTGGGTAAGTAAGTAACGTTTAAACAACTTT